>NC_139142.1:67574335-68174335 GCF_964270905.1 Leucopleurus acutus | reverse complement strand
AGAACATCTCTCCATCTGTTTCTATCATCTTTAATTTCTTTCATCAGTGTCCCATAGTTTTCTGCATACAGGTCTTTTGTGTCCCTAGGTAGGTTTATTCCTAGGTATTTTATTCTTTCTGTTACAGTGGTAGTAAATGGGAGTGTTTCCTTAATTTCTCTTTCAGATTTTTCATCATTAGTGTATAGGAATGCAAGAGATTTCTGTGCATTAATTTTGTACCCTGCTACTTTACCAAGTTCATTGATTAGCTCTAGCAGTTTTCTGGTACCATCTTTAGCATACTCTATGTATAGTATCATGTTATCTGCAAAGAGTGACAGCTTTACTTCTTCTTTTTTGATTTGGATTACTTTTATTTCTTTTTCTTCTCTGATTGTTGTGACTAAAACTTCCAAAACTATGTTGAATAATAGTGGTTAGAGTGGACAACCTAGTCTTGTTCCTGATCTTAGAGGAAATGGTTTCAGTTTTTCACCATTGAGAAAGATGTAGGCTGTGGGTCTATCATATATGGCCTTTATTATGTTGAGGTAAGTTCCCTCTATGTCTAATTTCTGGACAGCCTTTATCATAAATGGGTGTTTAATTCTGTCAAAAGCTTTTTCTGCATGTATTGAGATGATCATATGGTTTTTCTCCTTCAATTTGTTAATATTGTTTTTCATATTGATTGATTTGCGTATACTGAGTAATCCTTGCATTCCCAGATGAACCCCACTTGATCATGGTGTACGATCCTTTTAATGTGCTGCAGGATTCTGTTTGACAGTATTCTGTTGAGGATTTTTTCATCTATGTTCATCAATGATATTGGCCTGTAGTGTTCTTTCTTTGTGACATCTTTGTCTGGTATCAGGGTGATGGTGGCCTCATAGAATGAGTTTGAGAGTGTTCCTCCCTCTGCTATATTTTGGAAGAGTTTGAGAGGATAGGTTTTAGCTCTTCTCTAAATGTTTGACAGAATTCGCTGTGAAGCCATCTGGTCCTGGGATTTTGTTTGTTGGAAGATTTAAAATCACAGTTTCAATTCCAGTGCTTGTGATTGGTCTGTTTAGAGTTTCTATTTCTTCCTGGTTCAGTCTGGGAAGGTTGTGCTTTTCTAAGAATTTTTCCATTTCTTCCAGGTTGTCCATTTTATTGGCATATAGTTGCTTGTAGTTATCTCTCATGGTCCTTTGAATTTCTACAGTGTCAGTTGTTACTTCTCCTTTTTCATTTCTAATTCTATTGATTTGAGTCTTCTCCCTTTTTCTCTTGATGAGACTGGCTAACGGTTTATCAACTTTCCCTATCTTCTCAAAGAACCAGCTTTTAATTTTGATCTTTGCTATTGTTTCCTTCATTTCTTTTTCATCTATTTCTGATCTGATCTTTATGATTTCCTTCCTCCTGCTAACTTTGGATTTTTTTTTGTTCTTCTTTCTCTAATTGCTTTAGGTGTAAGGTTAGGTTGTTTATTTGAGATGTTTCTTGTTTCTTGAGGTAGGCTTGTATTGCTATAAACTTCCCTCCTAGAACTGCTTTTGCTGTATCCCATACATTTTGGGTCATCATGTTTTCATTGTCATTTGTTTCTAGGTATTTTTTGATTTCCTCTTTGATTTCTTCAGTCATCTCTTGGTTATTTAGAAGCACACAGTTTAGCCTCCATGTATTTGTGTTTTTTACTGTGTTTTTCCTTTAATTGATATGTAGTCTCATAGCATTGTGGTCACAAAAGATGCTTGATACGATTTCAATTTTCTTAAATTTACCAAGGCTTGTGACCCAAGATATGATCTATCCTGGAGAATGTTCCATGAGCACTTGAGAAGAAAGTGTATTCTGTTGTTTTTGGATAGAATGTCCTATAAATATCAATGAAGTCCATTTTTTTAATGTATCATTTTAAGCTTGTGTTTCCTTATTTATTTTCATTTTGCATGACCTGTTCATTGGTGAAAGTGGGGTGTTAAAGTCCCCTACTATGACTGTGTTACTGTCGATTTCCCCATTTATGGCTGTTAGCATTTGTCTTATGTATTGAGGTGCTCCTATGTTGCATGCATAAATACTTATAATTGTTATATCTTCTTCTTGGATTGATCCCTTCAGCATTATGTAGTGTCCTTCTTTGTCTCTTGTAATAGTCTTTATTTTAAAGTCGATTTTGTCTGATATGAGAATTGCTACTCCAGCTTTCTTTTGATTTCCATTTGAATGGAATATCTTTTTCTTTCCCCTCACTTTCAGTCTGTATGTGTCCCTAGGTCTGAAGTGGGTCTCTTGCAGACAGCATATATACAGGTCTTGTTTTTATATCCATTCAGCCAGTCTATTTCTTTTGGTTGGAGCATTTAATCCATTTACATTTAAGGTAATTATTGATATGTATGTTCCTATTACCATTTTCTTAATTGTCTTGGGTTTCTTATTGTAGGTCTTTCCCTTCTCTTGTGTTTCCTGCCTAGAGAAGTTCCTTTATCATTTGTTGTAAAGCTGCTTTGGTGGTGCTGAATTCTCTTAGGTTTTGCTTGTCTGTAAAGGTTTTTTTTTTTTTTTCTGTACGCGGGCCTCTCACTGTTGTGGCCTCTCCCATTGCGGAGCACAGGCTCTGGACGCGCAGGCTCAGCGGCCATGGCTCACGGGCCCAGCCGCTCCGCAACATGTGGGATCTTCCCGGACCAGGGCACGAACCCGTGTCCCCTGCATCGGCATGCGGACTCTCAACCACTGCGCCACCAGGGAAGCCCTGTAAAGGTTTTAATTCCTCTGTCTAATCTGAATGAGATACTTGCTGGATAGAGTAATCTTGGTTGTAGGTTTTTCCCTTTCATCACTTTAAATATGTCCTGCCATTCCCTTCTGGCTTCCAGAGTTTCTGCTGAAAGATCAGCTGTTAACCTTATGGGGATTCCCTTGTTTGTTATTTGTTGTTTTTCCCTTGCTGCTTTTAATATTTTTTCTTTGTATTTAATTTTTGATAGTTTGATTAATATGTGTCTTGGCGTGTTTCTCCTTGGATTTATCCTGTATGGGACTCTCTGTGCTTCCTGGACTTGAACGATTATTTCCTTTCCCATGTTAGGGAAGTTTTCAACTATAATCTCTTCAAATATTTTCTCAGTCCCTTTCTTTTCTCTTCTTCTTCTGGGACCCCTATAATTCGAATGTTGGTGCCTTTCATGTTGTGCCAGAGGTCTCTAAGACTGTCCTCAATTCTTTTCATTCTTTTTTCTTTATTCTGCTCTGCAGTAGTTATTTCCACTATTTTATCTTCCAGGTCACTTATCCACTCTTCTGCCTCAGTTATTCTGCTATTGATTCCCTCTAGGGAAGAATTTTTCATTTCATTTATTGTGTTGTTCATGATTGTTTGCTCTTTAGTTCTTCTAGGTCCTTGGAAAATGTTTCTTGTATTTTCTCCATTTTATTTCTGAGATTTTGGATCATATTTACTATCATTACTCTGAATTCTTTTTCTGGTAGACTGCCTATTTCCTCTTAATTTGTTTGGCTTGGTGGTTTTTTGCCTTTCTACCTCATCTGCTGTGTGCTTCTCTGTCTTCTCCTTTTGCTTCACTTACTGTGTTTGGGTGTCCTTTTCGTAGGCTGCAGGTTCATAGTTCCCTTTGTTTTTGGTGTCTGCCCTCAGTAGCTAAGGTTGGTTCAGTGGGTGGTGTAGGCTTCTTGGTGGAGGGGACTATTGCCTGTGTTCTGGTGGATGAGGCTGGATCTTGTCTTTCTGGTGGGCAGGACCACATCTGGTTGTGTGTTTTGGGGTGTCTGTGATCTTACTGTGATTTTAGGCAGCCTCTCTGCTAATGGGTGGTGTTGTGTTCCTGTCTTGCTAGTTGTTTGGCATATGGTGTCCAGCACTGTAGCTTGCTGATCAGTGAGTGGAGCTGCGTCTTAGCGTTGAGATGGAGATCTCTGGGAGAGCTTTCGCTGTTTGATATTATATGGAGTTGGGAGGTCTCTGGTGGACCAATGTCCTGAACTCGGCTCTCCCACCTCAGAGGCACAGACCTGACACCCAGCCAGAGCACCAAGACCCTGTCAGCCACACAGCTCAGAAGAAAAGGGAGAAAAAAAGAAAGAAAGAAAAAAATAATAAAAATAAAAGTTATTAAAATGAGAAATTTTAAAAATTATTAAAAAGAAAAAAAAAAGAAAGAAAGAAGAGAGCAACCAAAACAAAAAACAAATTCACCAATGATAACCAGCGCTGAAAACTATAGTTAAAGAAAAAAAAACCCGACAGGTAGAACCGTAGGACAAATGGTAAATGCAAAGCTATACAGACAAAAGCACACAAAGAAGCATACACATACACACTCACAAAAAGAGAAAAAGGAAAAAAATATATATATATATAAAAAAAAGGAAGAGAGCAATCAAATCAATAAACAAATCTAACAATGATAATAAACTCTAAATACTAAACTAAGATAAACATAAAACCAAAAACAAATTAGATGCAGAAAGCAAACCCCAACTCTAGTCTACAGTTGCTCCCAAAGCCCACCACTTCAATTTTTGGATGATTCATTGTCCATTTAGCTATTCCAGAGATGCAGGGTACATCAAGTTGATTGTGGGAATTTAATCTGCTGCTCCTGAGGCGGCTGGAAGAAATTTCCCTCTTCTTTGTTCGCACAGCTCCTGGGGTTCAGCTTTAGATTTGGCCCCGCCTCTGCATGTAGGTCACCTGGGGGCGCTGTTCCCCACCCAGACAGGATGGGGTTAAAGGAACAGCTGATTAGGGGGCTCTGGCTCACTCAGGCTGGGGGAGGGAGGGGCGAGCCTGCTGCGGCAGAGGCTGGCGTGACGTTGCAACAGCCTGAGGCATGCCATGCGTTCTCCCGGGGAATTTGTCCCTGGATCCCGGGACCCTGGCAGTGGTGGGCTGCACAGGCTCCCGGTAGGGGAGGTGTGGATAGTGACCTGTGCTTGCACACAGGCTCCTAGGTGGCTGCAGCAGCAGCCTTAGTGTTTCTTGCCCGTCTCTGGTGTCTGCGCTGATAACCATGGCTCGTGCCCCTCTCTGGAGCCTGTTTAGGCACTGTTCTGAATCCTCTCTCCTCACACACCCCGAAACAATGTTATCTTGCCTCTTAGGCAGGTCCAGACTTTTTCCCAGACTACCCCTTGAATAGCTGTGCCACACTAGCGCCCTTCAGGCTGTGTTCACGCAGTCAACCGCAGTCCTCTCCCTGGGATCTGACCTCTGAAGCCTGAGCCTCAGCTCCCAGCCCCCACCCGTCCCTGCAGATGAGCTGACAAGCCTCTCAGGCTGGTGAGTGCTGGTTGGCACTGATCCTCTGTGCAGGAATCTCACCGCTTTGCCCTCTGCACCCCTGTTGCTGTGCTCTCCTCCGTGGCTCCGAAGCTTCCCCTCCATCACACCCCGTCTCCACCAGTGAAGGGGCTTCATAGTGTGTGGAAACTTTTCCTCCTTCACAGCTCCCTCCCAGAGATGCAGGTCCCCATCCCTATTCTTTTTTTTCCTTTTTCTTTCTTTTTTTTTTGCGGTACGTGGGCCTCTCACTGTCATGGTCTCTCCCGTTGCAGAGCACAGGCTCTGGAAGCGCAGGCTCAGCGGCCATGGCTCATGGGCCCAGCCATTCTGCAGCATGTGGGATCTTCCTGGACCGGGGCACGAACCTGTGTCCCCTGCATTGGCAGGCGGACTCCCAACCACTGTGCCACCAGGGAAGCCCCAGTCCCTATTCTTTTGTTTCTGTTTTTTCTTGTTCCTTTTGCCCTACCCAGGTACGTGGGGAGTTTCTTTCCTTTTGGGTAGTGTGAGGTCTTCTGCCAGCATTCAGTAGGTGTTCTATAGGCGTTGTCCCACATATAGATGTATTTTTGATGTATTTGTGGGGAGGAAGGTGATCTCCATGCCTTACTCCTCCGCCATCTTGAAGGTCTCTCCCATATTCATTTTATAATTCATTTGTTTTCACGTTATGTGAATATCGCAGACATGAAACAGTGTAACAATTTTTCATTTAGCTTTCATAGAGTAATTTTTAAAATGCTGTTTCTAAATTGAAAGTTTATCTCAGCTACTCTCAAGTCAACATTTGCAAATCATCAATGAAAAGAACTATACCAAGGTACTGGATCTTACTTCCCTGTTTGTTTTCTTTGCTTGCCTTTGTTTTCTTTTGTTTCTTTTTTTTTTTGCGGTACGCGGGCCTCTCACCGTTGTGGCCTCTCCCGTTGCGGAGCACAGGCTCCGGACGTGCAGGCCCAGTGGCCATGGCCCAAGGGCCCAGCCGCTTCGTGGCATGTGGGATCTTCCCGGACCAGGGCACGAACCCATGTTCCCTGCATTGGCAGGTGGACTCTCAACCACTGCGCCACCAGGGAAGCCCCTCTTTTGTTTAATTTTTATTCTTAAAATGGCACATTGCCTAGCATTTCAGCTACTCAGTAGATATATGTTGAACAAATGCATTATCTCTATCTTTCTCAAAGGAATGTTCATTCATTCAACAAGTATTTATTGTTGCTGAGATAAATAAAAATTTATTTAACACTTATTATATCTTCAGGTTAGGTGTCAAACATTAATATGATGATCATTATTATTGTTATTTTGTATGAATTTCCATTTATTCAATTTTTTGAAGTCCTTAATGTTTTTATAATGGTGGTCCTGTTCTTGTTTTAGGATAGGATTAGGTTCATATGTTTATTTCAAAGGAACCCAAAATAACAGTGGCATAAACAACATGGGAATGTGTTACACTCTCACAAAGAGGTACGAAGCTCCATGTTGCTATGGCTACTCCATGAACCTATGCTCCTTCCAGCTGACCACCTGGGTATCTCCTCAGTTGGTTTTTCCTCCAGCTTCAAAACGGACATAGTTCTAGGCAGCAGGATAGAGAGATAGGACAGCCCACCTCCTTTTACTCACACTTGCTGGAAGCCACCAACTGCAAGGAACCCTGCAGAAAATGTGTCCAAAAAAAAAAAAAAAAATAGGGGTTCATATGGCTAAAGAAGGAGGAGCAGATGGATACTGGGAGGCAACTAGTCTCTTTCACAGTGGACTTTTAAACATTTTTCATTTTCTTGAAGATCAGTGGGATCAATTTCTGAGTTCAATTTTGGATCTGCTAAGAGCAAGGTGCAACTGAGAAAACTGGAGAAATACAAGCAGACGTAGGTGAGGAGTAGGCAAATGGATACACAATGAGGTTTAGAGTGAGGTGTGGGCTGAAGGGTTAATTTGGGAATCGATAGCATAACAACGGTAATTAAAACCATATGAATTCATGAGATCCTCTCGAGCTTTAATTTCCAGTATGGTAGCCACCAGCCACATGCTGTTATTCTGATTTAAATTTGTTCAAATTTAATAAAATTAAAAATTCAGACACAGTAGCTACATATCAAGTTCTCAATAGTCACAGGTGACCAGTGGCTATTGGGTTGGCCCAAAAGTTCATTCAGGTTTTGAAAACCCCAAACGAACCTTTGGGCCAACCCAGTATATTGGAAAGCATGGAACATTTTCCATGATTGCAGAAAACTGTATTGAACAGCACTGCTCTAGAGAGAGCATTTAGCAAAGTAAAAGGATCTTGTAGCTGGCACATAAAACACAGATGTGTTTTCTACATGTTTTCTACATGTATTTTCTAAGTTTACGTTTCATTTTTATTCTCAAGCTTTACAAGTATTGCACTTAGTAATAACAGGCTAACATTTATTGAGCACTTACTTTTAGTCAGGTTCCATGCTAAAAGCAATATATTATTTATTTCATTTAATCTCCCAAATTCACAAAATGAGTGCTATTATTACCATCATTTTATAGATGAAGAGATTAAGACTTTGTGGACAAATTAGGCTACAAACTAATAACAGAGAAGTTCTGGAGAATAATTTAGATCAATTTGAATCCAGACTTATATATGGATTTTTCCAAGTCATCATATCAACTGCAAGTAAGTATCACTTTGGCTGTTCCTTTCCAATATTTCTAATTCATTTCTTTTTGTGGCATTACCGCATTTGCTAAGAATTTCCTGAACAATGCTGAATTGCAGTAAAGACAGCTCTTTTCTCCTTAAGCTTGATCGCACTATACCTCATATGATGCTGTTGACGTGAGTTAGCTATTCCTTATTACTTTAAAAGAGTAATAAAATTCATGACAATGAATTAATTTACTAACACTGCCAAATCATCTTTTTATTCTTAGAATAAACTTCCTTGGCTATTTTGTATTATTCTTTTGATTTCTTATGGATTCTATTTTTCTCAACAATTTATTGAAAACTTTTGCATCCAGGAAGCAAAAATAATACTTCATTTTGCCTGATTAATGGGTTCTGATTTCAGATATTCCTGGGTTTTATGTACAATTTTACTACTAAGTAATTTGGCGACTCCTGGCAAATTACTTAATGTCTCTACACCTCTGAAAAAGGCTTATCATAGTGCCTAGTGAATAGTAAACACTCAAAAACATTAACCATTCCACTAGCGCATATGGTCTATGGTTTTCTTTCTGTCTTAGTCCATTTGGGATGCTATAACAAAATACTACAGACTGTGGAGCCTACAAACAATAGTTCTAGAGACTCAGAAGCCCAGGATAAAGGCTCCAGTAGATTTGGTGTCTGATGAAGACCTGTTTCCTGGTTGAAAGATGACTTTCTTTCTCTCTTACCTCACGCAGCAGGGGGGAGGGTGCTCTTGCTCTGCCCTCTGGGTTCTCTTTAAAAGGGCACTAAAGCCATGAGGGTGGGGTCCTCTTGACCCAATCACCTCCCAAAGGCTCTGCCTCCTGATACCATCAACTGGGGGTTAGGATTTCAACATGAATTTTGCGGGACAAAAACATTCAATCCATTGCAATTTCCCTTTCTTTTGTATACTTTCTTTTCGAGGTTTCAGTATTAAAATTTTGTTAGATTTAGATAACGTATTGGACAAGATATTCAACTTTTATGTTTCTGCTTAAGTGTTTGACAGAAATCTCACTTAAAGTTGCCTACACGGGCTTCCCTGGTGACACGGTGGTAAGAATCCACCTACCAATGCAGGAGACACAGGTTCGAGCCCTGATCTGGGAAGATCCCACATGCCATGAAGCAACTAAGTCCATGTACCACAACTACTGGTCCCACGCTCTAGAGCCCATGAGCCACAAGTACTGAAGCCCGCACGCCTACAGCCCGTGCTGTGCAACAAGTGAAGCCACCGCAATGAGAAGCTCATGCACCACAATGAAGAGTAGCCCCCACTCGCTGCAACTAGAGGAAGCCCATGTACAGCAACAAAAACCCAACGCAGCCAGAGATAAATACATAAATAAATTTATAAAAATACAATAAAAAGATTAGTTAGGACTTCTCTGGTGGCGCAGTTGTTAAGAATCCACCTGCCAATGCAGGGGACATGGGTTCGAGCCCTGGTCTGGGAAGATCCCACATGCTGCAGAGCAACTAAGCCGTGCACCACAACTACTGTCTGCGCTCTAGAGCCCGCGAGCCACAAGTACTGAGCCCGTGTGCCACAACTACTGAAGCCTGCGCGCCTAGAGCCCATGCTCTGCAACAAGAGAAGCCACCGCAACAAGAGAAGCCTGCACTCGCCTCAACTAGAGAAAGGCCATGCACATCAACGAAGACTCAACACAGCCAAAAATAATAAATAAAAATTGCCTAAACAATCTGGGTTTTTTTTTTTTTTTGAGGGAAAATTTGGGTACTTTGTACATCTTGAGCAAATTTCCTTTTCTATCAAAAAGTGTGTGCGTGTGCGTGTGCGTGTGCGTGTGCGTGTGCGTGTGTGTGTGTGTGTGTGTATGTTTACCTGGGAGTGAAGAGGACATTCCAATAACTTCTTAGAACCAAAATCATATAGTGGATAAACCTTACTTTTAAAATGTATTTCAATAATTGATTTTAATTGTATCTCTTATAAACATAATGAATTTTAACATAAACGGTCAGATTTAAATTAATAAACTGTGAATATTTGGGTCACAACACAATTAGCATACATTTAACATGATAATCTTCATCTTAAATCATAAGATATTATTTGAAATGATACTTGAAATGATAATAAGCATTAAAACAAACATTCGAAATGATAATAAGTAAGCATTAAGACAAACATTAAAAACAAAGGACAATTTGTACATCAACTTTCAGCTTTAGGTGAGTTAAAAGCTTCAGCCATTATTAAAAGCTTCCTGTTAATCAGAAGGCCACATGGCAGGAGAGAACGCAGTCATTTTCCCGGACACTTTTAAGTAATTTTCCTAGATGAAAATGATAAAGAAAAATAGTACAAAATTCAGAAACCAAGTCATGTGCCATGTTTATCAAAAAAGCTGATGAAATGAACCTAAAAATGGAAATTTAAAATGGAAGAAAACTGATTTGATGATAAGCAGAGAATAAACATGTACCATATGGCAACGTTAGCCCATCTTCCTAAAGTGTGCTATAAACATAACATTAGCACAAGTGACTCTGAACAAAACGTTCCAAAAGGTGATTTTGCCTGCAGGATTATTACACTTGGTAAAGCTTTGAATTCATTTTCAAAGGCCATTGTTTTTGACACTTAAAGACTGTATCTGGCCTTCAGCATTTTTTGGCTCACTCAACATTTACGGTAACATTCTCCAAATTATTTCGACACTCGACATGATTAGACCAAACAAAAACAGCATACTCCAGCATATTTAAAACAAAGTAGCATAAGATTCATGGTCAGCCCTCTAGGATTTTATATTCTAACTGAGGAAAGATGATAAATATACTAAAAAAACAAACAAACTAGGTCAGTTAAGACTATAACACAGCATGTAACCAAACACAGATTTGGAGATTTGACCATCAGGAAGGGTTCCAGGCAAGGAGAAGGGAGAGTGTACAGAAAGATGTGCTATGAAAGATGAAGGAAAATACCAATCTTGGAAGGAAGAAGGAACAGAATTTCTCAGATAGGAAAACAGTGGGAATAAGGTTCAGAAGAGGAAACACATGTGGGAAGTGAGGGATACTGAAGGAATTAATGTGACTGGAAGGGAAGGTTACTGTCGCCAAGCAGTGAGAAAGGGGACAGTTTATTTGAGATTCGCTGATGGCCAACTCTGGTATTTCAAGCTTAGGCTCTAGAATACAATAAGACATAGTTTGAACTTTTTTAAAAAAAAAATGACTGTAATTCATTTTAGTTAAAAGTATCACACACACAAAAGAGCATAGGTAACATATGTGTAGTTTAAAGAGTAATAATAAACAGCCATTGTAATGTCCATCGAACTGAAGAAAAAGAAAAATCACCATTACCTCTGAAGCTGCCTTATGATCCCTTTCCCAGGTAGGTGGATTAAATAGAGAAGTGTCTGTGTTTTGGTGAGATTAGTCAAGGATGTTCAGGAGCATTTCCAGGGAGATACAAAAAGACATGCTTTAGCGAGCAATACGAATCCTGGGGGCCTTAGACTAAGAAAGGAGAAGTGGGAATACAGAAGAAAGGAAAAACCTATAGTACACTGTTATGAAAAAATCGGAAGGCAAATATGACTCAATCTGTTGTGTTTGTTGTGCTTGTTTATTTTTGAAGTTGTTTTAATTTGACTTGTTCTGGCATTAATGAAACAAAATATTGGTACCCCTAAAAGAAATAGGAAAAGAGAGGAAGGTTTGAAGGGAAAGCCTGTATTTTAGATCCATAGTTGAGGGAATGAGACATTTAAGTGTAAAAACTACATCAGTAGAAGAAAATGCACAATGAAGCCAAGGTGAAGGATAGGGGTTCAAGAAATAATTTCCCAAAACACCTGCTGAATAATTTGAGACTACATGAGCCTTTTGAGAAGTAAGAAGTAAAGAGTTAAGATTTGAGGCTTGAGAGCTAAGAAGGAAACAGATGGAGGGATTGTCAGAAGTAGAAACACAGGGCAGAGGGGTAACAGAAGCGCCCCGTGTCACAGGCAAGTAAAGACGACAGCTTTGGGAGAAGGGTGCGGCCTGAGAACACACCTGCATATTTTTTTTAACATCAAGTCAGTTGGAGAGTTTTGTGAGAGGGAGTAGAGGGGCAGAGTCCAGCCTGATGGAAGCTGACAAAGAAAAGGATGAAAAAGAGAAAGTTATTGTGCAGGGGCTTCTTCCCTCACTTAGAATTCCAAAGGAATATCATATATTTAAGTTTCTCTTATCCACAGTAATTGGCATTAAAGGGCAGCAGAAGTCCACAGTGATCCCTTTGGGTAATGGGAGGAAGAGGAAATTTCCTTGGATTGTAGCCATGTAATGATATTTCTGCTGTGGAAACCCATAAGCAGCCCTCGGGCACCTAAGAATAAGCCCAGAGCAGTGCTGAGACATTCATCACCTCTCTCTCCTTCCAGCCTCTTCACGCCTTAAGAAGAAGAAACAAAAGCCAATACATATTTCCTATTCAGTTGCCAAAGCAGTTGGCCTTTCCTAAACCTCCCTATGCCTCCTACTCACAAATTGCCTGTTATCTAGTGCAGAAATTCTTGACCTTGGCTGTGCATTAAAATCACCTGGGAAGCTTTAAACCAATGGAAAGCTTTGGACCTGACCTCTAGAAAATCTGATTGAATTGTTCTGGGTTAGAGAGAATATATATATAATATAATTAATGTATATTATATAATTAATATAATTATACATTATAATTAATATATATATATATTAACTCTCATGAGTGCTCAGGGTGAGAATCACTGCTTAAGAGTGACCTCACTGATTTTCATGGGTCTCCAAAAGTCATTCAATTAACAAAGTCTTAGAACCTAGCATTGGTTCATTATTTTTCAAGGTATTAAGGAGCATATTTAAAGCAAGATGTGACTGCCATCCATAATTTGCTAGATGGAGAAATAAAACAACATTCTATATAACAATTTTAGGAACATCAAAAGACATACATGACTCAGAGCTGAATTGTATGATGATAATAATGGGAGCTAACACAGTCAAAACTATATGCCTGACGCTACTCTTCAAAGTATGGGAGCGAATATTCTAGCTTAACGTAAGCCTGGTGAGACTATAAAGCAATGAAGCATGGAGTAAAATTCTTTAATCTTCCATGCATCCTTTACCAACTGGTCAGTGTTTGCCTGTGAATTCAGCAACTACTCTCCACAGGCAATGCTGTGAACTTCTCCCACAAGAATAGGAAGTGCTGATGGCAGAACATGGGCCATACATGTACTATTCCTTACCTGACATCTCTACCTTAATTAGCTGCTAGGACAACTAAGTCCCCTCTCTGGATTCTAACATACACCCTTTGCTCTTGGCCAGTGTGACATTCAGAAGATTAAAGTCTGTTACGGGCAGGGGTGTGGTCTCTTCTCTCCAGTCTTCCTTGCAGCCTACCTTGCACGTGAGAGGTGAGGACAGCCTTCCATGGTATTCTCTCTAGTCTGTTGCAGCCGCCTATGGCTTAAACTACTGCCCTCATCAATCTGATCTTATTTGAAGCTAGTATATCCATTGCACTATAGCAAATATGGGAGTAGAGCAAATACGAGAGATCTAAGATATAGCCAAAGAGCACATGCTCTGGGGTCAGAGCCCTGGGCATAAACCGTTGGCCCCTCCATCACTCATCTGCTAGGTAACCTTAGGTGAATTACATATTTCTCTGTGCCTCAGTTTCTTCGTGTGACAAAGGAGTTGAGAATAAAAATAAGACGCAGTTGGTTTTGAGGTTTGAATGAGCTCTTAGAACAGTGCCTGGCAAACAGTAAACATGCAGCAAGTATAAACTATTTTTTGTTGTTGTTTATAATCTTTTTTTTCTTTACTTCCTCCCTCCTTTTCTCCCTCCATGCCTTTCTTTACTTGAGTGTGTGTGTGTGTGTGTGTGTGTGTGTGTGTGTGAGATACCATAGTATTAAAGTTTGTCAAAGACCTGCTCTATGTATTCAATCTAAAAGTCTACACCCAAATTTCAGGAATAGTTTTGTAAGAATAGTCACCAAGCATTTTAGAAGAGAAGTTAAATTCTTGCTATTTTAAATGTGGTCCATGCATCTACAGCATCAATATAACATCACCTGGGAGCTTATTAGAAACACAGAAATCACAGTCATCCATACCCTTCACTCTTATCCCTGCTCTGCCAGACATACTGAATCAGTATCTACATTTTAACAAGATAACCAGTGGATTCAAATGCACATAATGAGATTTGGGGCTTTTGAGGGAGCTGATGAGGCTTTGGACTTTGAGTTGATTCTACAATGACTTTTGAGGATCTTGGGATGTGGGATGAATGTGAACCTTTTTGAGCCAGAGGGAAAACTGTGATAAGCAGAATTATCACCCCTTCCCCAAAGATGTTCACATCTAAATCTCCCAAACCTGTGAATGTATAGTGGCACAGAGAAGTTAAGGTAGTAGCTGGAATTAAGGTTGCTAATCAGCTGATCTTAGATACTGAGATTATTTTGGACTATCTAATCCCCAGTGTAATAACAGTGGTCCTTAAATATGGAAGAAAGAAGCAAGAAGAGTCAAAGGTAGAATGATGCAAAATGAGAAGGACTCAATTCTTCATTGCTGGCTTTAAAGATGGTGGGGTGGCCATGGGCCAAGTGCTGCAGGCAGGCAGCCTCTAGAAACTGGAAAAGGCAAGGAAGCATATTCTCCCCTAAAGCCTCCAGAAAGAAATGCAGCCTGGCCAACACCTTCATTTTAGCCCAGTGAGACCCATTTGGACTTCTGATCTGCAGAACTGTTAAGAGAAATTTATGCTGTTTTAAGCCAATTAGTTTGTGGTAATTTGTTAAAGCAGCAAAAGAAAACTAATACAGAGATGCACTGTTCCATGTATTTCAGTTTAGCTCTGTAGAGTCCTATACTGGTATTTTGGGACAAATTTCCTGCTGCAAATAAGGTATTACTTCTTGCTTGCCTGCTCTCTTTCATATTTTCTTGCTTTCAAAAATGGAAGACTAATGCATTAAGAAAAGCCCCAAACCTTATTTAGCTACTGCCCTCAATTTTTTCCCACAGTAAAATTTAAAGTTTTCTGTGTTACTTTCAAGTCTGCTTCCTGATCCTTTGTCTTTTCATGAAAATGAGAATATGGGATGAATTAAAAAGTTCAACAATAAAAAGAAAAAAGAGGGAAGAACCTAGTATCCTGGAAAATTTGTTCTGTTTCTGAGTAAGCATAAATTAATTATATTTACATGTGTCCATAACAGAGATGGGTAATACTTTCACACTGGGGGAAGGGAAAGGTGAATAAACTGTCTGTGTCACTGCTACAATGCCCACAGGGGACCAACCCTGCCCTCCTCATGTCCCCATTCAGTGTGTATTTGAAAAGTCATTCTGACAGGCATTATTCTCCATTGCATTCTGAGTATGGTGAAGAAGCAGAGACTTATTACGCTGAAATTATTAGGAGGGCACTTAGACACATCAAGTAATTATATACTTTAATATTTTTAAGTAAAATAAGAAAAAATAATATCTGAGAGATGTTTCCCTTTTGTCATAGTTACATTGTCCTTTGTGTAGAACCAAAACTTGCCCTCGTGGATCATAGTTTTGATTCTGTGATTTTGATTCTAAACCTGCAAGGTGGTACAAATTATATTCAAGAATTCACATCATGGTGAAATTCTTCCAGAAGGATCAGTTCAAGCCAATAACACTAAGAGGATGCTGAGAAAATGAGCAGTTAAGCTTTCAAAATTGCTGAGTATAGATGTAATTCTCAATTACACTACCAATGACATTTTCCATGGCAAAAAAAATACACTGAACCTAAAGATAATGAACAAATGGAAAGTAAAAACTAGCAAAATGACCACGGATCATAGTGCATAATTTGATACCCACTGATTATAAAGTAGTGTGTCTGTGAGTATTCATGTAATTAAGAATTTAGGTATGAGATTTGACTTCGGGTTCTCCATCATACTAGGTCATCTAAAATGTGAATGCCATGTCTGAGAATATCAACAAGGTTTGGTAATTATTATGCACTTATTTATTTAGCATTGGTTAAAGTGGAGATACTGAACTATGCATATCAGTACAAATTAGAGAAATTTCCTTTAACCTCCATCTCAAAGGCTTTTTCTAGGCCTTCCCTATGCCTGAAAGGATAAATTGGATTCAGGGTCTCAATAAAATAATTTTACTTCCC
The DNA here is from genome assembly GCF_964270905.1 of Leucopleurus acutus. Taxonomy (NCBI): domain Eukaryota; kingdom Metazoa; phylum Chordata; class Mammalia; order Artiodactyla; family Delphinidae; genus Leucopleurus; species Leucopleurus acutus. Next base: position 68,158,156 of record NC_139142.1, on the reverse strand, counting down.
TTTTTAAGTTTCAAATATTCTGAAACCATAGCTCAGATCCCTCATGTAATTAGTATCAGACTAATCTTCCTCCAATACCATTTTCATCACTACCCCTCCCTTGCTTAAAATGAAATGGCTTTATGTTTCTCACTGCATTACTGATTCGAGAAACATTTGCTGAACAGCAACTATACAGAAGACATAGTACTAGGAAGTGGGCAGGAAAGGAGAGGTGGGGATATTAACAGAGGAGAAGTAAAATATGGTTCAGATGCTTATGGTCTAGTAGAAGACATAAAATGTGCATAAAATTACACTAGGTAGAATGTGACAAATACTGTAACAGAAGAGGGAGAACTTCATGCAGAGTTTGGGATCTCAGGTGGATCTTGACGGGGAAATATAAAACGTGAGAGGCAAAGCTAGAAAGAGGGCTTCCCTGGTGGCGCAGTGGTTGAGAGTCTGCCTGCCGATGCAGGGGAGGTGGGTTCGTGCCCCAGTCCAGGAGGATCCCACATGCCGCGGAGCGGCTAGGCCCGTGAGTCACGGCTGCTGAGCCTGCGCGTCCGGAGCCTGTGCTCCACAACGGGAGAGGCCACAGCAGTGAGAGGCCCGGGTAACGCAAAAAAAAAAAAAAAAAAGCTAGAAAGAGGCAGGTATTCCAGGCAGAAAGAAATGCCCAGAATCAGAAAAGCAAAGGGCAGTTTAGAGTATAGCCATTCAGTTTGACTGGATCATGGAATACCCAAATGGGATGTACAGAAGTGTGCCAGGGAAAATGTGGAAGGTGAGTCAGGACTTGTGTGGATTGGACACTTGCTTAGGGAAGCTGTATTCAGCAGACAGTGAACAGGGAGGAAACGGAAGCCCTGGAGCAGAGGTGGTATCAGATCATGGCCAGGTTTTTGGAAGATTAATATGTCAATGGTCTGCAGAGAAGATGGACTGCAGAGGGGCAAGGACACTAGCCAGAAGGATTTACAGGGATTCTAGCAGTGGAAGCAAAGAGAAAAACAAATGCATGCTACAGATCTGACAACTTATGCAATGAGAAGTTACTGAGAAAAGCAGTCAGTGGTGACACTGAACCCTTACAACTGACTGGGAACCAGCTGGCACCATTAAGGATGGCAGATGACCAACAGGTGTGAGCTGAGGAAGAGGAACAGTGAATTCTGTTCTGGATATATTGAGCCAAGAGTGCCAGTGGGATATCCAAGCGGAAATATCAGCAAGTGGTTAGAAATGTGCTTCAAGATTGGAGAAGTCACCCACCACACAGGTAGTTCCTAAAGGCATGGGAGTGAAAAGGTCACCAACAGAAAGAGTAAAGAGGCCATTTGGAGGTCCTCTAAGGGATGGAAGAGCCATGGTCAAAGAGGAGGCAGGAGTTCAATGGAAGCTAAGGAAGAAGTGATGTCCAAATTGAAGAGTTTTTAAACCACTATCAAATACTGCAAAGATGGCTATGGAGTAGGATACAGACTGAGAAATAATAACAAACATTTATTACACACATAGCATACATCAGGCACTACGTTAAACGATTTCTGGGTACGATCTCATTTATTCCTGACACCAAATCACAACAGGTAGAGTCTACTGTTGTTGTACAGATAAAAAAAACTAAGGCTTTCGGAATTTAAACATCTTGTCTGAAGACATAATGCTAGTTTTTATTGGCAGAGCAGGGATGCATTCAGAGCGGTTGGACCCCGATGATCATTTTCTCACAGTTAACAAATTCCTTGTGCCCACATGCCCCGCTGCTGTGAGGTTTCTTTAGCTAAAATGTCCCTCACTCCTCAAAACCAGCCCTCAGAGCTTAATTCAAGAGCCATCGTTCCCATAACTCTGACTCTCCAAATATCCTCTTTATAACATTCACAGCATTTTACTTTTCAAGACGTAGAAGACCAATTAGTTTTATGTAACATGTAGAAGACCCATTAGTTTTATGTAAATCCTATGTTATGCACCAAAGATTTTAGTGCACTGTTCTCCCTCAGCTAAGTAGCTGGTGCCTTCAGACAGAGATTTATCACCTTGTATATTTCTTCTGTACCCGACAAAGCAATTCGTCAGTGAGAGGTGTGGTATATACCCAGTGAGGAAATATTTGTCGTGAATTAACCCATTCCTCCAGACTCTAAAAGAAATCAGAATTGTGCTGAGGGTTAAGTGAGCAGAAATGTTCTCAGTTATATGGATTTACCAGGATGGTTCTAAGAGAGCAGAAAGATATCCTCAGCCCACCAAAAAGCTTGAATGGACGACTAGGAAGGAAAGACCCTGCTCATTGGGTGGGGCTGAGGAGGGCTGTTCCAAGCTAGAAGCTCTGAAATTATACCTGGCTTCTCACACAGTTATCAGACCCCTGAAACTGTTAGCAAATTATGGCATACAATCTTTCCAATGGTTGAGACGTTTAAACTTATTTTAGAAGGCTTTCTTGCCTTTCGTTCTTTGGTTTCTGAAATCTGAAAGAATTTTTCCCCTTTCCAGGGAGTATTCTACCAAAAAAAAGCCTCTCAAACAAAACTTTACTTTTTTTTTTTTTTGGTAAAAAACAAAGATGAAGTCCTCTTTAGAGTAAGATTGAGACCAACTCCAAAATGTAAGCCCCTCCAGTTCCCTGGCTTGTCTCCATCCGGCAGCACTTCTCAGGTACAGACTCAACGTGGCTTCCACTCAGAGGGCAAAGGAGCTGCCCACTCGGCCAAAGCTTGACTGCCCTTGGGACTAGGGACACCTTATTTGTATCCAGAACATCTGACTTGACAACTGCTAGAAAGTACGTCTTCCCCCTGCTTTGAGTGCTTGTTTTCAGCTTGTTTAAATATACTCCATAATATTATTCCAAGTGTACCTGAGAAAGCAAGCGCCAAACTAAATGCATTTAAAACCACTCTTCCTTTCATCATCTGCAGTGGAACTTCGGTTTGATAGAAATGATAGTATAGTACACGCAAACATCTAAAAAGTATCATTTTGGTGAAAAAAAGACTATAGCAATGCTTTTTACAACTGAACTTTCCTCATACACCGTAAGTTTTTATCTTAAAATTTTCCGTAAGTAATCAGCGTTTATCTCTCTGAAATATTAAACTGAACAGTGTTCTTACACAAGCACAGTTTTATATCCTCTCCAAGGAAAAAAAGTAAAGTGTTCCTTTAATTGCATGGAAATGAATCTGGCATCACAAACACTGTTACGACGAGGGGACCATCTTATTCAGCTTTAGCTCCATCTTGTTCAAGTGAACAAAAATGTGGGTGGTTAAAATTCCCAATCCTGTGATCAACATTCTGACACATTTTCCAGGAAAGGTGATAAACCTTTGGAAGCAAATAGCATCCTTTGTGGATCTTTAGTTTAATACTTTAGAAAGATGGATAGTTATAATTCAGACAATGAACAAAGATGTATCTTTATGCTCACTCTGAATGTGTGTGTATTAACAGTCTTTTCTATGCAATACTGGACCAGCTAACTATAACTCAAACTTCAGATGTTTATTCTTAGGAGAAAAAAATGTTTCTATTTTGGACTGTATAGCTCTCATCAGCATTTAGTTTTAGAAATAGAAACTTTTTAAACTCAGAATTTCTAACAGTAAGACAGATTCTCATTTTGATGATGACAGCTGATTTGGGGAAAATGTTTATTTCCATTTTAAAGTCTTCAGAGACACACATATAATAACTTTCCACAGTAACAGTATTATCGGGGGGGAAGGCATAATGCAGTTTTAGATTCAGTTTGCACAGTTCTACAAGGGGCTTCCTACTTTCTTTATTGGTTTTGTGAAATGGGATACAGAGCTCCTGTCCCACTGGTGGCTTGAAACCTCCTCCTCTTAATTTGTATCCTTTGGGGTACTTTCTTGTTTGAGGGGAGAGGTGCTCCCCAATTCAGCTGGTGACATGCTTGCTTGACTTGCCTGACTCTGGGCGAACTATCAAACACCAGGATTCTCACAAGGTCTCTGGGTGGAGGCATTTAGGGGAGTGACTACAGGAAGTGTGGTCAGTTGGGAGAGGGTTGGGGGCTTTAAGCTGGTGCTCTACATTCTGATGTGATATCCAGCTACCCCTGTGAGTCGGTCAATTGTGACAAACGTACTTCTTCAGTCTTCTTCTCGACATTCAGAGTACTCTAAGCATCCAGTTCTGATGGCTGAATCTTTTTTCCCACTGTCTGTACTAGGATACAGACAATCCCCTCTACATCTGCTGCCCCATCTTGATTTTGCCAGTTTTCCCCTCACTGGTTAGCCACAGACACTAAGCAGGGGCTGGGGCCTTGCTATTATCTGACAGATGTTCTGGATTCCCAGTCAAGGGGTTTGTCTGTAGGTCATGTAACTCTACCAGCCAGCTACCAGCTATGTGACCTTGGCCGGATTCATAAACTTCTCTGTGCCTCAGTTTTTCCATCTGTAAAAATGTGAATGAGCGTCACGTTACTTACCTAACAGAATATTTTGAGGATTCTTTGTAATATAATTAAGACAACACTTGGCACTCAGTTAAATACTCAAGGAGGAAATCCGTTATCATTACCCTTCTTTCTACCTGAGGTTAAACAGGGTTGATGCTGACCACGGCACAGAACTTACTACCAGCTGACTGTTAAGAATGCGCCACGGTATTGTTGTCAGAGCCTTCCATCCCGTTCCTAAAGCTCAGTCTGTTTTACTTCATTCTCTACAGCCTGACCTTGACTACCCATTCCCTGCCCCAGGTTCTAGGACCTGCTAGCCTGAGTCCTCCTAAGCATTCAGCCACCCCGCCTCTTTGGGCATTTCTTGAGGCTGATGTCACCATCTACAACATATTTCTTTTCATAATACGGACTTAAAAATTTTATCAGAATAGAAAACTTCTTGCATATTCTTAGGAAACACACTTTAGTCTCTTATGATGATATACTGATAACAGAAGATAAGTACTTGAAGCTATTTTACCAGCTGTGCTAAAGCCCAGTTGAAACCGGCTGTCTTCATATTTTTGGTGGGAAGAGAGAAGGGTTGAAATTAGGAGTGGAGAGGAAAGAAAGAGGGAAAAGGGATTAATCATGTATATACTTATCTCTTTACAACAGCTCCACAGGCTAGTATCACTGTAGGCTCAAAATGTTTTGCTAATTTCGTCAGGGTCAACAGCATGAGGCCCAAGTTCACCTAAGGCTCCAGCACAATTTGTTGTAGGTGGAAAGGGGGCCCTGAATGTGGACAGTCCTTGAGTGGGCAGAGAAGCTGCCTTCAGTGATCACAACCACTCTGACACACTACCAGGCACTTCACAGATATCTCAATACCAGAATTATCATCATCGATTGCATATTCATGCGACACCTGTCTTCTGATCATTTTCCCTGTTACTTAGTAACTGCTTAAAAGTCTAATGTTCAAACCAATCACATTTGGCACAATTCACCCCCACCTAGTGCTCAATATCTGTCACTGAAATCAGTAGAGGCAAACATAAACATGCCCTCATAAGCATATCCATTTGTATGTCCATTTGCTGTCTTTAAAATTATTTCATATCCATAATCTCATTTCATCTGCCCATCACTTGTATTAGTTTCCTAACACAAGTTTCCTCAGTTTCCACTAAGTTTGTGCTGTTGTACCACAAACTTAGTGGCTTAAAGCAACACACATTTATTATCTTATTGTTTTGGAAGTCAGAAGTCCAAAATGAGCCTCAGTGGGCTAAAATCAAAGGTGGCAGCAAGTGGCGTTCCTCCTCGAGTTCCCAGGAGAGAATCAGTTTTCTTGCCTTTCCAGCTTCTAGAGGTGGCCGGCATTGCTTGGCTCACGGCCCACTCTTCCACCTTCAAAGCCAGTAACTCAGGCCAGGTTCTCTTCATGATGCTACCTCTGGTTCTCTCTTTCTGGCCTCTCTCCTCTGCATTTAAGGACCCTTGTGATTATATTGGGCCCACCAGGATAATCCAGGATAAGCTCCTTATTTTAGAGTCAGCTGATTAGCAACTTTAATTCCATCTGCAAGCTTAATTTTCCTTTGCAATGTAACCTGACATTTTCACAAGTTCCAGGGATTAGGACATAGACAACTTTGATGGAGTATTACCAAAGGTGGAGGCAGAGGCTTTTCCAGGAATGGATTAGGAAAATGAAATGAGAACCATTTAATCACTTGCCCATGGCATAGTTATAAGAAGTGGCAAAGCCAGAACTATAACGTAGTTATACTGATGTCCAATGTACTGGTATTGGACAGGGATGCCCACTAATAAACTCCTTTATTCCTGAAATTTTTAAATCCAGGCTCCTCTCTCTTCTCACATTCTGAATGTCATCCACTCCCCTGGTTTAATTATCCTATTAATGTTTATACTCCCCAAGTCATCCCTAGACCCAACATCAGTTATGAGTTTTAGATTTGTATGACCACCTACTATTCCACAGTTCATTTGTTCAGTTCACAGGAGCCTTAGATGTTGTCTAAGATATTCAAAGTCAAACTCATCAATTTGATTTCTACAAATTAAAGGTTTGTGGCAACCCTGTGTCCAGCAAGTCTGTAGGTGCCATTTCTCCAACAGCACTTGCATACAGCTATGAGAGCTTATTTAAAAAAGATGTTTTCCCCTCCCCATTGCCTACCTTAATGAAGAGGCAGCCTTCCTCTAGGGCTTTTAAAGATGCACATATACAATTCTAGGTAAGTGTTCCACCAGAATAACTAACATGTTAAATTTTCATGGATGCACAGAAATGCAATATTTTAAATGTAAAACTTAAGCCACACAGCCAAGCTTTGAGTACAACTTAAATCTTCCTATGATGATACTGTGTGCTTGAGATAAGTGACCTTATAAGTTATCCCCATTACAATAATTTGGGAGGGGCATTTTAGGAATTTAAAAATGTCTTCAAATGGAGTTCACAACAGACTTCCCACTCATTTTAAAAAATTCTGCTCAAAAGAAAATGAAGTGTCCCAGCAAGCCTTTAGTCCAAGTGTACCTGTTGGATGATTTAATCCCTGCCTTTAAATCTCTCAGTGTACACAGTTAAATAAAAATTAAATATCCTTAGAACTTTAGGTTGTCTTAGCACTTAACCTCATTTGTGTTCTTAGAAGCAAGAGAGTGCTGTACCTTAAGGACTGGGTTTTAATCAGGGAAAACTTCACAGAATGACTGTTCTTGGGGTTGCTTCTAGGGAAAGGATTATTTTTATTTAGAGGCAGGAGAGAAAGAACTTCAAAATTTGGTGGCCATCAGAAAAAGGAAATTTAAAATGTTTGATTAGCGGGGCAACCAGAATATTTTCTTTTTGTAATGAAAGTTTAGTATGAATGTACATTACTGGAAATGTGCACTGTGGGGTTTGTTTTTTTTTTTTAAATAAGGATGGCAGTGGCCTGATATGACACTTATCCACTGTCTTCGACTTCCTCCAATTCAGGATACCCTGAATGCTACTCCACAAGCACTGAATTCTAGAATTTAATTAGTTCATCTAGCTGTTATATTGTGAGCAGACTGTATGGGATCAAGGGCAGAAGCAGGTAAGAGATGATGTTGGCTTGAACCAGGGTGAAGGCAGTAGGGAAAGGGAGATGTGATCAGCACTTGGATATATGTTGAAGGCAGAATAGATTATGATTGATGAGCAGAGGTAGGGTATGAAAGAGAAAAAACAAAGATGACTCCAAATTCATAGCCTGAGCAATAGAAAGCATGGAGTTGCCATTCAACCAGAAGGGAAGAGTATGAGAGCAGCACGTCTAGAGGAAACTAAGAGGAGTACAGTTTTAGACATGTTGCCTTTGCAAAGTTTATTAGACATTCCAGATGGAGATGCTGAGGAGGCAGGTGGATATGACAGTCTGGAGTTCAGGGGGGACATCTTCAAACTAGAAAAAGTTTAGAGTGAATCTGTAGGGAAATATCAGAAAAGAGGAAGATTGCCAGGCAATGAAAACTGGCACATATTATCCTAGATCTTAAAAAGGGGGAAGAAAGTGGGAAAATGATAAACCAATAGATTTACAATATAAATTTCTTATTGGATTATTAGACAAGTTGGAAGCCCTGAGGGAAACAAAAATAGTGATCAGTTCATTCATTTCAGCCAAATAAATTCACTTCGCCTTAGGAGTAAGTGTTCTTTTTGGTGCATGAAGACAAGGGAATAACGAGAGCACGAAGCATCTTGTTTTCTGCAAAACACACGTTAGAGTGTCTTGGGTTAGCCCAATAAATTAAAAAACAAAACAAAAAAACATGGGCTGAACTTTAAACATATAAACTGCTGATTAATGAATTCATATGTATCACTAGGAAAGCACCCAGTCATACTCCATTGAGCCAAGTACTTATCTATATTGGGGCACATGTACAAGATTTTTGTGGTTTTGCTTTTTTTCCAAATCATTATTTTGGATGGAGAAATCTGAAGTACATACCAAGTTAGGAAAGGCCAGGTGTTTATGAGACATGAAAACTGAGTTCCCCAAATTTTGAAATAAAATCTAGATTACGGACTAAAGCTGATTCCTTTGTTTCACATCTTCTACCAGGTTCGTACTTTTAGATGTCTATAAAGACTGCTAACGGTTATAAGGTTTCTTTCGGAGGTGACGGAAATCTCTAAAATTAGACGGTGATGGATGCACAATTTTGTAAATATACCGAATACCCTTAATTATGCATTTTAAATGACTGACTTTTATGGTATATGATTTATATGTCAATAAAGATATTTTTAAATGTCTATAAGACCTGGCAGAAAATAAACAAAAATAGATGAAGTGGATCATCGATATTATTTCAACACATTCTGCTTGAAACATTCAGTCATTTCAATTTTTTGTTTTGTCATTTGCTAGAGATACAGTTGCCACTAAATATTTCTGAATTACGAGAGATACAATTTGCAATTGCAAAGATTAGTGGTAACGGACACTCAGCCTCAGTGCCAGGAAGACAACAGAGAGTGGAGATGACAGCAGAGTGGAAGATCCATCAGAAGAGAGGCTGCCTGCTCTGAGAAGTGGCTGCCATGGAATGTTGAGCCTGAGCGCCAGGCCCTCTGGATTTTCAAGAAAATTCTGGAATCCAGATTTTATGTGAAATCTCTGTATTTTGAAATGTCTGCTCTAAGTTTCTGGAAAAAACAACATTTTGTTGGCTCAATAAAGCATGTCTACAGGTTGTATCTGGCCCATGCACTGCCAGTTTGTTGCCACATTTTGATACATAGTAAAAGAAAATAAAAATCATGTGCCCAAATTTAAGTCCACTCCTACTCTGACCAGATAATTTAAAATCTCAGTATTAAGAGCTAAAACGTGGGGCTGCATCTTTTGAAAACTATTCTTACACTGTGCTCCAAGGGAGACGGCCGCTTCTACTCAGTTGGCAAGTGATAGCACCAACACACCTCCCAGCGTTACAACAGCATAATTGAATATATGTACGTAAGATTAAACATTTAATAAAAAGTTAAAATGTCATTTGAATTACTATTTTCTAAAATAAGGATGTCTGTATCATGTATGCAGATTTGCTTTTAGTAACATTTTAAATTTCATGAAGCAAAATGTTTTAGGGCAGTCCCTGATTAACAGTATTTTCTCCCACTGCAAACATCTATTTTATTAAAATCTATGTGCAAAATAACTTTGGAGGAGAGGCAATAAGGTAGTAATATAAAATTCTGTTTCATGAACTGGACTAAAATAATTTTAGGTAGTCACACTTCAGTTCTTTTTTACTTTTTTTTGACATGATTGTAATTGAATTTCTCCAGTAATTTCAGCAAATGCATTTTTAACTTTAACAAACAGTAAGCCTTAATATATTCCTGTTTGACATAACAAAATTGTATAACTCCCACAGCTTTCTACTTTTTTGATATTATATAAGAACCCTGTAATTTTATATGCCAGAGAAGACAGAGCACCTGAGAATAAATGCCTATTCAAACTTGCAGAGCAATATCTGAAGCAGTATTATGCATTTCTAAAGTAACCTGAGGTCAAAATTCACAAGGAAACAAGAGATGCTCAAAAAATTTACTGAAATATGCCCTTCTGATTACACCCTATATTTCAAATTTTTCTAAAACCTGTTATCATCAATGACATGGGATCTGTCAAGCATCGATATCTGGAGCAATAACCCAGAGTTTCCTCACTTCAAAGATCTGGATATTTGAAACTAAATTTTGGGAAAATTGAAAAATGATATTCAAACATAAATAAATGTTTCTAATTTCTATAATCTGGATCATGAGATACTATATAAAACCTTTTAAATTACTAAAACTAAGTAAAGTAGACATAGTTCTCTAGGATGTCATTTTTTAATGAAGAGAGCAAAGTAACAAGTTTAACAGTGTTATTTATAAGGAAAGCTTTTTACAGTTTTGAAATTTTGTAAAGCAAGTTTTATCAAGCTCTATCAAGCTTGACAGGGAAGGAATGAGATAATAGAAAATGATCTATTACAAAAAATCCAAGATGGTAGATAATTTGGCCGTTTGAATTAATTTCTGCCTTCCTCGGTTGCCAATGAAGTTTCAATGCTACAAGGAAATCTTGGCTTTTCCAATTCCTTTGTAGCTCTCTAATCATGAAACATTTATTACTCTTAAAATTGGGAGAGGGTCTACCCTGCTTATTGGAAGAACATCATCCTAACCCTCTGCCTGAAAGCATGTAGAGCCATTTGACAATGCAAAGGCCTTCCAGACACAGCTCCATGCAGTATCTTACAGCACTGACTGCTAGTTTGTGAGTCCTGACAGTTGACTTAATCATGATCCACTTGCCCTAAAATTAAGGACAAAATCAACAGCAGCTAGGGCTCCATAAAAAATCACAAAACACAAAGCTCAGCCTGCACTGCCCTCATGAAGCAAAAGAAATTTTGTTTGGGACAAATGAGGAAGGTCTTTTCCTGTTAGATGCTAAAGTTCAAATATAGATTCATGTGGTCAAGTGCAGCTTTTTAACAAAGAGCGTAACTCAGGATAAAATTTGCTGACTTTTTTTCACTTAATTCAATATTATGAATATTTCCATGTCAGTAAATATAGATCTCCTTAATTCTACCTTCTAATTATTAAATAATATTTCCTGGCAATGAAGTATCAAAATTTATTGGGTCATTAAGGACTTATTATAGTGGATTTCTATTGGCTGCTAATAACCTTGAAAGAGTATTTCTACATGTGAGAGTATTTCTAAAAAAGGTTTTGCTAGAAGTAGAATTGCTTGGTCAATGAGTTTGCTTTTTAAAGAGTTTTGAAAGGAACTACCAAGTTGCCACCAAAAGAACTTTACCAATTTGTTTTCCAACCAACAATATGTGAGGTTGCAGACTTCTCTGAGCCTCATCTGTACTGGACATTGCCTTGCTTTTTTTTGGCTACACCTCGCGGCTTGTGGAATCTTAGTTCCCCGACCAGGGATCGAACCTGGGCCCCCTGCAATAGAAGCTCGGAGTCCTAACCACTGGACCACCAGGGAATTCCCCCGGTTTTTAAGTCTGGACAATCTTCTAGATGAAGGCTATATTATGTTAATGTGCATTTCTTAGATTAAAAAGGAGGTTGAACATCATTTCAAATGTTTATTAATAGTCCCCCATTTATTTGCATATATTTTTAGTTCTTCTTTTGTGGGCTATCCAGATCTTTGCATACTTTTCCTTTGATTAATTTCTCTTGTTCTGATTTCTGAAGGAGCTCCACAAATATCCAAACTCTCAATCCTCTGTCTATTATGGCAAAACATTCTCCAATCCTTGCATCAGTGCTTTATATTTATGGCTTTTTAATTGTTCAGAAGTTAAATTTTTTTTTTTTTTTTGTGGTACGCAGGCCTCTCACTGCTGTGGCCTCTCCCGTTGCAGAGCACAGGCTCCAGATGCGCAGGCTCAGCGGCCATGGCTCACGGGCCCAGCCGCTCCACGGCATGTGGGATCCTCCCAGACCAGGGCACGAACCCGTGTCCCCTGCATCGGCAGGCGGACTCTCAACCACTGGGCCACCAGGGAAGCCCCCAGAAGTTAAATATTTTAATAAGTTCGAATCTGGCAATAATTACCCTTATGGATCTAGAGTTTTGTGTCACACTTCAGAAGGCTTTACCTAAAATTTAAAGATTTGCTTCTTAGCTCTTGACTGTTTAAATTTATTTTCTAAGTGGATATCCAATTGTTCCAACATCACCTATTGTATAATCCATTCTTTTTTCTATTGATTCAAAATTAAACTAAATTTTCCTACACAAATATGTCTCTTCTTGACTATATTTTTCTACTGATCTGCCTTCTACAAGTTAAAATCACATTGTTTAATTATGTAGATGTATAGTATGTTTTGATATCTGGAGGAGTAAATGCCCTGCCCCTCTATTATTTTTCTTTTACAAGGTATTTTAAAATTTTTATTATGAAAATTTTTAAGCCTGAAGAAAAAATAGTACAGTAAACTTCCATGCCCAGCACGAGATTCAAAAACTATCAAGAGTTGCTACATTTGTTTCACCTATCCCTTTCAATTCTTGTTTTTACTTCTACTGAAGTATTTTAAAGCAAATTCCATACATTTTGTCATTACAGCCCTGAGTATTTCAGAGTGAATTCCTTAAAATAAAAATGACATTTTCATACGTAATCACAAATGCCATAATAACATCTAAATGAACTAACAACAACTTCATTTCTTGGTCATTTCTATTCCATAAACAAATGTCTCCAATAGTTTCAAAATTTCTTTTTACAATTGATTTGTTTGAATAAGTCCAAACTAATTCAATACATCACATGTGGTTGTTATATCTCTTAAATCTCTTGGTTGAGGGCAGATCCCCCTCCTTTTCCTTTCCTTCCTTCTTCCCCTCCTTCCTTCCTTCTTTCTTTCATACCCCTGATACAGTGAAGAAGCCTAATCATTTCGACATCTTGTTTTCTCATTTAACTTATTCCACGTTCTCCCATATTTCTTATTAAGAAAAGTTAGCTCTGGAGGCTTGATTGGATTCAGGTTCAACTTTGTTGGCAAGAACACTTTATGTTCATGTGCTGGTTACTTTTATATGTCAACTTGGCTAGGCCACAGTACCCAGATATTTGAGCAAACATTTATTCTAGATGTTTCTGTAAAGGTATGTTAAAGGTGAAATTAACATTCACATCAGTAGACTCTGAGTAAAGCAGACGACCCTCCAAAATGTGGGTGGGCCTCATCCAATCAGCTGAAGGCCTTAACAGGAAAAGACTGATCTCCCGCGAGGAAAGAGGGAATTCTGCCAGCAGACTGCATTTGGACTTAAACTAAAACATCAACTCTTCCCTGGGTCTCCAGCCTGCTGGCCTACCCTGAAGATTTTGGACTTGCCAGTCTCAATCACATGAGCCAGTTCCTTAAAATCAATCTCTCTCTCTTTATTGGTTATGCTTCTTTGGAGAACCCTGTCCATATAGTTCAGTACTATGTACTTCCTTCTGCATGACACCAGATACTCACAGTATCTGGTTGCCCTACTTTAGTTACGCTGACTGATGCATAGATTCAGTTGATGACAGCCTGATTTTTCCATTTTGGTTCCCGACCAAAATTTCACCTAATGCAGAGGCTCTCAAAGTGTGGTCCTCAGACCGGCAGCATCAGCATCACTTGGAAACATGTTAGAAATGCATATTCTTGGCCATACCTTAAACATTCTAAATCAGAGATTCTGCAGGCGAAGCCCAACAATCTGTATTTTAACAAGTTCCTTGGGAGACTTGGATGCACACTAAAATTTTCAGAACTGATGCTGTAATGGTGTCATCCATTGATGAACACTGCCTGAATCAATGATCTCATTAGAGGCTGCAAAATAGTGATTTTAATTCTATCATTCATTCTACATTGTTAGCTGGAATATTTCTATAAAGAATATCTTTTCCTCATAAACTGGTGCTATCTGGCTATTTCGCATTGCAGTCAGTACAGGGAAGGCAAAATAAATTCCTAATTCTTTCCTTTTACTTGCTATTATTTTTCATAATTAGTTAGTGCTCTACTTATTTCCAGTAGTGTTCAATAACTATTTATCTATTTTTTTTCTTTTTTTACTCTAGGTTTGTCTTAAATATCATGAGCTCATAGATTTTTAAATATATATTCAGTGTTTCCATAAATTGGACTTACTGCTTTTTGATGCTTAAATTGTGCCACATTTACTCAATGGGAAACTCTTCATGTTGGCTCCTGTATCTTTCTGACAAGACTCATTAGTTTTTGATAACTTCTTCACTTCCTGGCACAACGAAATATGACCGGCTTATCTTGTATATTTCCTGTCTCAGACATAAATCCCCCAACCTTCTAAGAATCACCTAAAAAGGCCATAATCTAAATATGCCGAATAGTCTTTTTTTTTTAATAAATTTATTTTATTTATTTATTGTTTTTGGCTGTATTGGGTCTTCGTTGCTGCGCATGGGCTTTTCTCTGTGGAGAGCGGGGGCTACTCTTCGTTGCGGTGCACGGGCTTCTCATTGCGGTGGCTTCTCTCGTTGCGGAGCACGGGTTCTAGGCACGTGGGCTTCAGTAGTTGTGGCACGTGCGCTCAGTAGTTGTGGCTCGTGGGCTCTAGAGCGCAGGCTCAGTAGTTGTGGCACACGGGCTTAGTTGCTCCACGGCATGTGGGATCTTCCCGGACCAGGGCTCGAACCAGTGTCCCCTGAATTGGCAGATTCTTAACCACTGCGCCACCAGGGAAGCCCCATCAAATAGTCTTATACTTGCACATTTTCCCTTCTAAATCAGCTTTTCAGATTAAATCAAAGTCTCTTAAACATTGTTAAGATTGCAATAAATTCATGGTTACTCTGGGAAGAACTGAAATGTTTATTTTATTGAAACTTCCTATCTAGGAATATGGAACTATCTCCTTTGCTCTTCCTTTTAATGCCTTTCAGCAATGTATAATAGTTTTCTTTTAGAGGCACTAACATTTCTAAGGTGTACTCCTATGTGCTTTATGGATTTCTCCCATGATTTATGGTCTATTATCTCACCTTATTCTAAACCCTCTAATCACTCTAAGAGCTTTTAAGTTAAATTCCTTAGATTTAACTATTAGAGAATCAAATTGTTTTAAAAAATAATAGTTGGTTTTCTTTTCAATACTTATATACAATTTGTTTTACATATGTCGTTAGCAAAGATCTCTTGTACAATATTTAATAATGATGGCATTAGACCAGTCTACTGTGTTTTATTTCAGATTTTTATGAGAATGATTCTTTCTCACTCTACTGTTACATGAGATGCTTGATACAGGTTTCTTAAAATATGCATTATAAAGTTAAGGAAGTTTACCTTTATTCCTAACTTGCTAGATTTATTGCATAAATGGATGCAAAGCTTTTCCAGTACCTGTTGAGCTGATTATATCATTTACTCTCTTTTAATCTATTAATGTAAGAAATTATATCAATAAATCTCTAGAAAGTGTGCAGTCCTTCACTCCTAGAATAAACCCCATTTAGATTTTCAAATGTGTTAGTAAGAATAATGCATAGTATCCTCTTTAACATTTTACAATTCCCTTATTTTCTTGTTCCCTTTACATGTTCTCGAGTGGAATGATGAATTCATTATTTCTAAACATTCTTGTATTCTAATAAATGAATTTAAGAATATTTATTTTCTTCTTAAGACCGTACTGGCAATATCCTAAAAGTACATGATGTACAGTGCTCTCTACCAGTCATTTCCAAATAGTCTATCATTTCATTGCTTGCTTTTTTTCTTTAACTTGCATTTCTAGTACAATCTTCTAAAATTTCCAAGTTGATAGATTTTGTTTGTCCTTTAGATGTTTATTTTATCTTATTGCACTGAGGTTAAGGAACATAGCTTGGATGGTTTCTACTTTGAGGAATTTATTAAGATTTTGTTTTTGCCATGTAGCCAATCCCTGATTTTTTCCCATGGGTTTTTGATCATCCTTTGTCTGTGCTTTCTCTTTAGCTACCTCGTCTCCATTTACTGATCCTCAGCTCGTGGAGCTATCCCATTTAAATCTAGAAGTCTCCCATCACCTTCCATATAAAAACGATGATAACATTTATGACTACATCTACCAGATTGTGGACTAAAGCTAATGTCTCCTTTTTACTTTCTGCATTTCATCCTTCAAGAAATCTACTTCACCTCTGTGAAGCCCCCCACTACATCAAGTATGGCAAGTAAATTATGTGGCCACTGTTTTGGTATGCAGATCATGCAGAGTGCTACATGTGAATCATCATACTCCATTGGATTTTGGGGGTGTTTCCAGTGCTCTTAACTGAAATGAACATATAAAAATCTGTGAGCTCGTAATATGTAAAACAAAGACACAGTGAAAAAGAAAAAATAAATACCTGTTAAACACCACTGGAAATAATTAGAGTACCAACTAATTATTGTACACACACACACACACACACACACACACGCATGCACAGACTAACACACAATTCAGTCCATGCAATTTTTGTCCTGTCAAAGCTAAAGATGTTGTATTGTTCTATCAAGAATATCATATCACTGCATAAACATGTATAAGTTAAGAAGATGAGAGAGCTTTGCATTGGCAAGAATGGAAAATCTCTGCTGCAAAAGAATCAAAGCATATTGTACTTCAGAACTGCAAGGTGCTATAGCCAAATCCTTTGAATTATATTGACAGGCTATTCTCAGAAGAGATAATTTGAATAATGATCCTTCATTAAGTAGGTTCCCAGAAATAAAGCTTATTTTCAACTTCTTGACTCTTTAATCCTTATATTCTACAGATTGTAAGCAATTAGAAGCCCTTAGGGCAATTGAAATTGTGTATGAAAAACCTCCATGGTATTTTTTATACACTAATTAATCTTCCTTATCCTCCCTTCACCAAACCTTTATCCTCTAGGTGAACAGAAAAGCCAAATTCTCTTATTTTTTCTTTTATTTTTCATCTACTTTCTCTCTCTAAAATTGTGCCTATTCTGGACATTTCGTATAAATGGAATCATACACTATGCCAGACTTGCCTCTGGTTTCTTTCATTTAGGATTATGTTTTCAAGGTTCATTCATGATGTAGCATGTATCAGAACTTCATTCATTTTTATTGAATGGATATACCACGTTTTATTTATCCATTCATTGGTTAATGAAATTTGTTTTTTTCCTATTGTCTGGTTGAATGAATAATGCTGCTATGAATATTTGTGTTCAAGATTTTGCATGAACGTGTTTTCTCATGGGTATATACCTAGGAGCAGAATTGCTGAGAAATTCTGAGGAATTGCTAAACTCTTTTCCAAAGCAGCCACATCATTTTACATTTCCATCAGCGATATATAAAGGTTCCAATTTTTCTATATTTTTGCCAAAACTTGTTTTGCCTATTTGATTACAGCCATTCTAGTAGGTATGAAGTGGTACCTCACATGCTTTTGAATTGCATTTCCCTAAAAACTGATGATGTTGAGCATATTTTCATGTGCTTATTGGTCATTTACGTAACCCCTCTGGAGAAATTTCTAGTCAAATTTTTTGCCCGTTTTTAATTTGGTTTCCCCACTTCTTTTTAAGCTTTTTAACTTCAATGGAGACTAATTCCATATGTTCTTTATTCTTGTTCACTGATGCGTGCTTTTTAGGAATACTGTTGTTAGATGCTATTCAAGTTATGAATTTTAAAAACCCACATAAACATTCATTTGAAAAATTTCTCTTTGGTTTGACAAGTACTAATGATCATGTTCTAAACTGATTATCATCTGTATCATATTTAAATCCAAATCTGATTTAAGTGCCCATGATGATAATAAGTGTGGAATTTTAATATATTTAATGATAATTACTTAGTGAACATTTACAGCCATATGGTGCACAAGGCACTGAAGATGATAATAATCAGAAGAAAAGTTAAAACATGTAAGAAGTTGACAGTAGTACCTCATATAATCTTTACCAATAGTCCTATAATATTACTATTATATTTGCATATTAGATAACCATGGCCCTTTTACTCACAGGGTATCATTTACTTTAAAACCAATAAACATGGGCTTCCCTGGTGGCGCAGTGGTTGAGAGTCCGCCTGCCGATGCAGGGGACGAGGGTTCGTGCCCCGGTCCGGGAGGATCCCACATGCTGCGGAGCGGCTAGGCCCGTGAGCCGTGGCCGCTGAGCCTGCGCGTCCGGAGCCTGTGCTCCGCAACAGGAGAGGCCACAACAGCGAGAGGCCCACGTTCCGCAAAAAAAAAAAAAAAAAAAAAAAAAAAAAGAAACCAATAAACATGTTGTTACAAACATAGTGTTAGTGAAGGGAGCACCTGGTAGGAAGAGCTGCCTGACCCAAATCTGGTGTTTCAGGTAAGACTTCCTGGAGGATACATATACCCAGTCATAAAAGATGAATAGAAGGTGGCCAGGCAAGTCAAAAGAGGATGGAGGTGCATACGAATAGCACAGGTTGTAAGACTAATAGGTATAAAGGGCACTGGAAGTAAAACAGGATATTATAAACATTGGAAGAAATGAAAGAAGTTCCATACGTCCATATTCTAGAGTTGGGTAGGGTATGGAGTGGAATAGGTGGCCATGTGGCTGGAGAAATAAGCAGAAGGCAAATCACTGTTTCCTAAAGCATGTAGGAGGATTTATCCTTGTGCTATTGAAGGGTATTATACAGAGGAATGGCATGATCCAGTTTAGGTTTTAGAATTTACTAGGGTTGCATGATGGAAGAGAATGAATGAGAAGGGACAAGACTAGAGGCAATTAGGAAACCAATTAGGAAACTATTCCAATGATACAGGTGGGCAAGTATGGTGACCTGAACTAGAAAACAGTAAGAGATGCAGATATTTAGTAAAAGGTAATATCCATAGAACTTGCCAATTTATTACATTCATTCATTCGTTTAACTTATATGTATTGTGTTTACTAGTTGTCAGGCTCTGTTCTAGGCAGTGGGAGTAAAGCATAAAGAAGTAAATTGCACCTGCAAAGTGAAAAAATAAAAGAAAACACATCCCAGAAAAGAGGAGACTTTAGGAGATTAAGTATTTAAAGGATGACATTAAAACGTATAATTAGGATTATTTTGCAGTCTTCGGTGGGCAAACTTAAATGATTTAGAGAGTTGAGAAAACTATTAGGGTTTAAACCCTGCAAGACTTTGTTTTAGTGATTGTATGACTACTGTTATAAGTGCATAAATATTTGAATTTTTTAAAAAATTTATTTCAAAATTTATACGGTGGCCATGATGTCAAATAAGAGATTTTAGTATTCTTTCCTTACCTATTAGTCACGGTAAGGTAAAGACACCAAGCATCTTTATGTTATAATATTTATTTTATAAAAAAACTCTAGGTCTTTAAATTGAGATAAAGCTACAATCACTCCTTCTACAGCAAGATAGTAAACATTTATATATTTGTACCAAGACATATTTTTATGCAACTTAACTTTTACTGTAGTATTAATGTGTCAAGTTTCTTCAATTTGTACTGCAATAGTTGAAAAAATTGTTCTTAAGCAAAGTTTCTTTTTTTATGGCAATTTCAGATCTAAAGATAAGAGGATCCTTACCCATTGATTAGTACCTGCTTCAGAAACAGATCAGTTATGGAGTAAAGAAACTCCAATAAGAGTTAGTTTATTCAGTACACAGGGTTTGATTCATCATCTTTACTGCTAAAGCATTAAGGAAGAGATGCCTTTTATCCCCCTAAATAAAAGGGAAAAGTCAAACTCAAAATGTAAAGAAAATTATTTTATAGCTTTTGCTGACTAAGAACCATACCTACTTAACCATCTCAGAAGAATTCCAATTTATAAGTTGTAAAATATCATCACATAAAACAATAAATGCAAGGAGATGATTTAACTTAAATTTCAGGAGTGTAGAAAGGGATCGAGTCAGGGAAGAGGCCCACAAAGGGTTTTCAGGTTTATGGTATTTCTTTAATTCTTCGGTGGGATGTTTGGTATAATAAACAGAGTTCTTTCCAGAGAAAAAGAATCAACAGGATGAAGATTATCTCTATCTCTATGTCTATCGATAGAGAAAGAGCACTGGCTCACACAATTATGGAGGCTAACAAGTCCCAGGATCAGCAAGCAGCAAACTGGGAAGCCAGTGACTTAGTTCTAATCCCAGTCTAAAGGCAGAAGTAGACCAATGTCCCGGCTCAAACGCAGTCAGGCAGACTGTCCTCCCTTGCCCTGCCTTTTTGTTCTAATCAGGCTTATGAGGGACTAGATGGGGTCCACCGACCCTGGGGAGAGCAACTGGCTTTACTTAGTCTATTGATTCAAATTTTAACCTCATCCAGAAACAACCTCACTGACACACCCAGAATAATGTTTAACCAAATAGATGGGCACCCATGGCCCATTCAAACTGACATATAAAATTAACCATCATGGTTGGTTATACTGGTATTCACTGGTGTTCAGAATTAGCTCTTTGAACTATACATATATATGTGTGTGTATCCTCTTTATACGTTTAATAAAAAAAGCTGAACTCAAAGATATTGTAACAAGTGACATTAGAACTTGTGTTATCAAATGCAGTAAAAGAATAAACACCTAAAATTGGGTTTTGAATAAATGGAGAAGAGATAAATCTCAAAACCGCCAAGGTCATGAAAAACAGGGGGAATCTGAGAAACTGAGGCAGACCAGAGGAAACTGGAAGAAACGTTAACAACTAAATGCAATGTGGTACTCCAGATTGGGTCCTGGAGCAGAAACAGGACATTAATGGGAAAACACTGCTAAGTTCAAATCCTTGACCAATGTTGATTTCTTAGTTTTGATAAATGTACCATGACAATGTAAGGTGATAACACTGGAGGAAAGTAAATCCGAGTGAGGTGAACTTTCTGTACTGTCTTTGCAACTTTTCTGTAATTCTGTAACTATTCAAAAAATAAAAAGTTTAGTTAAAGATCTATCATGCTTGACTACTGATTCACTTGCTAGGGTGGTATCATCTAAGGAGGCCAGTCTGATTTCAAAGTGGGAAAGATGCATTTGTGCTTGTCTCACTTGTTCTGCATGTTAAGTATTCCAGGAGACCAAAAATAGATTTCAGTCATTAGCGATAGCAAACCAAGACCTCTGCTCAGCACTAAATGTTTTGAAAGCATAAAACCAGCAAGAGTGGAGATTTACACATGAGATAATACTGAGGTTGCTGTTAAGCTTGAAGGACAAGATGAATCTATCTGGCTGGATATATAAACATTACACATTTGTTCTTGGGGAAAAGGTAGTATATTAAGGCTATAGAATTAAATATTTTTCATCAAAATTTTCAAAATAATTGTTATAACAACATGTCATAAGGTCTAGTGTGTCTTTTAACTTTGGAATTACCCAAACATTTTAACTCCTTAAAACCAAAATTAAATTTTTCCCTTCAAATTGAGATCCATTTATGAAGGCTTAAGTTGCCAAACTAAGTATATCATGAACAAGTAGTTACAGAGTGACTATTATATGTCTGGCACTGAGCTAATTGTTATACATATTTTTGAAGAACTGTAACATATTGTCCCTGTTCTTTAGTATTATTAATATTGTTGGATACATAAGATAAATGCATATCAATACATTCATTTTAGCAAACTTGTGTCTTGCTCTATTGTTGCTTTTCATGCCCTGATTCCGCAGGAGGTAATTTTTTACAGGTCATTTTTCAAAAATATACATGATTTTTTTTTTAAGCATTCAAAACTCACACGGTGTAAGGTCTCATGTGGGGGCAACATAACATGTAACCAAATGAATTCAACTTAGACCTTTACCGATATGAACGTCAAAGTGTAAAGGCTGGAGCAAAACAATTTCAAACTATCCAACTTGAGTTTCAGAATGGTTATGTCTAGTCACTGTGAGGAAAGATGCTTCTGGATAGAGTGATCCATACCAGATCTTTATTGTTTCCTCATGTCCATCATTCCTAAATAATCTGATTGTGGATAACAGTGAAACAAGGGGTAGTATTTGTTTTAATTTTGTTTTTTTCAGCATCACAGGATTACTATGTGGGGAAAAATTTTTTTTTCTCTTCATCTTTTTTTCTAAACAGAGGACCAACTGCTTGTTCTCATTGAGAATTCTCCACACAGCTCTACATTATCACGTCCTCAGGATTAACAAGTTATAATGATCAGAACCTCAAAAAACTCCTGGGGAAAATAAAAATAGAATGAGACCCAGAGTTAGCTAGAAATTTTTCATTTTCTAGAAATCAAAATGCTGAAATTGCTTCATAACATGAAAAAAAAATGAATTCAGAGTTTGACTCAAATCCCAATTCTTGTATTAAAGTCTATGTAGGAAAGGAGGTACTTGGTATATTTGTGTGTAGACTTCTTCTTGAAGTCAACACTGGTAACAGTATATAGATGTCTTAAAAATTCTTAGAAGTGGAGGTACAAATACATTCTGGTATAGTATTGCTCTTTTCAAATACATCTTTCTATTTTATTCCTCCATACTGGCAAAATGAATAGTCTATTGCCGTTGAAGACTTAAAACAGCTGCATTTCTAATTTTGGCAGATTATGAGGGATTTTTATATGGGTGGCATGTTAAAAGCAAATAAACGACATGCCAACCAGCAAAATGAGAGTGCTGGGCAGATGGTAGCACGGCTGAGTTACTGAATTGAAGTGCTATGTGCTACCAATCATGGAACATCAAAAAGGGATATTTGGCAGCTTTTCAAGTCAAGCCCAATCCTTTACCTCAAGCAAAAATAATTCAAGTCCACAAAGTCTTCAGATAGCCATTCAGTAGCCATTCTCCAACTGGCCTTTGTCAACACAGGCAGGCTTCAATGACTTTATTTCACAGATTTTGATGGTACATACAATTCTACCTTTCCTTCCTTCCTTTCCTCCTCTGGGCTCTCGTGTGTGCGTGTGTGTGTGTGTCTGCGTGCGTGTGTTGAGAGACAGAAAGAGAGACGGGGGGAGGGGGAGAGGAAGGAATATGAAAACAAAGTATATATTATGATTTCTCCTACTACTAGGGGATTATCTTGGAAGAAGTCAAGAAGCATTTCAGTATGTCCTGTCATCATAGTGAAAAATAATCCATCCATGTAAGATCATGAGACAATCCTGATCAATATTAATCTTCACTGATCAATCTTGTTTAATACATTTTAAAAATTGCATTCAGAATGCTACTATGTAAATTTCCTGCAAACCCAGAGACATGATTTTCCAGAGAACAAACAGCTGGGCACTGTTTGGCCTTCAAAAGCAGGTTTTTCTCTGATTCAAGGCACCTTATGAAGTATGAGGCTAAGGTTATATAACTTTTTAAATAAAGATTTTAGAATTTACGTACTTAACTAAATGTCTTTTCTAACTTGCACAAGATCCATTGTTAACCCCTGATATTTTATTATATTTTGTATGTTTTTGTAAACCATTATAAATATACCTTGGAAAAATGTGAGATAAAACAAAGAAATGAACCCATTCATATATTGCACAAATAGTCTACATACCATCTATACTATACCATCATGCTGTATTATCCTTCCTGACCTATTTCTTTTCTACTATCTACTTTCCCTGTCTCCTTCCTTTCTAGGATGATTTGACAAGATCTGGATGTCTTACATAATGTGTTAGATACTTTACATTATTATCATAGTCAAGCCTTAGTCTGAAGGCACCCAAACACAAAACAGCTTTCCCAATGTCACACAGCTAATAAATGGGCTGCTGGGAATTGGACTCAGGCAGTCTCGTTCCAGGATCTGTGCTTTTAACTACTAGGGTATTCTGTGTAGCACACAGTGAAATGAGATAAAGAAATCAAGAAGCCCTGGGGAAAGTGAATATCATGCCAAATACAAAGGATTAGTATAGTGAAAGCAATGTAATACCGACTTGCACCATTATTAAAGGTGGCCCATGAATTCAGATTTGAGAGGTCAAGGCCAAAGCAAGAAGGAAAATTAAATGTCCTAAGAGTAATATTATCCATAAAATAGAGCTGTTTTGGGTACTGAAGTCTGAGGAATTTATCCAATAAGAAAGGGTGATATAGTAGATGATATAGTAGACAATGACTCCCATGAGATTTCAGTAATAAATATGCGACCAAAATTTTCAGTTGTGTTATTTATAACATCTCTCAGTATGTCATATCAAAGAACATTTCAGTTAAAAGCATTTTTGAAGTGTGTGTGTGTGTGTGTGTGTGTGTGTGTGTAAAGAATGTATTCCAGAGTTTTAGGAGTAAAATTTCATTTATCTAGCTGTTGTGTCCAATAGAATTTTTTTGATGGTCAAAATATTCTATATCAACATGGCAGCTATTAGCCAATGTGCCTATTAAACACTTGAAATGCAGTCATGTGACTAAGGAGTTAAATATTAATTCTAGTTAATTGAAATTTAAATTGCCACACATAGTGGCTACCACACCGGACAGGGCGCAGCCAGCGGCATGGTTGGACTGCATAGCCCTCAACCTATTCTCACGAATACAATTTCATATTTTCACAATAGATGGACAAAATAAAAACCCAAACACTTTTATTTTCTAGTTTGAGTCTACAGCACAAGAATTTCATGTTATTTAACTCGGCAGAAAACTAACCATTTGTTCAAAGTTTCTGACTCGAAAAAACTCTGTACTACCTCTGTATAGAATTGAGACAAGGCAATACCTATTTATAAGATACTATTATTGCTTAAAATATTTTTTATATTACGGTCAGATTCTGTAACTCATCTATTTCAGTATCTCTGATGTGTCAAAATCTTCATTTTTGAGTTGGAGTGTGATTTTTGGAAATAAGCTCCAAATAATTCTGAGTCAAATCTGATAAATAAAACAGATTAATGACATTTTTGTGTGCTTTATAAACCAATTATAAAGACAAAATTAATCTAAAAGGCAAAAAGAACAAGAACATCTTACTATGTTTCCTAGAAGGATTCTGAATATGCAAGTCCTCTGAGCTCTTGTTGTATCATTAAGATGCTAACATTGTAAGATTTATATACGTGAGACATTGAGTGTCCACCCTAAGAAGAATTATAAGGAATTTGGGGTTATACAGAGACCGGAACATAAAGAGAAAGATCCCCCTCTGTGTGGTTTTCATTACCCATGTGTTCTTTTCCTGTTTATCTGGATGACTTACAGAACTGTCCTCAATTACAGAAGTAGTAGATTAAAAGAGAAGAGACGGAAAAAGTATGATTTCTGGCTAGATATTCACTTGCCAGATGGTTAAGAACTAGACCTTAGGCTAATTCTGAGAGACCAGAGGGGCTTGGTATGTCCTTCTCTGAAAACCACAGTACGTACACGGACAGAGATCTCTATAGAGATTTAGACTCCAGTTTGGAGCAGGTGACGCAGCTTCTCCTATAGATCTTTTGCCAGCTGACCCTTAGGCACTGACAGCTGTTCTGCTGGACGGGCAAAGCTACAGAGCTCCAATGTGAGGAGGGAAAAGAAGAGGGGGAGCGGCCGGAAAGGTTAGCCAGCATCTCAGGATATCACTCCTTACTCCTTCCAAATGCTGAAATAGAAAGGTCAGAGCCCGAGGCCAGCTCCAGGGTCACCTCTCTGAGCTGTAATGCCAGGTAGGAAACCCTGAGGCTCCAGATGAAGAAATGATGGCAAGTTGATGAAGGAAAGTGAGATTACTATTGAGGGGGAGCGCATCAAAAAGAAGTGATTACTAAACATGTTTTAGAAAGAAAGCAAGGATATTTGAAAGAAAAGAACAATGGGTGGGAAAGCTAACTCAAGCAAGAATGAATGGACTTCGGTGGCAGATGAGGTCCCTTGGTCACGGTGATGAGCACAATCAAGGAGTTGTAAGAATTAAGATAGGAAAACAACTGGTATTTTATGAATTAGGTCTCATTGTACATGAGAATGTTGTCAAAGACATTGCAATGTTTTGAAAGCAAACTAAATTTCTAAAAATAAATAATTTCCAAAAAATAGTTTTTAAGGATATGTAGAAGATAGCAAAAAAAACAGAAAAAAAAGGATTAGTCAGATGATAATAATATTAATCTTACTAACAGATTAGGCCAAGGAGAGTCAACAGTAAGCACTGAAATTCAATTCCTACAAAAGAACAGCAATTTTCAACATCATATACAGAGCACCTATTTAACTGTTCATTTGTTGGTTTGTTCATTTTGTTTACCTAAGTATTCATTCATTCACTGAACCAACAGATATTGATTACATGTCATATGTTAGGTCCTGAGGATTCAATACCAAAATAAACGGTTCCTGTTTCAAGTAAAGTGTAGTCCAGTGGGGTGGAGGTGGGGCATGAAAGTTGAGAACTTCACATTTGCCAGGCATCTTGTGAAAGGTGTTCTATTTATTCTCATGAAATCTATAACCCAACCCTATCTTGGAGATGCTGTTATTGCTATTTGACAGGTGACAGATAAAGACTCTGGGGAATGAGGTGACTTGCAATACACTATATAAGAAATAAATGGCAGCTCTGGGGTTTAAACTGAAGTCTTTTATTAGAAGTCCACTATTTATCAAATTGAAGTTATGAGGATATATGCCACAAAAGAAATGTGCATATTTCTGAATGAATATATGTAAAGCAGTTAGAACAGTGCCTAACACATCATAAATGCTATATGTCCTTATATCACTATCAGTAATGTTATCATTTTTTTCCTTAAAGAACAACATGGGGAAGAAAAATTAGTTATTCAAAATTATGTTAATCCTGGAGTTTGGGATTAATATATACACTTTACTATATATAAAATAGATAACCAACAAGGACCTACTATATAGCACAGGGAACTATACTTAATATTTCATAATAACCTAAAAGGGAAAAGAATCTGAAAAAAATAGATATATATGTCTGTATAACTGAATCACTTTGCTGTACACCTGAAGGTAACATAACATTGAAAATCAACTGTACTTCAATAAAAAAATTAAGAGAAATACAATGTAGCAGAATGCAACATGTGCATAAAATTTTCAAATGAAATAAGATTCTTCAAAGAACTTTTTTCCTTTAGGGTTTGTCTTATGTCCCATGTGACCTGGGAAGAATGTCTTCACTTTGCCTTGACACTTAAGGATAGTTAAGTTTCAAAAAAAAAAAGACAGAGAAGCAATGCACTATTGTACTGTATCTCCTTGGAGAATCCACTCCACAAAAGGACAAATAATGGAGAAAACTATCAAAGTAAGGCGGGAGGGCTCCAAGGCCCCTTTTCCTACTTGTGATCATGGAGGTCACAAGTAGGAAATGGGCAATCTATGGAAACATTCCAACTGTCTGCTCTTTGCATTCACTTTTTAATGAAAATGGTTTAGAGTGGCACAATGAGACCAAAACCAGATTTATCTGAAAGATAAGAATGTAAAGAGAATTAATATTACTAATAAATGGAAATGCTAAAGACACAGTTAACATAAACCATATTTAGAAGAAAAGAGTAATGACCTATAATCTCACATTTAAGTTTTCCACTGTTAAAAAACCACCTGCACAGATAATTGCAACTAAAGGTGGATAGGAATTGGGACCACTCAGCCTGGCAGATTTAGATGTCTAAGAACAACTACAAAGAAATACAATTATCCAAGCAGTATTAGGGCTGGGGAGGTGCTTTCCATGATTAAATCTGCCTTCTTAAAAGCAAACAAACAAACTTATGTATACATAACGTACTCTTGGAGAAATAATAATGCAGTGATCTAATACATCACTCTCAAGGTTTTCCCTTCCATCCATATTTCAGAGGGGGAAAAAAACACTGCTAGGCAATGTACTATATCTGAGAGAAATAGATATAACTGGCATAGCACCATATAAATCAATAATTTGCACTTTCTATAAAATAAGGGAGGACTACCTGGAATTTCGTTACCATATATTTTTTCTGGCTTAGAGTTTAGACAATGAATCTTACTAATAGAAAAACATGGTCATAAGAATACTTTAAATATAGTGACCCTAAGACACTATTTCAATTTTGATCAGAGCTGTGAAATTACATGATGGGATCCTATTTAAACAAGGACATGGTTACTTTATTATTTCATATTTTGTATCATAACTCTACAGAGAAGAGCCTCCAGAGTTTTCTTAATATGATCACAATTTGTATGTTTATGAAATATTTTTTATGAGGAAGAGGGAAATAATGGTTGTGTGATAAAAATCATGTCAATGGAACTTGCAGCTAGCTCATTGCTGGTTTTGTTGTTACAAATACCATCAATGTTTCTTTGAAATATAAACTGTCTTACTATAGTAGGAATTCTTTGAACAGGTTCTCAAGAATTCCTGTTTACCGGTACAAGTTCAAAGGGCTAACTTGAAGCGGTGTGAAGAATTCAGTCACTTAGATTCAAGCTCTGGTTAGTAATACCCCTACTCACTGTAGGATGTGGGCAAGTTAAAATTTATATTCCATAGCTTTTTTTTTTTCTTTCTTTTTTTTTTTTTTTTGCGGTAGGCGGGCCTCTCACCGTTGTGGCCTCTCCCGTTGCAGAGCACAGGCTCCGGACCCGCAGGCTCAGCGGCCATGGCTCATGGGCCCAGCCGCTCCGCAGCATGTGGGATCTTCACGGACCAGGACATGAACCCCTGTCCCCTGCATCGGCAGGCGGACTCTCAAACTACTGCGCCACCAGGGAAGCCCTCCATAGCTTTTAAGATACCTGATTTCACTACCTCATGGCGTCATTGCAAAGGAAACATTACTTATGTAAACTGCTTCAAAAGCCTGTGCCACTATGTAAACAATGATTTATTGCTTCTTAACTCCTGCTTTTCCATGGTTTAAACATTGCCCTCTGTGAGAAAGAAGTGGCCTGTATAAAGAGAATGGATATATCATCTCACATCACTTGTCTATGGGCTTGACCTAGAGGAGTATTTCCAGTGTGAACTGCTGACCCAAGACTCCCCAGATAGAGGGGAAAAAAAAGTATTTCGTGATACAATGAATTTGGGAAGTGATATTGGAGAATTATGTTTTCTATTAGCATGCACCAGAGTTCTGAAGAGTCCTGCAGGAAATAATTCTTTCAACATTGCTTAACACAACATTTCTCAAAGTTATCTCAAAGTCATCAAAGACCAGGATTCCCTTTTGTGGTATGTTTAACCACCAAGAACATCACGGGTAAGGCCACTTAGAGTGTGAGGAGAGCAATCAAAACAGCTAACATCTATTGTGCAGCTGCTATGCACAGAAATTCTCTGAAGTGCTTTACATGCATTAATTTATTTTAACTTTTCTAATAACCATACAATGTAGGTGCCATTGTTGTCCCCGTTTTATAGATGAGGAAACTGGATCGCTGAATGATTTAATGTCTTAGCAAAGATGTAAGTGGTGAAGCACAGAAAAAGGATATGAACCCAGATGATCTGGCCCTGGAAACTACTCAAGCCTTATGCATACCACTTTACTTGCAGGCTGAAGAAAACATGGAATCCATGTATTATTATCACTGTATGATACTTTCATCCAGTATAAGCTCCTTTTTAGATTAAAAAATAAACAAAACCCATGAATCCCAGGGGTTATGCAACTTATACAAAAGCACAAAGGACATCAATGGTACTATATATCCTGATTATATATAATCAGTTATTCAGCCCTTCGGGGCAGTACCCAAACCACTTGGCAAACATGTTGAAGAAGGTATAAGGGCAAGATTTGGGATGAAGGAAAGGAAATGAGATCACGCTTAGGTAGCTGTAGCCCTCCTTGGAGTCGCCTTCATTTTCTCATCTCCTTCATCAAATATATACAAATGGTTATTAGATCTCTTTAATTTTACCTCTAAAATATCTCTTGATCTCTGTACCTCATTTCCAGCTCTTCTGTCACTGCCTGAGAATAGGTCCATACCCTTCTGCCTGGGCTATAGTACTAGCTTTCTAAGGAGGCTCCCATCTCTAGATAGTGGGGAACAAATAACCACATGGGGAAACAGCATTCTGCAAAAGTTATAAATAATACAGCATAATCTACTGTAAAAGATGACAAAAATTTCCCAGGAAAAAATGTGGGTTTTTACTGTTAATAAAAGAAGGAAAGATCTAACACTTAGCTCTAAGACTTTAAAACCGTGATTTTATTTGAGAAATCCTTGTAGTCCTTGTCTATTTAATCACCTACAAGATTGATACATACACACATATAGACAATTAGAGCTCAAGTCCAAACAAAACAAAGCAAAAAAGGGTTGAGTCATATGAATGCAGTCCTGTTATTAATATGCTTTGCTACGGATGAATTACCATGCTTCAACAGAGATCCATCATGCAGAAGACTTCAGATAAATTCCATGAACTTTATTTACAGTTTAGTACCATACACTTGAACTTGACATTGGCTTTAGGAAAAGAAATTTCCATTTGCAGTGTTTTCCTACTTCATAACAATAGTAACAATGCTAACCCTTTGGTCAACAGACAAAGAAAGTTTGCCAGCCATGGGAGTATATATGGTGGGAAACTTCCATGGAGTTGTTTTTTTTTTCCCTCCATAACCCAACCCACCCACCCATGAGCAATCTTTTCCTGGCTTACTGGTTCTAAAAGCATTAGCTCAACCATGCCATGTTTTCCGGAAAAAAAAAAAAAAAAAAAGCAGGGATTGGTGGGGGAAGCCAGCGAATTAGCCAGGAACAGTCTAGTTAGTACTAACATGATGAAAGGTCTCAGCAGAAAATGACATAAGCAAGAGAAAATTCTTGATGCTGTCTGAAGAGACAAGAGTGTTTAACATTCCTGAAAATTAATATTTTCCACGTTTTCTCACATTTTATTACTGTACTATGCCAGAAAATGTTCCTTTTGGTGGAACATTGGTTAAACATGAGAAGACTCAGACTATGTGTATGTCAAACTACAGAATAAAATTTAATTTTTTTTCTTAAACATCTTTATTGGAGTATAATTGCTTTACAATGGTACGTTAGTTTCTGTTTTATAACAAAGTGAATCAGCTACATACATATACATATATCCCCAAATCTCCTCCCTCTTGTGTCTCCCTCCCACCCTCCCTATCCAACCCCGCTAGGTGGTCACAAAGCACTGAGCTGATCTCCCTGTGCTATGCGGCTGCTTCCCACTAGCTATCTATTTTACATTTGGTAGTATATATTAGTCCATGTCACCCTCTCACTTCATCCCAGCTTACCCTTCTCCCTCCCTGTGTCCTCAAGTCCATTCTCTACAACTGCGTCTTTATTCCTGTCCTGCCCCTAGGTTCTTCAAAAAAATATATATATATATATATTTTTAGATTCCATATATATGTTAGCCTACGGTATTTGTTTTTCTCTTTCTGACTTACTTCACTCACTATGACAGACTCTAGGTCCATCCACTTCACTACAAATGACTCAATTTCGTTTCTTTTCATGGCTGAGTAATATTCCATTGTATATATGAGCCACATCTTCTTTATCCATTCATCTATTGATGGACACTTAGGTTGCTTCCATGTCTTGGCTATTGTAAATAGAGCTGCAATGAACATTGTGGGAAACGACTCTTGTTGAATTATGGTTTTCTCAGGGTATATGCCCAGTAGTGGGATTGCTGGGTCCTATGGTAGTTCTATTTTTATTTTTATTTTATTTTATTTATTTATTTTTTTGTGGTACATGGGCCTCTCACTGTTGTGGCCTCTCCCGTTGCGGAGTACAGGCTCCAGATGCGCAGGCTCAGTGGCCATGGCTCATGGACCAAGCCGCTCCACGGCATATGGGATCTTCCCGGACTGGGGCACAAACCCGTGTCCCCTGCATCGGCAGGCGGACTCTCAACCACTGTGCCACCACGGAAGCCCTATTTTTATTTTTTAAAGGAACCTCCATATTGTTCTCCATAGTGGCTGTATGAATTTACATTCCCACCAGCAGTGCAAGAGGGTTTCCTCTTCTCCACACCCTCTCCAGCATTTATTGTTTGTAGATTTTATGATGATGGCCATTCTGACTGGTGTGAGGTGATACCTCATTGTAGTTTTGATTAGCGTTTCTCTAATGATTAGTGATGTTGAGCATCCTTTCATGTGTTTGTTGGCAATCTGTATATCTTCTTTGGAGAAATGTCCATTTAGGTCTACTGCCCAGTTTTGGATTGGGTTGTTTGTTTTTTTGATATTGAGATGCATGAGCTGCTTGTTAATTTTGGAGATTAATCCTTTGTCAGATAGTTCATTTGCAAATATTTTCCCCCATTCTGATAGTTGTCTTTTCATCTTATGGTTTCCTTTGCTGTACAAAAGCATTTAAGTTTCATTAGGTCCCATTTGTTTATTTTTGTTTTTATTTCTCTTCCTCTAGGAGGTGGGTCAAAAAGGATCTTGCTATGATATATGTCATAGAGTGTTCTGCCTATGTTTTCCTCTAAGGGTTTGATAGTGTCTGGCCTTACATTCAGGTCTTTAATCCATTTTGAGTTTCTTTTGTGTATGGTATTAGGGAGTGTTCTAATTTCATTCTTTTATATGTAGCTGTCCAGTTTTCCCAGCACCACTTATTGAAGAGGCTGTCTTTTTTCCATTGTATATTCTTACCTTTGTTATGAAAGATAAGGTGACCATATGTGTGTGGGTTTATCCCTGGGCTTTCTATACTGTTCCATTGATCTATATTTCTGTTTTTGTGCCAGTATCATACTGAATTTATTATTGTGGCTTTGTAGTATAGTCTGAAGTCCAGGAGCCTGATTCCTCCAGCTCCGTTTTTCTTTCTCAATATTGCTTTGGTTATTTGGGGTCTTTTGTGTTTCCATACAACTGTGCAAATTTTTGTTCTAGTTCTGTGAAAACTGCCATTGGTAGTTTGATAGGGATTGCATTGAATCTGTAGATCGCTTTGGGTAGAATAGTCATTTTCACAATGTTGATTCGTCGAATCGAAGAACATGGTATATCTCTCCATCTGTTTGTGTCATCTTTAATTTCTTTCATTAGTGTCTTATAGTTTTTGTATACAGGTCTTTTGCCTCGGTAAGTAGGTTTTTTGTAGGTATTTTATTCTTTTCGTTGCAATAGTAAATGAGAGTGTTTCCTTAATTTCTCTTTCAGATTTTTCATCATTAGTGTATAGGAATGCAAGAGATTTCTGTGCATTAATTTTGTATCCTGTTACTTTACCAAATTCACTGATTAGCTCTAGTAGGTTTCTGGCAGCGTCTTTAGGATTCTCTGTGTATAGTATCATGTCGTCTGCAAACAGTGACAGCTTTACTTCTTCTTTTCCACTTTGGATTCATTTCTTTTTCTTCTCTGATTGCTGTGGCTAAAACTTCCAAAACTATGTTGAATAATGGTGGTGAGAGTGGCCAACCTTGTCTTGTTCCTGATCTTAGTGGACATTTTTTCACTTTTTCACCACTGAGAACAAAGTTGCCTGTGGGTTTGTCATATATGGCCTTATTATGTTGAGGTAAGTTCCCTCTATGCCTGCTTTCTGGAGGGTTTTTACCATAAATGGGTGTTGAATTTTGTCAAAAGCTTTTTCTGCATCTATTGAGATGATCATATGGTTTTTCTCCTTCAATTTGTTAATATTATGTATCACATTCTTGATTTGCATATATTGAAGAATCCTTGCATTCCTGGGATAAACCCCACTTGATCATGGTATATGATCCTTTTTATATGCTGTTGGATTCTGTTGGCTAGTATTTTGTGGAGGATTTTTGCATCTATGTTCATCAGTGATATTGGCCTGTAGTTTTCTTTCTTTGTGACATCTGTGTCCAGTTTTGGTATCAGGGTGATGGTGGCCTCATAGAATGAGTTTGGGAGTGTTCCTCCCTCTGCTATATTTTGGAAGAGTTTGAGAAGGATAGGTGTTAGCTCTTCTCTAAATGTTTGATAGAATTCACCTGTGAAGCTATCTGGTCCTGGGTTTTGCTTGTTGGAAGATTTTTAATCACAGTCTCAATTTCAGTGCTTGTGATTCATCTGTTTATATTTTCTATTTCTTCCTAGTTCAGTCTCGGAAGGTTATGCTTTTCTAAGAATGGGTCCATATCTTCCAGGTTGTCCCATTTTATTGGCATACAGTTGCTTGTAGTAATCTCTCATGATCCTTTGTATTTCTGCAGTGTCAGCTGTTACTTCTCCGTTTTCTTTTCTAATTCTATTGATTTCAGTCTTGTCCCTTTTTTTCTTGATGAGTCTGGCTAAGGGTTTATCAATTCTGTTTATCTTCTCAAAGAACCAGCTTTTAGTTTTATTGATCTTTGTTAGCATTTCCTTCATTTCTTTTTCATTTATTTCTGATCTGATCTTTATTATTTCTTTACTTTGCTACCTTTGGGGCTTGTTTCTTCTTCTTTCTCTAATTGCTTTAGGTGTAAGGTTAGGTTGTTTATTTGAGATGTTTCTTGTTTCTTGAGTTAGGACTATATTGCTCTAAACTTCCCTCTTAGAATTGCTTTTGCTGCATCCCATAAGTTTTGGGTCATTCTGTTTTCATTGTCATTTGTTTCTGAGTATTTTTTGATTTCCTCTTTGATTTCTTCAGTGATCTCTTGGTTATTAAGTAGTGTATTGTTTAGCCTCCATGTATTTGTATTTTTTACAGCATTTTTCCTGTAATTGATATCTAGTCTCATTGCATTGTGGTCGGAAAAGATACTTGATATGATTTCAATTTTCTCAAATTTACCAAGGCTTGATTTGTGAGCCAAGATATCATCTACCCTGGAGAATGTTCCAGGAGCACTTGAGAAGAAAGTGTATTGTGTTGTTCGGGGATGGAATGTTCTATAAATATCAATTAAGTCCATCTTGTTTAATGTATCAGTTAAAGCTTGTGTTTCCTTATTTAGTTTTATTTTGGATGATCTATCCACTGTTGAAAGTGGGGTGTTAAAGTCCCCTACTATGATTGTGTTACTGTCGATTTCCCCATTTATGGCTGTTAGCATTTGCCATATATATTAAGGTGCTCCTATGTTGGGTGCATAAATATTTACAATTGTTATATCTTCTTCTTGGATCGATCCCTTGATCATTCTGTAGTGTCTTTCTTTGTCTCTTGTAATAGTCTTTATTTTAAAGTCGATTTTGTCTGATATGAGAATTGCTACTCCAGCTTTCTTTTGATTTCCATTTGCATGGAATATCTTTTTCCATCCCCTCACTTTCAGTCTGTGTGTCCCTAGGTCTGAAGTGGGTCTATTGTAGACAGCATATATACAGGTCTTGTTTCTGTATCCATTCAGCCAGTCTATGTCTTTGGGTTGGAGCATTTAATCCATTTACATTTAAGGTAGCTATCAATATGTATGTTCCTATTACCATTTTCTTAATTGTTTTGGGTTTGTTATTGTAGGTCTTTTCCTTCTCTTGTGTTTCCTGCCTAGAGAAGTTCCTTTAGCATTTGTTGTAAAGCTGCTTTGGTGGTGCTGAGCTTTTGCTTGTCTGTAAGGGTTTTAATTTCTCCATCGAATCTGAGTGAGATCCTTGCTGGGTAGAGTAATCTTGGTTGTAGGTTTTCCCCTTTCATCACTTTAAATATGTTCTGCCACTCCCTTCTGGCTTCCAGAGTTTCTGCTGAAAGATCAACTGTTAACCTTATGGGGATTCTGTTGTATGTTACTTGCTGTTTTTCCCTTGCTGCTTTTAATATTTTTTCTTTGTATTTAATTTTTGATAGTTTGATTAATATGTGTCTTGGCGTGTTTCTCTTTGGATTTATCCCGTATGGGACTCTCTGCACTTCCTGGACTTGATTACCTATTTCCTTTCCCATATTAGGGAAGTTTTCAACTATAATCTCTTCAAATTTTTTCTCGGTCCTTTTCTTTCGCTTCTTCTTCTGGGGCCCGTATAATTTGAATGTTGGTGTGTTTAATATTGTCCGAGAGGTCTCTGAGACTGTCCTCAATTCTTTTCATTCTTTTTCCTTTATACTGCTCTGCAGTAGTAATTTCCACTATTTTATCTTTCAGGTCACTTATCCGTCCTTCTGCCTCAGTTATTCTGCTATTGATTCCTATTGATGTTTGTTTGCTCTTTAGTTCTTCTAGGTCCTTGTTAAACGTTTCTTTTATTTTCTCCATTCTATTTCCAAGATTTTGGATCATCTTTAGTAGCATTACTCTGACTTGTTTTTCAGGTAGACTGCCTATTTCCTCTTCATTTGTTTGTTCTCGTGGGTTTTTACCTTGCTCTTTCATCTGCTGTGTGTTTCTCTGTCTTCTCATTTTGCTTAACTTACTGTGTTTGGGGTCTCCTTTTCGCAGGCTGCAGGTTTGCAGTTCCCATTTTTTTTGGTGTCTGCTCCCAGTGGGTAAGGTTGGTTCAGTGGGTTGTGTAGGCTTCCTGGTGGAGGGGACTGGTGTCTGTCTTCTGGAGGATGAGACTGGATCTTGTCTTTCTGGTGGGCAGGATGGCGTCTGGTGATGTGTTTTGGTGTGTCTGTGGCCTTATTATGATTTTAGGCAGCCTCTCTGCTAATGGGTGGGGTTGTGTTCCTGTCTTGCTAGTTTTTTTGCCATACGGTGTCAAGCACTGTAACTTGCTGGTCATTGAGTGGAGCTGGGTCTTACCAGCTGGAGATCTCTGGGAGAGCTTGTGCCGTTTAATATTACGTGCAGCCAGGAGGTCTTTGATGGACCAATGTCCTGAACTCAGCTCTCCCACCTCAGAGGCACAGGTCTGACACCCACCCAGAGCACCAACACCCTGTTAGCCACACAGCTGTCCAGGCACCGTGTGAGGATTTGGGGATCGGGACAGAATTGTGTGGGTTAGTGTGGGGTCGTCACCTGCCCGCTCCCAGAGGAGGCTGGACCAGACACCACTGGCTTCCGCAAAAGCACCTCTCTCATGTGCAGCTTCCTGAGAATGTGAGCACTCCTCCAATGAGAGCAAGAGGTGATGAGGCACCTGCTGTGTTCTCCAAATTTAATTTTTAATGAGGATAAATAGAAAATATGGAGAAATGAATTTTAACAGTAAAATATTTATAGTCTGTAGGAGGAAAATTTCCAGAGCATGTTTATGTTCTGGAGCTGGTCAAAAGGCCACAGAGCGGATGTTCAGTGTCTTGCTCCACTACCCCGCTTAATCCGCTGCATTTTGAATGAAGCTGATCCTTAACCACACCTCCAGGAAATGGCACATTTCTCTGGCCAATCATAGCATCCATTCTCTTCAGGGACTGGTTCAGGAATGAGTATGTTTATGAGCTCCTTTGCACGATGTCCTGAAGCGTCTTACTAGCTATCATTTGTCTTGCCTCACATTATAATACGATACAATCCTGCCCATAACACAGGCACTAATTTCTTGTCAGGGCTGGGTAAATGCACACAAGGAGACTTGAATTTCAGTTTAGTTTTGAGTCTATATCTAAAAACAATATTTTTACAACAAATCAGTATTTTTACAAAATTCTGTATACATGATAACTTCTAATGTGATAGCCAGTAGTCACTTCAGCAACCCACATATGTTTACTCAGAACCTCATGTCTATGGTAACAAAAGGATGGGGGGAGAAGAAGATTGAGAAACAACAGTAAAGCCAAGTGAAAGACATATCTGCCTTGAGCCATGTTGGCAAGGGACCGTGTGTCTAGCAGTCATGTGTGGCTCAGGAACAGGAATGGCAAAAATGGATGTTAAAGTAATTCAGATTACAGACAGGTATAGCAGGGCCTGCTAAGGTATAAGAGAATAACCAAGTAGTCGAGAGTATATCAAAGTGATGTAAGACATGAATCTAGTGGGCCATGTGCTGTGGGCAAAGAAGAAAGGGAAAAATATAGTCCAAAAATGGTAGGGAGTTAGTGATTAAAAGCTAAAGTGGAAAAGACAGGGAATGGGTGTATGCATTTGGTGGCGACTGACAAGATGGAGGACGGGTGCCGCTCAAGTGAAGATCTCAGAGCGGGGGCCACACCTTATTGGTGAGGTCAGGTCTGTAGTTACACTGAAGGTGACTGACAACAACCAGCAAAGGTAAGTGCTGTGAGGGGGAAACAGGGTTGTAATATGGAGGACTGGGAGGTTTTAAGGAAAATTTTTTTTTTTTTTTTTTTTTTTGCAGTACGCAGGCCTCTCACCACCGCGGCCTCTCCTGTTGCGGAGCAAAGGCTCTGGACGTGCAAGCTCAGCGGCCATGGCTCACGGGCCCAGCCGCTCTGCGGCATGTGGGATCTTCCCGGACCGGGGCACGAACCCACATCCCCCGCATCAACAGGCAGACTCCCAACCACTGCGCCACCAGGGAAGCCCCAGGAAAAACATTTTTACCATGTATTGAGAAAATCACAATGCTGAGTGTTAGAGTGGTAGGAGAATACCAAAGAAGTTACAGGTGAATGCTGGAGATCTAAACATAATTGAATGTGTGTGTGTATATATATGAATAATTTAAGGTGAAGTGCAATTATGTGGAGTGTGAAAAGGGTTCAAAGGTTCAAGCTTCAAAATTGGAATCAGGCTGTTATAAAATGGCTCCTTTTAATTAGCAACCAGATAGCTACTGACAGAGTAGGAGAGGCTTTCCTGAGCCAGGTGCTGCAACAGCACCTTTAAATGCCCCCTCAGCACTGTGGCCAGCGACACAGGAGAGGCAGGACACAGAACATAAAGGGTGGACGGCAAAAGAAGTGGAGTGTAGGCACAATGAGGTTCTGGGCTTGCAAAGACGGAGAGGAAAAGCAGAACGCTGATCCTTGTGCCCAGGGGCCCTCCAGAGGGCTGCATCACGTCAACGTGGGGCAGAGCAGGTCTGGCTCACGGAGGGCGTGGGAATAACATGCAAACAGGCAGCACCTCTTCCCCACCTCAAGAACACTCACACACAGCTTGCATTCAATCTGGCTGGTACTACTCTGAAGGGCTTGATAACAAAAGTAAAATGAAAAGAAAAATGAATAATTTCGAAATGCAACCTTGAAAATATTCATATATTTCTGGACACGGCCACAGGGGAAAGACTCATAAAGCACATTCTTCGCGAAGCCGCCTTGCTATGAGTCTAATATGAATCATGGTGAGAATAGATCTGGTGTATGATGTCCTTGAATAATTTATTTCAGGCAGCCCCTAGTGTTCAGAAACAGGAAACTTAAAGAACAACATGTCTAGGCACTAGTTTTGTGTGGCCAGGCTCGGTGAGCCAATGTCAAAAGAGCCAGAGGAAAGTAAAAAGGAGAACTCAAAGCAAGTGATTTCTACCTACCCCCACCCCCCAAATTTAAAAAATGAAAACTTTTCCTTTTTTGGTTTGTTTAGCAACAGGCAAACTTATAAACAACAGGAAAATTATTACTCTTATCTAGCTAAACCAAGTTGTTTTATAGCATCTATCTACCCAATGAAAGTGGGGCAATCCCAGGACCTGTCACAATGATAGATCAATACAGACAACATGAATTAGACTGAATCAAAACAAAGACCAAGTGAATTATAATCAGTGCATCCAAGTACTGGGCTCTGGAACTTGAGGAAACGAAGCCTAGAATCATTTTTAAAGCGAATGAATTTCCTTTAGTCAAAGGGATAGCAAGCAAAGAAGGGAGAAAGAGCAATGTAATCTGTGTTTCTCAATAATGACTCAATTTTAACAAAAATAAACAATAAAAATCTGTACCTCTTCAGAATATTGCACTGATCATTGTTGTTAGGATCCCTGCTACAGGTGTTCTCTGGCATTTTTTTAAAAAGTTAAATTTTTTTCTGTATCGACAGGCACAGTCTGATTACTAACTTCTAAATCCTAAACAAGAAATATAAATCTGGGCAGAGGGAAACACAACCATTTCTCAGGGAGTGAGTTAGATAAAGTCATACAGCATAGCCTGACCTGCTGTAACTCCTGAGCTCTGGTTTCCAACTTGGTCTTGGCTAGTAGTTAATGGATTTCTGACTCGACTAAAGCAATCGTTCCCTAGCCCTTGGCTTCCAGACACTCGGTACATTTGGGGCCCTGACATCTGTCTTAGCTTCACCATTGGTGAGTTTGTTTTTGTTGGCTTTTACTGCTCTTCCAGATGATCTAAGGTAATGCATGAAGGTATTCATGTGTGTTGTTGGAAGCCTGGGGAGAGCGTGAAGTTGGGAGAAGTGACTGGGACAGGACTGGCTAGGGAAACAGCCAATTCAAGGGAAACCTTTTGCTTTTTTCAAAATAATTTTGAAAGTTCATATAGACAGAGCCCTAAAATTTCCTCATGGGGCCGGGTTTGATATACGCTTTCTATGCTGCCTTAAAAACGTATGGCCAAGAATTCTCCAGATACAAATTATTTATCTATGGATAGAGGGAAAAAGTATACTACCTGACAAGACAACTTCAATAAGATCGCCTTCCTGGATATCGCTAGCCGTTTTCACCAGCTGAAGGATGTTTTCAGAGGTAGGGTCGTGGCGGAAAAGCAGGATCTTATCGTACATTCCATAGAAACCACATTCAGGGAACTGTAAATACAAATACCACAACAGGTTAAATGTCAAAATCTTCCTAAATTTAATCAAAAGCAAATAAACAAATGTCAGGGCACCAACACAAGCTAATTAGAAAAGTTCAAAATATCTAGAACATCAAAAAATAAAAATGAATGGCCAAATTGATAGTGACATGACTCCAAAGCAGGAGGAAAGAAATCACATATCATAAGGGCAATAATGACAAAATGATCTTCTAATTAGAGAGCAAGAAAACAAGAGAATCTGAGATAAGATTCAAAGAAAGTCCTGGCAGTAAGGCAGTTAAGAAATACAACAGGTGGTAAGAACTGTGCATTTCCACATGATTTATAGCAATTCAATTACATTAAAATGGGAGTTTGTTACAATTCCATTACAAATATTGTTGCAATTTATTTGCCAAAAAAAAAAAAAAGGTCAGTCCATTTTGGCATATTCAAAAATAAGAGATGACTCAATAAATCTAAACATGTTCTGTGTGTGGGCAGAGGTGTTATCTAGATTCTTTGATTCAGGAAAGCACCAGAGGAGACAACCCAACTCTCCCTTTTGTTGCTGCCCATACATTGCATTTAGTTTTCATGCAATCTAGGTTAAATAGACAAGTACAATAGCTAGAAGTCAATTCGTTTTAAGTATACATAGTTTATATTCTCCTCACAGGGATAAATCCAAGAGTTTATTACTCAAGACTATCTCCCAATAGCAGGCATATAATGAAAGCTAAATGAATGATATTTTCTAATGAGAAACCTAAAAAATTCTGATATTAACAATAACTATTTGAATATCAACAATTAATATTATTCCTTTCATTTCCTCTCTTCCTTCTAATGCAAGAAAGTACTCTAAATTCAAACCGTAGTCCTGGTTGCTGAATTCCATCTTAAAAGTAGAATTATTTGATCAAAGGGTAGGAACATCCTTAAGAATCTTAAAGCCAACTTCAAACTTATCACAAACCACAATCTCAGGAACAGTGTAAGCAAAGATCCGTCTGTATTAGCATTGAATATTTTTATTAAAACAAACAACCTAGGCTAATAGGTATGTGAAAAGGGCTCTTTTCTTGTATATGATATTTTCACATAATTAGCAGTTGTTATTTCTTTTATAAATTGATATTTGCCATGTGTGGAAAAAGGTCATAAGTCAAGGAGAGAAAATTGTCTTGTTCCTGAAACTTGTGATATTTCTGACACGTATGTCAATAAAGGTTGACTTTTAAGGAGCTACTGTCATGAAGAAATGTCCAGAATATGAGATTTTCTGAAGATAAATACAATATATGATGCATTCTTCCTTATTTTTCTTATTAATAA
The DNA here is from genome assembly GCF_964270905.1 of Leucopleurus acutus. Lineage (NCBI taxonomy): Eukaryota > Metazoa > Chordata > Mammalia > Artiodactyla > Delphinidae > Leucopleurus > Leucopleurus acutus. The sequence continues at coordinate 68,116,314 of NC_139142.1, read as the reverse complement.
AACTAGGGGCTACAATCATGTAAGACGTTTTGTGTGAATTAAAAATAAGTATATACAGAACATCCTCTTGCTCTTAAGAGTCTGTTGACAACCAGGCTTAAAACTACTTCTGCATATCACTTAGTAAAGTTGGCTTCTGTAAAATAAAATGTAACAGCTGAAATGATGTCACTGTTCCACTGCGCTAATGAAAACAAAAATAAATAATAGTTCCTTTTTTTTTGGTAATTTCTCCAATAATATTATTAGAGTGCAAGGAGAGGGAGAAACTAAAATACCATTTTCTAAACTACAGCAACAAAGAGTTCATGTACTATTTTAAAAATCAACCTCATCTGATGTGTAATTTACAATCAATAAAATGGATATAAGTCTATGAGTTTTGACTCTTGCCCCGGCACGCATGAAACCAAAATCACAACCAAGCCATGAAACATTTTCATCAACCCCCCAAGTTTTATTGTACCCCCTGCAGTTGATGCTACCCACAATCTTGACTCAACACAGTTTTATTTTGTCAGCAAAGATTAGTTAGCCAGCTATAGAATTTCATACAAATGAAATCATACAACATGCACTATGTACTCTTTTTTTGGCTGGCTTCTTTTGCTCATTATGTTTTTGAGACTCATTTACACATAAGGTATTTGAGATTCACCTGTTTTTATTATGTTATTACCATTTCATTATGTGGATCTAGGATAACTGCTTATCTGTGCACCCACAGATGGACATTCGTATTCTTCCCCCAATTTGTGGCTGTTACAAATAATAAATCTATGAACATTTATGTATGAGTGTTTCGATGGGTATATGGTTTTCATTTCTTATGAGTAAATATCTAGGAAAAGAATTTCTGGGGCATATAAATATATGTTTGAGTATATAACTATCTTAACGTCAATAACACATTATACTTATTACTGGAGCTTTCTACTAAGCCTGAATTCAGTTAGTGTAAGCTCTCCATCTTTTTCCTTTTCAAGATTGCTTTGGATATTATAGGTCTTCTGAATTTCCATACACATTTAGAATCACTTTGTCAATTTCTAAAAAATAAATCTGCTGTGATTTTTCAATGATACTACATTGAAACATAGATCAACTTGGGTAGATCTATATTTTAACAATGTGGAGACTTCTATTTTGTTATGAACAAGATGGCATATCGCCCTATTTATTAGGTTCCTTTAAATTGCTCTCAAAAATGTTTTGTAGTTTTCAATGTACATGTCTTAGATATATTTGCTAGATTTATCTCTAAGTTTTTATATTTTTATGCTATTATAAATGGCTGATTAAAGTACAATAAACATACAGTAAAATTTGCCCTTTTTAGCGTGCAGTTCTGAAAGTTTTGAAAGATGTATACCATAACCACATGCCGTATATGTAGTATACACAACACAGCCAAGATACAGAACCGCTCCAGTCCCTACAGTTTGGTCTTTTCAAGAATGTGATATAAATGGTATCATACAGTACATACATTATTTTGAATCTGACTTTACTTAGTGCAGTGAAGCTGATATTTGTCCATGCTGTTGCATATATCATTAATCTACTCCTTTTCACTGCTGAGGATTGTTCCATTGTGTGTATGGATGGACCACAGTGTATCTATTCCTGTTAGTGGAGGGGCATTTAAGTTAGTTCCAGTTTTTGACTATTACAAATAAAGGTGCTATAAACGTTCACTTAGAGGTTTTTGCCTGAACATAGTAAGTTTTTATTTTTCTGGGGCATATGGAAGTATCTGGATAACCTCATAAGGAACTGCCAAACCGTTTTCAAAGTGGCTATACAATTTTGCATTCTCACCAGCAACGCATGAGAGTTCCTGTTGCTCTGCATCTCTGACAGCGCTTGGCAATGTTGGGTTGTTAAATTTTAGACATTCTAATAGGTGTATAATGGTATCTCATAGTCTTAATTTACTTTTCCCTAGTGACTAATGATATTGAGTATCATTTCTTGTACTTATTTAACACATACACACACAGAGACCCACCTGCTCAATTCATTTGCCCATTTTAAAAGTTGAGTTATTTTCTTATTGTGGAGTTCTGATAGCTCTTTATATATTCTAGATAAAAGCTGTTCACCAGATACGTGTTTCACAGATATTTTCTTCCAGTCTGTGGCTTGTCTTTTCATCCCCTTAACATTATTTTCTTAAGTTTTTAATTTCTATGAAACCCAATTTATCAAAATTTCTTCATGGGTCATGGTTTTGGTTTAATATTTAATAAATATTTGTATAACCTAAGGTAACAGGTTTTTTCTTATGTTTTATTCCACAAATTTTATTGTTTGGGGTTTTACATTTGGGTCTATGATCCACTCTGAGGTAATTTTTTAATAAAGTAAGAAATATGGATTGAGGTTCATTTTTTGCATATTTTGGAAGATCTGTATAAAATTGGTATAAATTCTTCCTTAAATGTTTGGTAGAATTCTCTAGCAAAGCCATCTGAGCCTGGAATTATCTTTTTTTTGGAAAGATTAAAATTATATATTCAATTTTCTTAATAGATATATCACTACTTAGATTTCAATTTCCTCTAAGTGAGCTTTGGCATTTTGAATCTTTCAAGGAACCAATTCATTTCATCCAAGTTGCTGAATTTACAGGCAAAAAGTTTTTTCATATTATTCCTTTGTCACCCTTTAATGTCTGTAGTGATGTCTATTATTTTCTTATATTTGTAATTTGTGTCCTCTCTCTTTTTTGCTTGATTGGTCTGGCCATTGGTCTATATATCTGTTTTTATGTCATACTGTTTGATTACTATATTTTGAAATCAGGAAGTGTCATGCCTCCAGCTTTATTTTTCTTGCTCATAATTGCTTGGGCTATTTGGGGGTCTTTTGTGATTCCATATGAATTTTAGGATTGTTTTTTCTACTTCTGTAAAAAATGCCTTGGGATTTTGATAGGGATTGCATTGAATCTGTAGGTTGCTTGGGGTAGTATGGACATTTTAACAATATTAATTCTCCCAATACATGATCATGTGACGTTTTCTATTTATTTGCCTTTGCTTAAATTTCTTTCAGAGATCTTTTAGTGTACAAGTCTTTCATCTCATATTTTCATGTAATCATGAAAGTTCTTTTCTGCTAAGTCCATCACCTCTATCATTTCTGAACTGTTTCTATTAGCTCTTTTAATCCTGGTTATGGGTCACATTTTCCTGCTTTTTTATACCTGTGTTTTCTAAATTAGATGCCAGATTTTATGAATTAATGTGAGCAGTTGTACGTTGTTGTCTTCCTTTAAAGAACACTGATATTTGTTTTGGCAAAACATTAAGGTACTTGCAGACTGGCTTTATCTTTTCAAGGCTTGCTTTTAAGCTTTGTTATGGCAGCTCTAGAATAATAGTTGTTCTAGGGATAATTTAGTCCCACTACTAATGCATGACTCTTTCTCTCTATAGAACACTTCAAATGTTCAGTGAAATCTCTTCTATTTGTCTGGTAGGAACTCGACCATCTCTCAGCCCTATATGGGCTCTGATTTTCATTTCAGAGCTTCCCAACAGTTGCTCTTTATTCTGCCTTATAGATTTTTACCCTATGGACTTGTATTCAGTCTAATATTCAAGTGGACCCTTAACCAGATTTCTGGAGCTCTTCCTTTGTATAGGTCCTACCTTTCCAGTATTCTTCCCCTAAAAATTCTGTTGACTTGGGCACCTTGAGCTCTATTACCTGTCTCCTCTATGCAGCCACAGAACTAGGCTCTTCTTGGGTTCTCTCTCCCTGCAGTAAACCTCAGATGACTGTAATACCTACCTTGTTTGTTTCCTTTTCTCAGGGGTCACCCTGCATTGCCTGTTGGCCAGTGTCTATAACAGGTATTTTACGTATTTTGTATTATTTTCTATTTGTTTGGGGCAGGTGAGCATGTCCCATACCAGATATTCCTTGTGAATGAAAGCCAAAGTCTCATGTGCTTTTTAAATATAGAATACCGATCTTTTCTACCCAAACTTTTGACTAAATTCTATGCAAATAGCATTTGCAAGAAAAGAAAATTAAAGAAAAATAAAACATCCATAGTTAGTAAGAGTACATTTTTAATATTACATTGAAATAAATGCAAAGTATATTTAATGAAATAAGAATTAAAAATTAATAATTATCATATAACTCTCAAAACATAGTTTGACCTATCCTGAGTTAAACTTTAACTGTTAAAGGATTGTCCCTGATTGGAATACAAATGTTCTTCAAAATATAATACACTAATTAATGCACAGTTCCTCTTACCATATTCTTTCAAAAACCATGGGTAGCTGATTCTGACTCAAGAGAGAAGAGAAAATTCAAGAGACTCCATACTTGAGCTGGAGTGAATAGAAAATAACAGCTGGAAAGGAAGAGATGAAACAGCAATTGTTTCCCCAAAGAAGAGCTGAACTTTACTGCATCGTCTAACAAATACCTTGTCAATGAGCCTGTGTGGTGGAAGAATAGGTGGGAATACTGAAGAGGGGCTTAGGAGACAAGGATTCTGCTGGCTCATCACAATGTCAGCGCAACCTGGCCTTTATGCACATGTCCCTTGGACATCTGTATATACCATTCCCTTGTGGTCCTCTATTGCTGACATGTGGACATCACACTCTGTGTCGTGCTTCTTTGTAAGACCATGGGTATAGTGTAATCAAAGATTTGGTATTCAAGTAAGGCTTGAATGCCTCACATCCCAATTATGTTTCTTTCTAAGGGTGACTCAGAAAACATTTGGAAAAATCAGAATAAGTAGAATATTACCAATATATGCCACACATTAAAGCTATTATTTTAAAAGGCTAAATTGAAAAAATGAAGTTAGTGTTATAAATGTTCTTGAAGGTTGTTTGTCCAATATATAAATGACTGAGGTGTGGATAGCCACTCTCCCACATTCCTTCCTACTGGGTCACAGACATGGCTTTTCTCTCTTCATTAACAAGACATTCAGAAACAGGTTGTAGAGCCTTGTGAAGCAGGGCACAGGGGTGAACGTGGAGATATAGCCTCTCGGGACAGCTGTCATGGCAGCAGAAGTTAAGGGTTCGATTTTTTTTAAGATTGTACCTTTTTTTTAATTGACCAGAATAAAATATATGCATATTTGTCTTTCCCTGTTAAGAGAAAAACCTTTTCTTTTATGTAATGTAACATTCTGCTTGAATGGAAACTATGTACAATAAGACTTTCAAAAATTATATTTAAAAATGATGCCTGGAAGGTGAAAAGTGTAAAGGAACAATGCCTGACAACTGAGAAGAGAACATATTGGGGAAAACACTCATGGAACAACATTCCCTAATTTGGTCATAATCATCTGTTTTTATGTGAAGGTGTGTGAGCTTTGAAATCTGAAAACCCTCATTAAACTAAACAGGCTTTCAGAAAGGCTCGGAGGCTTGTACACTCAGCTGGAGCTTATTACAAGATCAGTGCTGTGTTTCTCAGAGGCTTTGTGGTTGTGCGCCCAAACATCTGAGATAAGTGATTTCAAGCTCTCTCCAAGTTCGACTCTAACAAACCTGGCCACTGTGAAAATACGGCCAACAATCCTGGCACTGGTCCTTAGCTCTTTAATTCTACCCTATGCTGGAAATCTCTGTACTGCTGTGTGTATCATTTGGCATTTTTTGACCACAGAGCACAATTTACTGTTACATTTCACTATAAATTCTTGGCTGGCCAGACAATGTGCTCCAGAGTAGAATAAATATATGTTTCAATGAGTAGCTGAAATGTGACCTGGCCAAAGAGAACTCTAGGGAACAAAGGGTGCTCTTCCACAGTTGAGGCCAATCGCAAAGGGCAAGGAACAAGCAATATCAGAAATAAATTAAGCCATGACTCAGTCAAGCAGAAAAAGAAAGAGAGAAATGGCCTGATTAGGAAATGAAAATACACTGCAGTTTACTTTTGCTAAAAGGTGATGAAAGTCCTGAAATTAAGTTTTTCTGCTCAATAAGAGAACACATCAGGCAGGTGAATACAGCACTCTTCTCATCAAAGATGATTCCCAAGTCATTTTCCAAGGACTCTCCTGTTTACAACAAGTAGTGCCATGACTGGTCACCCTTAATGAGCAAAGAAATTAAAAAGGTGCTACTGCTTCCTAGCTTGACCAAAATCCTCCCTTTGTTGCTGGAGTACAGGACAACATGGACACCTTGTAAGCAACAATTTTAACGAGAATTCCTAAACCACTGGGTGAAAATGTCTCTGGATTCCCCTTGGAGGAGTTGCACCCTGAGTGATCTCTGGATTCCCTTGGAGGAGTTGCACCTGAGTGATGCGGCCATTGAGCTGTAAAAAGCAGGAAAGGGCAGGCACTTAAAGATGGTTCTGAAAGCAGTAGATCCTTAAGATCAGTTGGATCCTTCCAAGGGGTCTCATGGGCGAGAACTAAGACACGAGTCATAAACTTGTATTATTAACTTTGCCTAGGAAATTAAACCTATCCCCTTTTTTAAAAAAGCATCTAATAACAGATTGAAAATTTAAGTGTATAAAAATTTAAGTAAATGAAAAAACAACACAGTGAATAAACATTGGGTGAGTGTCATGTACATAGCACTACAGCTATAATGACAAAAAAAAAATCATGAGATTGTTCAAGCCCACTAAAACCATGGACACTAAATTTTCACTTAGAAACACAAGTTATAATGTGTCAACGAACGCATAAAAGAAAAAGTGAATAATCTGTATTATTTGCAGGCATAGTTCTGAAATGTGTTCAAATTTGGGCACAGGATCTTTTATTTGGTGATTTCATATCCTCAAAAGGAGGCACTTGAAAAGAATTCCACACTATGACCACATAGCTATGTGACTAGTGTCTGAATGTAATCTTAGGAAACAGAAACCAGAAAAAAATTTTTAGACCTTTCTTTTTTCTTCCCCTCCCTCTCTCCTCCACCCAATGCCACCCAAGCTAGGCAGAAAATGAATAGCGCTGAATCAAAATAACTAAGAACTACTATTAAAGGTAGCACTTTACTATCTTTCCTAGTGGCAATCTATTTTCCTAGAGATCCCTGGTTGAATCATTCATCTCTCAGTCTGAAAGATGTGATTCATATAAATAAATCTGCAATACCTACTTTCATGAAATAGTTTTTAAAAGCCTATGAAAAATTTCAGTTTCTGAAATAAAGACTAAATGATTAATTACAGTGTTGACTTTATGAAGATTCATTATACATTTCCCAGCCATGAAGAATGGCACTGTTGTCCACTGCAGAGCATCATTCTCCATTTGACTTTGCTATTTTCTGGGCCATGGGCGTACTGTCCAAATGCAGATCACCTTGGCAAACAATCACAATCCTTGCCTTGCTTCCTCTGTCGTTCCTTCTCTCACATGAGCACCTGCAATCATATGGCTCTCCATTCCACAAACCCAATGCTGCCTTTGAAAAGGTATGCCTAACACCAGGGGTCTATCAACTGCAGAAATCTGCAAGGTCCGAACCTAGAAACAAGTCACTCTAGTTAGTCCTCCTTTCTCCACTCCATCTCCAAAAACTTCCTTTTCTCATTCAAGACAGAACCTTAGTTTATTCCACTCTTGCCTTCCTACAGGCAAATCTAGAATCTGAAACACGGATTTTCTTCTGCTTAGACCTCCTTTTTTTAAGCCCTTCTCCTTTCCGTTAAATTCAAAATTCCCTTGTTTAAACAATCATTTTCATGCATAATTTTAAATTTGGACCTTAGCCTTGCCCTCTATATGTTTTACAGTAAAAAAGTAAAAGGAATAAGATATCTGAGAAAAGAAAGAATATACTTTATCAAAAAGAGGTCTGCTTGAAATCTTCTGGAATTAAAGTTTAGATTAAAGGTGAAATGGTAGATTTTGATTATGAGATCTGAAAGTCAGATATACTACAAGACATAGAACATGCATAAAACCTGAACTTGCAATACCGTTGGAGAATAAAGCTAGACTATAAATTCTTCTTCCTTGGGCATATATTGACGTTCTGTATCAGATATTGCTAAAGAAGTCTGTCTAATAAATTATATGCTTATCTTTAAGGCAGCAGATGTGACTAAGTGTGATGCTTAATTGTTGGCAGAGACTTTTATTCTATTTCAATTTGAATAATATGTCACCTATTAAAAAGACAAAAGCAATAAGAAATGACTTAATACATCATTAACTCTAATGCTGCAACGTCTGCGTATAGACTTCCTAGAAGTATTTTAAATCATTATTTTGTTGTATATAATTTTTAAGTTTTAGAATAAAGGTTCACATCAAGCAATTATAGGTGGTAATAATTAATGAGAGCCTCACCATTGTTGTGTAAAAACATATTATCCTGCATTATAGCTTGACAGATTACTAGTCAGTGATAGCTATTAGAAGTCTTAGTAGGCACTGTGAAATTATTCACACAACAGTAATTAGGTGTGTGGATGTGCAGCTTGAAAATGGAAAAAAATGTACTTCACACTCTTTGTCTCACTCTGAATAAAACTGTCATTATAGCATACTGTAGATTTTTTACATTGCATAATAAGGTTACATGTTTGCTCATTAATGAACTAACGATAATTGATGCATGTACTGGATAAAATGAAGACTGTGACAGCAACTAAAAAGGTTTTACCAAAAATTAAGAATCATTAACTTTGGAAAAGAAAAACTGCTGCATTATGTATCTTGTCATTTAGAGATAAGAAGACTGGTGCCCAGAACATATTACCAAGGTGGCAATGCTAGGTAATGCCAGAACAAGGTGAGTGGCCTAGTCTCTTAAAACATACTCCTTGATCTTTCCTCTCAGTTCTGCTTCTCTTAGGAAGAAAATGCAGGAAGAGTAGCCAAATGTCCAGCAAACAGTGACTCACAATTGCAAATTCTGAGCACTTTTCTTGGCCAGAAAGTACAGACCCAGGCCTCCAGATTTTGGATTCTGAACAAACCAAGGTAAAATGGCTTAATGAGCTTTGTAGCAGCTATTCCCTGGCAATCTCCAGTTCTTACTAGACAGACAAGTCATTAAAAGGGTAGTGACAGTGAAGTAGCTCATTGAAGGCTGGCTGACAGCAGAATGGCAGCTTACAGCAGCAGAAAAACTGGCTGAGGTCATTAAGACAAGGGGCTGTTAGCCTTATGCATCCCACCCTCGAAGGAGTATTGCATTACATGGAACTGCAACTAATATTTACAGAATTATTGACCTTTTAGATAAAAAGAAACATACACATAGTATTGAATAATACATTTGAAAAGATTTCCATTAAATTACCTAAAATAAAATTGAAAAATAAAATGTACTCTTATTTGTTAAGTTTGTACATCTGAATACCACCTTCATTGATGATGATAGAGAAAGGCTAACTCTATTAGGGTACACAATTTGGGTTTGTATTTCAGATGCACGAAGTATAATTTTCCATTATATTAAAACTAAATTTTAACATTAAACATACATAGGCCAATGACTAGGAAATGCTGATTTAATAGCACACATTTGCAACAAAGTATATATGTAATCCTTAAAGATGGTACTAACTTCAAATAATTATCGGACTCCATAAACAGTTTACCAATTTATGAAAGTCAGTTTAAAAAAATCAATCTTCAGCAAAATAACTAAATAAATAAGTAAACCATCTCCTTTTTAACTGTTTACTGTCATGTTATAAAATGTTTAATTTTACTAAATTAATTTTATTCTAGGTAATTTTCATTAAAAAGAATAATGGGATAGATCTAAGTACGTGTAAAAATCAGGGATTATAACAACACTGGAGATAGATGTGGAAGAGAGGAGAACTTCCTGGATCATAAATACAGAACCTCAGGTCATAAATACAGAAATAGACATTTCCTAAGAGTTTGGAGGTAAAATACTTTTCTTACCAAAGCTATCTGAATGATATGCCTTAGAGGAAAAAGGAATGAGTATAGACACTGGCTTTCCAAATGAAATTGCAAAGCTGATGTCATGAATCCAACACTCATGACGAGAGCTTGCCTGGATCACCACAGCACACAGAATACACATAACACCTCTCACAAGAGGTAGGTACAGATATTGGGCACACCACAAGGGCTCATGGTTCTTCATTCACTCAGGAATGAAGCAGACACTTAGCACTGTGTCCCTAGCTAGAGATATGATGATAAGTCAAACCACAGATGGTCCCCATTGCCATGAGGTAAGTCAGGGGAGGCTGTATAAGCAGGAGAACACAAGTAGGGGAGACAGACATGAGGCAATATAGCACTAATGAGAGTGTAACGGCACAGTGAGATCAATGTTATAAAGAAATGGAGCGCCATTCTAAGATAGCATATAATCAAGGACTATGACAAAGGACTAGACAGGGAATTAGGAAAGACTCCCCTGAAGAGATAACATTTTAGCTCAGATCCAATGCTCAAACTCAGTAACTTCAGATGGAGGGTGGCAGGAGGCTGGAGTTCCCAGCAGAGCAAGCATCTGTGCAGAAATCTTGCATGTTCTTTATTATCCTTAAAAATAATGGCTCTAAGTCTCCTTTGATTAAGGGTAGAAAAAAGTATTGCTGCCATCACCCCTTCAGATCCCACAGTCATACGCACTGGGTCCAAAGCCTGCGGCAGGAGCTGCTTTGTAGCTCTGATACCACATGAAACCCAACAAAACACTCATTCATTTAAGAATCCCCTGGACTTAGACCTAGACCTGAGTTCAATGACTAAATTAATATCTCTCAAAGCGTATGTATTTACTCCATGAGAAGCTCTATGAAGCTCTATGACAATAAGGTTTGAAATAAATTTGGAGAACGTGTCATACGCTATGCCCTTCTTGAAAACCCACCATGCACATTATCATAATTAATGTTTACAAAGAAACTTGTGTCCAAATCATATTTCTATATTTGACACCTATATGTGTATGTATGTGATATACATCATCCATGTATATGAATACATATATATATTCAATACATACACACATATACTTGTTTAGTTGTTTATTGATTGATTGCCTCCCAGGACCACTGTAGCGATTAAATGAACATATGTAAAGTATTTCTAATAGGGCCAGACCCATGGTAAACGCTTGATAAGTGTCTGTTGTCGTTATTATAGATAATAATTACAACATTTAGTTATAAGTAAGTTAGCTATAATAAAAGCAAGATTTTCCAGCCACTCTGTTCTTCATCAAAAACTCCAGAGGAGGGACAACTCAGCTGCATACGTCAGGCATGCTCAGTGTTCTGCTATTTCTCCTTGGCTCCTTGTAGCTCCAATACAGCTCATGTAATTTCTAATTGACTCTAGCCACATCCTGGAACTCAAAAGGCTAGGTAGGCTAAGACCTTCTTCACTCCCAGCTTTGTGAACTTTCTGATACATATATTCATTATATGTAAGATATGTTTCTTCAAAACTAACCTATTTTTGGTGAAAATAAACTAACTGACTTTTAAACAGCTCCCTTCCTTGTATTTATTTATACTGTAATGTTACTGCGTTAATTCCAAGTACTGTACTAGAACCAAGCAAGGGCCATAGATTTGGATGTTGGCATCCATACTGCGGAATTCCATTGTTCTGATTGTGCTGTTAATGATCCTTTGGTTCCGTGGATAAAAATCTCATTTCCTTAAAACCAAATCCCCAAGGAGCTGGTGTATTTTTTTTTTCTTCTTTGTACTGATAAGCAGGCAGTGCATCTGATTTATAGGATCAAAATTAAAACATTCTCTCATTTACTTTGATGTTCCCCAAGATAGGAAAGAATTTTTTCTCCCCTTGTAAAATTCTATACAGCTTCTGGAAAGAATGCTATAGCTTTTGGAAGAGTCAGGAGTGGCCAAAGATAATAAAACCACCTGCCACCCCACCAGAAGTAACATTTAATAAATTAGCCTTTCAATTCATTTCTAAGTGGCCAGATGTCCTCAGCTGAGTTCTTTGTCAAGAAAAGGTTTTGACCCCAGCTACAAAGACCTGTCTAAGCTTATATTAAAAAGATACCTGCAAAGGCTCTTACAAATATCTGTGATGCCTTGGACCTTGATTCAAGTTATTGGGTCATAGAGAAATGTATTATATTTCCAGCAAAACTGACCAACCTTCTGATACTGTCGCTCATAAAGGCAGATATAGATAACTTGCAAAGACTAAATCTGAAAACTGGTGAGAGAGAGCAAGTACACTGGATCCCAAGTGAGGTGGAAGTAAAGGATGAAACACTGAGGGGAAAAAACAACAACTATAGTTGTTTGTGTTCTTTGATTCAGAGTAGATAGTACAGATGAATATAAAGGTGAAACCCTATACTATGACTTAACATTAAGTAGGTTAGTTTCTTTCATTTTTCATACATATCAAAGGTCACCTATAAATACATATGTATGCTTATATAAAATAACTTGTATTTTCAAGAAGAAAAACAATGATAGCTAGCCTGCCAATAGCTATACTAATACCTTGTGACATAAGTTATTCCAGTACAAGTTTATATTTTTATTTTATTGGGTGCCTGGAGACACAGTTGTAAACAATAGACAAATAGTCCCCACCTTCATGAAAATCTAAGATAGCCTCTCTATTTTCTCTGCCTAAAATTCATGACTTTATCTTCGTTACCACAGACAATCCCCCAAAAGCTAACTTCTTGCCATTCTTCATCCTGTTCCCTTGGTATTTTATGATCTAATTTGCTTATACTAATCACAGCACAGTAAAGATGGTAGTCAGTGTGGAACATGTTTTAAGTGAGACATTTTGAGATAAGTTTCTATTTGCCTTTAAAAGAGAGCAGAGTAAAATCCTCTTGAAAGGAATCTAGTTTACAGTGTGAAATCTGAGAAATCTGGGTGATCTGAATGGCCCAGCAACTGCAAGTTATCAAAATTCTCTAATGTATTCTCAGAGCAACTGGGAGTTTATAAGAGTGCAGCCCGTGATGACGTCATTTCATCTAGATCCAGTCACTGCACTAATTCATATTCCTTTTCACTGGGAGGGAATGAGTGCATATAAAAATTAAAACAAACATTTGAATTGAATACGGTATTTTAAAGTTCACTATATATATGTGTGCCATAGTGATTATATTAGCACTGAAAACAAACTGTAATTTCCTGAACACAGAGAATCAAGAAAATGAGAATCAAAAGAAATTTGATATCTCACTTCAAATTCATAGAAAAGGAAATTCATTAGTTGAGACTGGAACATGGTAAGAATCAGAACACCATGCTTTATGAAACTTCAAACTCAACAATCAGATTCAGATTGCCAGCAAAACACTCAAGATGTATTGCACTCCAAAGTCCATTCCATTTCCCTCATCCCATTTAGAGAAATTCTCCTCACAAGAAGTACTGGTGCTCAATGCATACACTCTCACTTGAAGTGACTGCAGGCAAGCTGTCTGCCCAGCCTCTACTCTCAAGCCAATCTCTTAAGACTGTCAATGACCTTCACATTGCCAGATTCCATGGGTGACTTTCAGTCCTCATAGGCAACATCTCAGCAGAACTTGACTCAGTGATTCATTTCCTCCTCCTTCAAAACGCCTTCTTCCCTTGATTCTGCAATAGTGCATTCTCTTGCTTTTACTCCTACCTGATAAGCTATAACTTTTCAGTCATGTTTACCAAAACTTTCTCTTCTTTCCAACCTCTTAGATGCTACAGTGTTCGGGGCTCATTCATCAGGAAGTTTATTTTCTCTATTTATAATCACTCTCCTAGAGGACCTCATCCAGTCTTCTGGCTTTAATGATGATAGACATTTGTATCATCGTACTCTGAGTCTGGTGATACAAATGTCCATCTCTGTTAATGAGCTTTCCCCCGAAACACAGACCGATCAATCTAATGACACTCAACATCTCTGCGTAGATATATCTATGAGGTCTTCACGTTCATGTGTTCACAGTGGAACTCCTGATGTCCTCCCTGCTGCTCACACCTGAAGGAATGGCACCAACATTCAGTTGTTGGGTCCAAAACCTTAGAAACATCTTTAAGTTTCCTCTTTCTCTCTCACTTCATGTGTGATCCATCAACAAATTCTGTTAGCTCTACAAAAAAGTACAATATACTCCAAATTTAAAAATTTTCACCATCTCCACTGCCATGTCCCTAGTCCGAGCCACCATCTCTCATCCAAAACCCAATAACTGCTCAAGCTATCTGCTTCTACTCTTGATCCCACGGTCTATTCTACACACAGGACTTGGAGTCATCCTTTTAAAACAAGTATCAGATCAAAGCCCTCTGATGGCTTGTCTTCCTACTTAAAACCATCCCACAGTGGTAACCAGAGCCCACAGTGCTCTTACCCCAGCTATTACCTCTCTGCTCTCATGTTCTACCACTCTTCCTCTACCCTGGCCCCATTACTGTTCTTCAAATAAATCATAAAAAATTCTTCCTCTGGGCTTGTGCACCTGCTCTTCTCCTCCTGCTTGAAATACTCCTTTTCCTGAGGTTCACATGACTAATTCCTTCACGTTGCTCAAGCGTCCCCTCCTCAGTGAAGCTTTCCCTGACCACCCTAAGTAAAATGACAGCTCCTCTAACTGATTTCTTTTATCCTGCCTCCTTTTGCTTCCGAGAAGTCATCACTATCTGAAGTTATATAATGTATCTATCTTCATTTTTAAACATTAGTATCTGTTTCCCAACTAGAATATACGTTCCATTAGAGCAGGGACTTTTTCCATCTTATTCGTTATTATAACTTAAGAGCCTAGAACAGTGTCTGGTACATGGTATGTGCTCAGTATGAAGTACTGAATGCATGAATAAATTTGTAAGTCACAACAAAGCGAGCTATTTCACCTCACAAATGTAGTAGAGGAATTTAACTATTGTTTCATTTTCCTTTAACATTACCAACCTATCAATACTGAAAACCAATTCATGACTTCTCGATGGAGGTTATAAAATATGTTCGGAGACATTTTAAAAAGTGGTGTCTAAAAAAAAAAAAAAGTGGTAACCACCGATCCACGGATTTAAAGTGATGATCTCTCTTCATGTTCTAATTTCACAATTAAAACATGCCAATGGCCTGTATTTACTGGGACAGTCTGTTCCCCTTTGACTCTTAAAATAAAAGCAGTCTTTATTTTTAGAAATCAGGATTTCCTTTCCCTGCAGAGGTTACAGCCCAGACACATTCGAACACTCAAATGTTTACAATGACTTTGGCAGACTGCTCACACTGGAGAAGCATGTTTCCCCAATATAGAAACTCCAGGCATCCGGGACCTAATTCTCAGTTTTGGTGCCACTATGGGTATTTCCTCAGTTGACTTATCAGAGAATCTTGTCCTTATCACCTCTATAAAACTTTAGATTAAGCAAGGAAAACTAAATATGCTGATTCGCAAAATCAATAGAAAACTACACGATCTTGGCTCAGTTCACCTCTCTCTCTTATCAACTACTCTCCACTCCCCCCTCAGTCACTCTTCTCGGGGCGTTTCAACCACCAGGCACACTGCCTCATGGTCTTCATTCTTGCTGTTCCCTTTGCCTGAAACACTCTTCCACCTAACAACAGTCCACTGGCACATACCATCTGGTACTGGTATATGCCCAAATATGTTTATGTTATAATCTCATCACGTGCACGTATCGTATCTCTCTGATCACTAAAACGTGACCTCATCTGAGCACAAACTATGTGTTTGGTTTACTGCTCTATCCCAGTATCCAGGACAAGGCCAGGCTCAGAGCAGATAGTCAATAAACAATTGTTGAATGAATGCTCCATAAACAGCACATCTTCACGCTAGTTCCCCTCATTATTCATTGAGAAAATTTTCATTTATTTCAAAACTATTAAGAATAGGCTATTTTGACAACTACTTTAGAATATAATTTTCTTTCTTAGCTATGAAATGACACACTTTATTGATCTGGAGAACATTACCGAAATGTAAACAAATACTACTCACAGCTAACAGTTATTAATATATTTCATTAATTTGTGAACTGACATGACTTTGTCTAGGATTTTGTTTCACTGCTTCTCTGGAACAATTTCTTCACTCCATTCTGTAAGTTCCTACAGCCAGTATACTTTATATAATTTCAATGTAAGTAGCTTCAAAGAATTACACTTTAAAAATACAATTCTTCCCAAACATATATGCCAAAACCACTCCAAATACTTAATGTAACAAATATGTCTATGGGCACTGTGTAATCTGGCTATAGAATTACTATTTGAAATACTTCCCAATAGAAATCAGAATATTCTGATTCTATTAATAATTAGAGTAACAGTTATAATTTACTGAATACATATAATGTACTACGATTATGGATTTCAAAATATTGGGGAAAAATAAATTGAAATCTCTACAACCAACCAAAATACATACTAAAGGAATTAAATATAAGTAGTTAAATAAATAAATCAGAAAGAAATATGAGTATATTTATTTGATTAGGAAATACCTTTCTAATCATTTAAGCTAAGAAGCCTTCTGGTTCAAGATGGCAGATGAAGCAGAAACACTAATGTTTCATTTTGAAAAATTCTACTGAAAGGACAGTATTGTATAAAGAGAATTTAATCCATGTCACCACTGAACATGGGAGTGGCAAGAACCATCAATGAACCAAACTTTTGACAAATATCAAGGAGATGGAAATCTGATGCAAACAGATCTCATACAGGCCCTCACCTGTCCTGTGCATATATTTACATGGAGACTGACTACTGTTTCCCTCAGGGCAACCTTCCAAGGAGCAAGGATCTTATCTGCATCATTCACTGCTATATCCTCAGCACCTAGAACAGGCCAGGTTAATAATAGGTGCTCAATATATATTTGTCTATTGAGTGAATTAATAGCCATTAATAGAAAATTAAATAAATTGAGTCACTTTAATGTACCACTATGCCACCTTTAAAATCCAAGGCCAATCATATACGAAGTTCTCAATAAATACGTTCTGAATGAACGAACAAACGAATGGACAGTGGGAAATGAAATATTTAATTTTTTTTTTTTTTAAGAGGGAGGACACAACTTTTCCAGGGATGCAAAGCTAGTACATGATAGCCTGGAGATTTATATCCAGACTTGTCTACTCCCAACAGTCATACTATTTTATTTTTTATTGGGGTATAGTTTTACAATGTTGTGTTAGTTTCTACTGTACAGCAAAGTGGAGTTCTCTGTGCTACACAGCAGGTTCTTATTAGTTATCTATTTTATACATATTAGTGTATATATTTCAGTCCCAATCTCCCAATTCATCCCACCCCCCCACCTGAAATATTTAATGTTGTGAGAAATTTGTCTTGATGCTCCAGTAAGTGCAAAGGAAGATTATAAAATAATATAGACAATGGCGCCCTTATTTTGTTAAAACTAAATGCAGTCATAGAAAAAGGATTTGAAGAGAATCGAAAAACATTAACTGTAGATATATCTAGGAATGGGATTGTGAAAGTTTTTTTTTTCATTTTTCAAACTTTCCACTACATATGTGTAATCCCTTTATAATTAAGGAGGGGGAAAAAGCTATTGTACAGCAGAAGGACTTGGTTCTGCTGTTTTCCTAAAATTACTTTGCTTACTATCTCTTCTCCCACTCTCTAGCCAGCCAGCTCATACCACATTATGTGCCAGACTGTAGCCCCATTCTTCAAATACACAGGAAAGGAGGAGAGAAAAATGGAGGGGTGGCAAGCAGGCAGTTACAGAGACAGGCAAGAACCAGCTATGGGTTGTGATCCGCCTTCCAGGATACAATTTTACAGCCTATTCAGGTTGGAACATACACCAGATACGTCTGTATGTGTGTACATGTGTCCGTGTTGGGATGGTATATAGGGGTCGCTCCTCCAGGGACGCATTTCCTACCAACAGATTTGGGGTGCTTCCTCCACCACAGTACAGTTCCCAGCACCAAGATGGAACCATGGGGTTACGAACACATCTGAGGTCAGGAAGAACAGGTCAGGCCCACTTAGCCCAATTACTTAATGGTCATTACTGACCCATGCTTGGTGTCATCTTCCTTACCCATGTGGAAATAAATCATGTGGCTGTCTGTAAAGTTGTCAAACAGGGCCTGGCATGTAGTAAAGTGTAATAAATAATCGACATTATCACCATTATTATTTTTTAAATAAATTTATTTATTTATTTTTGGCTGCATTGGGTCTTTGTTGCTGCGTGTGGAGTTTCTCTAGTTGTGGCGAGCAGGGGCTACTCTGTTACGGTGCGTGGGCTTCTCATTGCGGTGGCTTCTCTTTGTTGTGGAGCATGTGCTCTAGGCACGTGGGCTTCAGTAGTTGTGGCTCGCAGGCTCTAGAGTGCTGGCTTAGTAACTGTGGCGCAAGAGCTTAGTTGCTCCACGGCATGTGGGATCGTCCCAGACCAGGGCTCGAACCCATGTCCCCTGCACTGGCAGGCAGATTCTTAACCACTGCACCACTAGGGAAGTCCCTATAATTACTTACTAGTAAATAAGACAAGGAGGGCTTCCCTGGTGGCGCAGTGGTTGAGAGTCCGCCTGCCAATGCAGGGGACACGGGTTCGTGCCCCAGTCTGGGAGGATCCCACATGCCGCAGAGCGGCTAGGCCCGTGAGCCATGGCCACTGAGCCTGCACGTCCGGAGCCCGTGCTCCGCAACAGGAGAAGCCACAACAGTGAGAGGCCCGCGTACCGCAAATAAATAAATAAATAAGACAAGGAGACAATATAAAAACAGCAACTGAAAGATGAAACCCTATACCTCTAAACCCTTATTTAATCACAAATATTTATTTTCCTCCTGCATGTGCAAGATTGATTTAGAGAAAATTTAATTAGTTGCTGGCAGAATTCGTTGGTATGTATACCATGCACACATGAAAAATTACAGAGCAAAAGATATTAGAAAAATGTATTCCAGATCACAATAAAAGAGGTATTACGAGGCACAGTCTGAGGAACTGCCAAAGGAATTATTACCTCGTCCTTGCACTGTATGGAACAAGGTTCACTGCATCACAGTTCATTATAAGTCTCCCTCAGAGGTATGATCAATATTCTAACAAATGTGAACCAAGGGACACCCAGTAAGAGAATCAGTTCATTCTAGCAAAGCAAATTTGTGAAAATTCATCTATGGATTTTAACATTTATTTAGCTTACCATAACTTCAAATCATACATTTTTGTGTCAGGAGAGTATGTGATGTAGCAGAGAAGTTACTTCTAGTTAGTCAGAAAAGTGTATCTTCCCATTCAAAAGATCTATCCCCCATAATGGAGAATATGTCCTATGATGGCGGTGTAGTGGTTTTTGTCATTCTATATCCATCCCTCTCTTGGAGAAATAGCATTTCACTTTTTGGTAGAGGAAATTACTATCACATCTTTGGTCCATTAGATGTACAAAAAAAGGAGCAGTTCATTTCCTCCTCTGGTAACGGGGTGATGACATGACCCAAGTTATGCAAACTAAACTCTGCTGTTCCTCTAATCCTTGAACTGAGTCATACAAGTGCATGAGAGGGGACACTGACTTGACTCTTAATTATAGTATCCTAGGCTATTAATAGGTACTGCTCAGTCATAGTTGCCTGTCCCTCAGAGCTATTCCCATCCTTCTTGGAGAAAGCCTGAAAATTGGTATCCCAGTCACCCAAAGCTAGGGGAGGTCATGTGACCTAATTCTGGCCAATGACACATAGGGGCAGTCTACTGGCTGCTTCTGGGAACACTTTTTCCTTCCTAATGAAAGGATGGGTCATGCAAATTAAGCTCTCTCACTGCCCTGACCTCTCAGATACCTTCTGCCTTTATTCAAAGTTTTATAAGGCCATGATGTCTAGAATGTGGGCAGCTATCTTATGACAAAGAGGATAAAGCCAAGAGAACCACAGAGATACCATCCTTCAACCTGATACTGTGGAGCAGTAGAAGAGACCCTGGAAATGCCTACCTACAAACTCCGCGCTAAATACATTTACATGTCCCTATAGTTTAACATCGTTCTGTGGGTTTTCTGTGATGCAGCTGAATGCATCTATGATAGAATGAATACATAAAATGACTGGCAATTATTTCCTTCCCTGTATCCATGTCCATTCAGTTACCCTGTAATTTTTAGTGCCTTCACTCTGACTCTGAGATTGGCCGTGTGACTTTCTTTGGCCAACATGATGTAAGCAAACGTGATTCAAGCTCTGGAGACTAGAGTCTGTCCTCTCTTGCTACCCTTGAAACCTGCCACTGCCACGTGAAGAGCACATACATGCGTGCACACACACACACACACACACACATACACACACAGGAAATTTTCTTCCAGTATTCAAAACCGCTATTCAACTCAGCAAAGAACTCATTCATGTCACTGATGAGCATGTGAAGTTCTGACCTCCACCTTTGTTGTTTCATTTTCATCTTCATGTTCATATAAAAAAATTATAAACCAACAGTCATGTCAGAACTATACTTATTCATCATTTGCAACCATAGGTTGCATCCACAGGATGCAAGAGTTTAGGGGGAAAAAAGACAAAGTTATTCTGTGAGATATAACTGGCTATTTGGAATTTATAATAAAGGATATTGTACATTTTATTATTATTTGTAAATTATATGCTACACCTTTTATATCATTAAAATTTATAATACTTTTTTTTCAGAGAGTTGGGTGTTAAACATTTACCAGCACACTACTGAATATGGGATAACATGCCACCTTGTCCCCTGAACTCCCAAAGGCTGAGACAGAAAAGAGAGTCTTCCATTTCTACATCATAAAGAAAGATAATAAATTATTTTCCCCAAGAGAAAGCTGCTCAGCTCTATAGGAAAAGGATGACATAATCAGTGAAAGTAGGTTTCTACTTCCTTATACACCTGCAGGGAAAGCTAGAATAATGGTGGGAGGTAGGGTGGGGAGGTGGATTTCCAAATACAAGGACTTTTTATTTGCATTCCTCCCCAGAAGAGAGAAATCAATTTTTAAAATTTATTATTATATCCATGCTCTTTGAACTGTTTTCATCAATTAGAAATAGGAATCAGGTAACCATTTCTCATGTGGGCCTCATTTTTGAGGATCCATGAGGGCATCACCAACTTAACATAAGGTCAAAGGCTGAAAAATGAGATTAGTTGATACAGTGATTAAATTTAATTTTTTCATTTCTGTGAAATCATCAAAGAACAACCTACGGTACCAAAAATTAAAACGTAAAAAGGAGTATATTTAGAAATGAACTTTTCTGATTTCCTGAGTTTTTTCATAACATTTACTTTCTATTGCTAAAATATGTGCATGAAAATAAGATCAAGGAACCTAGTAGTTTATTCCCTCCTACCATTTTCCTCCCCAAGTCATATTAGGAAAACAGTGTGGGAGGTGTGCAGGATAGATCTACAGGCTGAGGAAAAACAATCTCTTAGTAGAAAGAAATGGGGACAGAGGCTGTATGACTGTTTGGAACAGGAAAAGTGTAGAAAGAGAAATAACAGTCATTTTTTAATACAGAGAGAAAGGAAAAAAGTGTAAAAAGCAAGTTGATGTGGTGGAAAAAAAATTGTGACAGGACACAGCCAAGGAATGTGAATGATGGTACAGAAAAAACTAGGAGGCATGTAAAAGAAACAGGAAGAGCAAAAAAAGCCAGAAAGAAAGAAAGCATCACAATGAAACCAATTTTATCAGAGCTAGGGAGAAACTTCTATGTGTGACATGATTAGTTTCTGGCTTACTGTGCCATGATATTTCAGAATCCATTCTGCAAATGCTTGCCAAACCTTCTCCTTAAATTTAAGTAGCTAGCCATTTTCTCCACATTTGGGGGGGCCCAGGTCTTTGGATGGCTGATTTGATAATGACTATAAATGAAGTCAGTGCTCTGTGCCTTAGGTTGGTGTTCACACAGTCTTCTCTCATACTCTGCCTATTAGAGTCTACTTTCGATGTCCTGATCTCTTGAACATTCTTGAGTCAGTACACACTTGGCTTTTTTGGCCAGACAAGATTCATTCTTCAATTTTACACTATCTATGCTTCTTGCTTCCCTTGGGATATGTCTTTTTTCTGCTTCTCTTTTATACCCACAACTTACTTCCTTTTTCTCTCCACCCCAGGGAAAGCCATCATAATGTGTTTCATGGGTATCTTTAGTTTGTATGTATATGCATATATTTTGATTTGCAAAAACAGTGTTATGCAAAGTAATCATTTTATTTCTTTTTTGCTTTTGAGATGTATCTATGTTGCCATATGCACATCAAATTCACAGTTTCTACTTGCTGCATAATGTTCCTTGATGACCACTATAATCTACTTATGCACTTTTCTAGCGATGACACCCGTATTTCTACCAACTTGCTTTCTCCACAAACAATGCTGCAATGGATATCCTGATACAGGCCTCCTCATATACCAGTGCAAGAAGATTTGGGGGGATATATGTACCCAAAAATGCTGAGTTACAATATTTGTATAGTTTAATTTCACTAATAGTGCCAGACTGCTCTTTAGGATGGTTGTACCGTCACACATTTTCACCAGCAGTGCCTGAGGCTTCCTAACTATACAAATCCTCAACAACACCTGGCATTATCCAACTTTCATGTTTTTTCACTTTAACAGGTGAAAGATGACATTTCGTAATTTGTTTAATTTGCATTTATCTAATTAGAAAATAATCTGAGGTTGCGAGCATTAGGGGTTTCTTCCTCTATAAATTAGCTGTTCATATTCTTTGCCTATTTTTCTATTGGTGCTGCTTTCTTTCTCTAGTTGATTTTTTGAAACTCCTTGTATTCTGTATATTGGTCCCTTGTTGGGTTTTAGATATTCCAAATATCTTCACCCGTTTAGCTGCATGCTTATTAATGTTGTCCATGGTATCCTTTGATGAGCAGAAATCCTACAACTGATTATATAAAATTCATCAGTTTTTCATTTTATTGATTTTGCTTTTTGAAATTTTGAAGAAGATGGCCTTCTTCCCTCTCTCCATTACAAGATAGTCTCCTAAATTTTCTTCAACTCAATTTACAATTTTACCTTTCATACTTAGGTCTTTCACCTATTTGGAAGAGGTACATCTTTGTATATGGTATTAAGAAGGCATGAGGTTTCCTTTTTTTCATATTGCTGAACCAATTTTCCCAACATCATCTACTAATCAATCCATCTGTTCCCTATTGATTTGTGGTGCAATGCTTTGTCATATATAAAATTTGTCCATATATACCAGTTTATTTCTGTGCTCTTCATTCAATCTCTTCAGACTACTCGTCTATTCTTGTACCAATAAAACTTTCTAAAAATTTTCCTATGACTTTGTATTATATCTTAATATTTGATGGCCAAATCTCTCTGCTTTCTTCTTCTTAAGGTTAATTGTTTCCGGAATTCTATTCTCCATAAATATTTTAAATCAAATTAGCATTTTTTAATCCAATTGAAATTGAGATCAAGGTTAATTTAGGCAGATTTGACATGTTTATAATATCAAATTATATCATCCCAAGAGTATGGACTATCTCTTTTTATACACAACACCTATTATGCTTTCTATTTTAACATTCCCCATGGAAGTCTTGTATAAACTCAATTGTTAATTCCTAGGTATTTAACACTTTGTATTGCTCTTTTTCCATTGTAATTTCTAGTTTATTATTCCTGGTATAGAGCAATAGTATTGATTTACGAAAGTTGATCTTGCATACAGGACCCTGGTTAACTCTTTTAATAATTCTAATAGTTTGCCTGTTAATTCTTTGGGTTTTTTCTTTTAAGATAGATGGTCATCTCATCTGCAAATAATGAGTCTTATCTCTCTCATTCCAATCCCCTTCCACTTCTTTTTTTTTTAAGTGTTGTCCTTTACCCGTTAACTTTTTCATGTTCCAAAATATGTACTAAATTTTTCCATGAAATATAATCTGTAGTTTTTTGTACATAAAATTTATCAAATTAAGAATATACCCTTCTAATCCTTTATTCCCAAGATACATTTTTCATAAAGAGGTACTGAACCTTATCAAATGCTCTCTTGGGATCGATAAACATGGTCATTTGATTTTATTTCTCCTTTGATCTAATAGTATGTTGACTTACTCTGACATATTTTTAAATATCAAATATCAAGCTCTACTTGATCATGACGCATTATTTATAATACACCATAGGATCTGCTTAGCTGAAGTTTTCCTTTGTGTGGATCATGGTATCTATAGTCATATGAGAAACAGGCCTATAGTAATCTTTTCTTTATTGTGCTCATTGGGCTTTAGAGTTAAGATTATACTAGCCTCATTAAATGAGCTGGACAGCTTTTTCCATTTTCAATTTTCTGGAGCAACTCTCAAGAATAGGAATTAGAGTTCTTTAAAAGTTGGGTGCAATTAACTTATAAAGCCATCCGATCCTGGGTTATGTGTTTGTAATAGTTACCTGATTAATTCCAATCCCTTACTGCATCTTGTGCCAATTTGAGCATTTTATATCTTTTAAGAAATGGACTCATTTCATCGAAGTTTACAAATCAGACATTTTTCTTTGGAGAAGTGACCCTTCTCCAGCTCTAGAGTCAGGCCATATATTTTAACCCTACCAATCAGCAAATCAGTTACCTTTGCCATAATGAATGGTCTAGGGATTAGCTGTATTACCTTAATTGGCCCAGACAGAAAACCCAGAACTTTTTTGTGAAGAATGATAAGCAAAGCTCTTCATTGCCTGGCTTAGTAGCATAAGAATATGAGGTATGCAATCGTAAAGGAAGACGCTGGATTTTAGAGGCTCGCTGTGTAGTTGGACCCAAATCTGAGCCAACAAAGCCAAGAAATAAGCCCTTGTGAGACTGAATCCTGGTCAGCATAGTTTGGTGTGCCAAGAGTTCCTCAAGAAGATGTTTCTCAACTAGTTTCTGACTTTTGCAATCACACGATTCCTAAAAATTCGGTCTTAATACCTTGGCCTGTAAACTTGGATCCTCCCTGGTTCTTGACGGATTACTGACCTCCTGCCCCTGAAAATGTTGCCTGAGGGGAACTGTTGACTCCGTGGCCTTTGCCTTGATATCCTGAGCCCACAGTTTCTGCTTGCTCTCGGGTGTGCGGAACGGAGCTCTCTGAAGCAGTAGCCTTGATCTCACTTTCAGAACCTGGCTATCTTTTGACTCGGAACAACCAAGCTTTCTCTTTAGCTCTCCACCCAATCACCACAGCCCCACACTGCCCAGGTCACGGTGTCAGAGATTTGCAGATAAAATAGAGACTTACCAATTTTCACACACATTTATCACTCAGTTTCCTTAGGTAGTCCCCAATTGTGACTTTACAGTTTCATAAACTTAATGAGAAAGAAGGAAAACATATATTTATATATAGTCATATCTATATCTATAGTGGTTATACATATTTATTTCTTCCTCTAGTAAGTTCTGGCACTCTCAATACTTCCATTGAGTTTCCAGAACATATGATATCATTTCAAAGACATATGACAGAGAAACAATGTTTAGATTTCTAAAAGTGACACAAACGGAATTTTAACTGTAACAAACTGTTGTACCAAGCTATGTTTAAAAACTTTACATTTAGAAACAATGACACATGCTGCCAAAGTCTGCTTGAAGTGTTCTTTCTCTGTGATGTGTGTAAAGACTTTCTATGTTCTTAAATCAAAATTTACTCAGTAATAAAGGTATATCCAAGATTTTGATGATTTTGGGGGGAAGTAGGATTTGAAAATATGCACATGGTAGCTCATCTCTTACCCATCAAGCTTTCAAGAATAAAAGCAACATACAACAAACAAATAAACTAACTAACTAAAACCCTCAAATACTAATAGCATAGACAGTTCTTTGGAATATTACTTTAAAATCAAGCAAGATAAAACTTCCACCAAAACTGTCCAATGTTTGTCCTTTATTCTGTCGTTGATGGAAATAGGATCAGTGTGGATACTGAATACTCATTTCAGGAACTACACCATTGGTTCCTCCTTCACTGCAGACTGAAGTCTCTACCACATAATCAAAAAGTCGGAGGTCCTGCAAACAAAGCTCTGTGAGCCTGCGCAGTGGCAAAACACAGCAGTAGCCCCAGACTTCGGAGATGGGGTATTTCAGGAACTACCTGAGAGGCTCAGGCAGGACTCATCATCAGGGACTACCCTTTGAGTTAGCTGTTCATGAATTTTATGAAAAGGGCAGAGTGGCTAGCGACCAATTTCAATGCCTCTTTTAACTTGAATGCTCTCTGGTAGAACAGATTATTTGACTTTGAAGTCCCTTTGTCTTAGTCTATTCAGGCTGGGTGGTTTAAAAACAATACAAATTTACTTCACACAATTCTAAGGGCCGGAAGTTCGAAATCAGGGTGCCAGCATGATCAGGGGGGTGATGGCTCTCTTCTAGGTCATAGACTTCTCACATTTTCCCCACATGATGGAAAAGGCTAGGGATCTCTGTGAGGTCTCTTCTGTAAGAGCACTAATCCCACTCATGAGGGCTCCACCCTTATGACTTAAGCGAAGGCCCCACACCTCCCAATACCATCACATTGGGCATTAGGATTTCAGCATATGAGTTTTGGAGGGACACAAACATTCAGACCAATCGCACCTTTATCGCATATAAACCTCATGTTTTTAATTTTAAATTTGTCTAAGTAGTTAAAAGACTAAAAATAATTATAACTCAGAGTTTAAAACTATATAAAAATAATAATAATTATAAGACGGGCTAAATGAATCTATTGTACATGAGTCTTAATAAAGATCATCAGAGCTAACATGTCATATTGCTAGTAAACTGCAACAGCTCCATATCCTGAACGACTGAATAACTGACGTCTGTTGGCTGTTTCACCAGTACCAGTACCTGGGCATCACACAAAACCCGAAGGATTCTGGGATGAAGATATTTCCTGCTTTCAAGAAGCTCACAGTCTAATGAGAGAGCTGGAGAAACAAGCAGTCTGTACACAGTGATAAAGCTAAATGCAGGGATGGACGGTACCTGGCCCACCTGAAGGCTACATGGCAGAAGTGTCTTCTCAGCTGAGTTTCGAAGTATGAGGCGTCACTGGGCAAAGAGAGAGGAGCATGTGAAAATACACAGCACTCCTTGAGAATGACTAATAGCTGAATACGGCTGTAACAAATCATACTTCAGGAAAATGGCAGGAAAGGTAGACAGGGAAAAGTCCTTGATTTTTTTTTTTAAGTCCTTAATTGTTACAAGAACTTTTTGTTTTATTATGGGTGCAAAAATGTTTGATTGAGTTTTTTCAATAGAAATGTGATCATAGATGAGGCATTCCACGGACTGGAGTAACGGGAATGAGGGCGGGAGTGGCTGAGATCCAAACGGGAAGTACTGAGAGCCATCCAAGGGCAGAGCAGTGAGGACACAGTGAAGGGAAGCAGCTCTGATCGGGAGGGTATAGTGTGTACAGGGACATTTTTCACATCTGAGCGCTGATCCACTACACAGTTCATGTTGATAGTCTCCAAAACTGGGAATACCGGAGGAAGAGTGAAGTTAGGGGAGAAGATGAAGAACTGCTCTTGGGAGTACAAAATGCCAGGATGCAAGCTTTGCTTCCTGGGTGTGCCTCTCTTTCTGATTGCACTGCTCAGAAGCTAGTCATTTTCTGCCAAAATTATAGTTTCCTATGGGGTAAATAAAAATCTCTTCTTACCAAGAGAGGGGGATAAAAGCATGGAAAGGAGAAAGAGAAAAAAGAAGATACTTCAATGAGCAGAGTGAACATATGGAAGATGAAGAGGGAAGTGATATCCACAGAAAGTGGAAAGAGAATAATTAGCATTGGCGAGAGTGAACCAAACCTTTGCAGCTGTGCAGACCTGACTTCAAGGTGGTTACAGTGAGACCAGCAAACGCCTACAGTAAAACTGCCAGAGAGCGCTGGCAGTTCAGCAGGAGGTCATAGACCTCAGATACCTTTTGTTAACAAAAGCCTGTTCTCTCTCTGAGGGAGCCAAGGCAAGAAAGGGTCAGCAGGACCTACCGAACTCCTTTTTTCCACAGATGCAGACAGTTAGCAAATATATAACTGGAGAAGTTTAACTGCCACATCAGGACTTATATTTGCAAAGAGACAATTCCTCAACTGAGCTTTAGAGCACAGGAGGTCAATTCCATCAAGGTCGTGGGTGTAGTCTATACTTTATTTTTCGTTTTTGACCAATATTTAAAAACTGGGAGGTTTCACATCATTTCTGATTTCTTTTCAAAAATTAGAAATCTGGCCACATGACATTCCAAGTTGGGACTGAGAGAAGCCTCCCTCTTCAGATAAAGAACTTGCTAATTTTGGAACCTCAATCTATCACTCTCAAGAAAAGAATCCTCCTGTCACACAAGCATTTCCCATACTGTAACCATATTCATTTGATATTAGCACGTTCACTTCCAGTAGAAAGAAATTTTTAAATACAAGAGCTCCTATACCTACAAACTCTCAACTTACAAACTTTCATATATGAGAATAAAGCTGCACTCCAGAGCAAAAGTATCTCAACATTTTACAGATGGTGTTCATTAATATGATGTGGTCTTTTGGTCTTCACCACCACAGGGTTCTCTAGTATAAGGAGACTGTTGTAACTGTGCTGGGTTTTCTGGGCTCCATGACTGTAGTTACCACACAATATTGAGATTAGATACAAAGGCAATAAGTGTGGAAGATGCTAGTGAGATGATTCCATACTATCAGGAAGCAAACAGAAGAGAAAAAAATGAAAAAAAAAGAGTAGTTATTGGGACTATGCAAGGGCACATGGAATTCACCTGAAAGAGCATGTGAATCATCTGGTGTGTGAAAAGCACAGGGCCCTTATAACGAACCCTATTTAGTTTAAAAATAGCTATCTTTCTATTATTATGAAGGCAAGCCCAAGCATTAAACAGGGCACATTGCTAAAATGCGTTAAGCATCTTCACACTTCAGGTAACTTTAAACACTGGCCTAACACTAATTTAAAAATATAAACATTCCAGAAGCCACTACAGACTAGGAAGCAACTGCATTCCTAGCCCTCTGCATTTTGGCAGCAGTTTGAAGGTCGCGCAATTTAGTGATACTCAGAATAAGCACAAAAGGGAGGGCTTCTATGAAAATGTACAACATTGTACTTTGATGCAAGAAATATGAGAGCCCACCAAGCACATAGGAAACATAAGGTCCACAGGCACAACAGCAGAAGTTGGTACCGTCTTCAGTCAGGCACCAACCTCATGTAGGTGAAAAGCTGCTACATCGTGGCAAATTCACTAAGTGAAAACTCTTAAAGAGGCACTCATGCAGAAAAGTTTCGTACGTATATTTTCTTTACGACTAAGACACTGCATATTAGTCACTGGCAAAATATTTTGTTTATAAAAAATAACTTCAACTTTTTCAAATTCAGGTTTATGGTCAAAAGTTAAAATAATCTGGCCAATCAGACACTTGACTAAACACATGGAAAGGCTGTAGAAATACAGACCTCCCCAATGTTATTCAATAAGAGACTATTGTGTCCAGTTAATGGGCAAGAACCATTGTTTACTATTTTCATATGATGGCAGTTTTCAATAGCTCTCTAATTTTCCTTTTAATAGGCAGCATTCCATTCAGCCAACCAAAAATTCCCTCTTTCCTCATATTGGAGAAATTGTTCTGTGTTCTAGTTTGCAGAGTCTCTGAGTTGCCAATAAGAGACCACACAGAGCTCACTCCTGTCTGCAACAGTGGTGCATTACAACAGCTTCTGGATTTCAAATTCACTATAAAGTGCCACTTAGGTCTCACCATCTGGCATTTTCTCACCTTTAGCAAACACCAAACATGTTAGTTAACATGCATATTTGTGAATTATTTCTTGATTACTACCTTGTAGCTGCATTCTACCAGCCTTATGATGCAGTCATTCCACTTTGTTCTTCAGTCTTTCTAGATCCTTTGTAACACATATATCTACCCTAATAATAGGTAGCTTGTATTTATATTAGCTACATAGTAAAAGTTTATCCCAACAAAGCTCGTACAGAATTGGTGGTCCTAGGCATACCTTTGTTGGCTAGATTTCCTAATGTTTCACTTTTAATTAGCATTGTTTAACCCCTTATTTTAAGTAACAGGTATTGAAGTATTTCTAACATGGAAAACATGCTTCCTTCCCTCCAAAGGATATTTTGTTAAACATAACTTAAATTTTGAACATTAGCTTGAAGTCATTATAATAAACATCAGTAATTACTGGAAGCAACACAATGGAGCACAAAATCAAAAGTCCTGGGCTCGGGACTTCCCTGCTGGCACAGTGGTTAAAAATCCGCCTGCCAATGCAGGGGACACGGGTTTGACCCCTGGTCCAGGAAGATCTCACGTGCCGCGGAGCAACGAAGCCCATGTGACACAACTACTGAGCCTGTGCTCTAGAGCCTGCGAGCCACAACTACTGAGCCCACGTGCCACAACTACTGAAGCCCGCCCGCCTAGAGCCCGTGCTCCGCGACAAGAGAAGCCACCGCAACGAGAAGCCCACGCACCGCAAAGAGTAGCCCCCGCTCGCCGCAACTAGAGAAAGCCCGAGGGCAGCAACAAAAACCCAACACAGCCATAAACAAACAAACAAACAAATAAATAAATAAATTTTAAATAAATAAAGTCCTGGGCTCATTGTTCGAATTCATCAGGTTACTTGGGATTGTCTGACCCCTGGCCTGTTTATGCACAAAATGGCAATAAGAACACATTTCTCTTATGGTTGTCAGGATGACCGAGTTAGATAATTAAGAGCACTCAAAAAACACAAGTCCACATCATTCCTCTAGAAGGCTGGAGCGTTCTCAGAATCTGCTGAGACAGGTGAAACTTCTGCCTCTAGTCTCACAGCTCCAGACCACGGCACATTCAGAGTTCTCAGGCTTGATATGATCGTTATTGTCTATTTGCCTGTGCTATAGGCTGATGCTATCACTGCCATCATTTTGTTAACCACTGGTCTATCAAGTAAAAAGGGGGTACAGGATACAACAAATAAAAGGAACCTTCCCGTATAAAACAGAACAGAGTTCTCCTCTTTCCTCCTGTAAGCAGAGAAATGGGTTCCCCTAAGTAAAGAGCTTCCTGAAGGGAAATGGAGGAAGAAGAGGTGCTACAAACTGATTTACACCAACTGGGCCTATCACAACTGTCTAGTTCTTTTGATAAACACATGTATATCCTGGGATAATCAGCAAAACCTGTTTGCAATGAAAATAAGTCTTAGATGGAACTTGGCCGCCAGTTCAAATAAGCATTAGCAAACAGGCATAAACACCACCATGCTACCTGTTGCTGTAGACTCTTGAACTCCCCTCTTAACTTTTTAGGCACTCCAACCACCGCTCTGCGTGAAAGATGCACCATTCCCAGAGGATCAGCTAACCTTCTGGTCAAATAAGGAGGCAGAATGCTCCTGAGTGGACTCACCGGAATTCTCAGTTCAGAGGCTTTATTCTGCGGGTGTTAGCTGCTCCACTCGCAAGATTCTTACACACCCTTCATGCAAAGGATGGAGGTACCTATATAACTCCTAACGAACCACATTCATCTCACTATCGGAAAATTACTTCTAACATCCATTAATTAATTAATTAACTTTGTGGTTCATATTTATAGAGCAATATTTGAAGTGTTTTTAGTGACCACTTTAAGATGGCAGACTCCTCCTAAGGTTCCTCTTGTATAACCAACCATGTCTACATGGAAAGCAAACTTGAGCACACACATATATTACTGACTGTACTGAAGTATTTCAGAAGTAGATTATGATTAGTAACAGGAAGAATGGAGCCGTTTGATTATTGTTAAATCAGTGTCCTGGTGGCAGAAGGATCATAGAATAAAAGGCAGAAGCTTCAAAGCCAGGAAAAGTAGCTCTTGTAGCCTTGGGTGGTGCTCCAGAAGCTTCCACAGATGTTCAAGGTACTGATGATGTGGTTTGTACCTCATGGGAGAAACCATAGAAAAAACAGTGGACTGGGAACCAAGTACCTAAAACCCCGCTTTACCCTGTTATTCTTCCTGCTGAAGAATACGTACAGAGTAGAGAACTGACTGCAACAGCTCCTGCTCTAGTTAGGATAAACTGTCTGTTGCATTTTGGCTCACACTGGACCCCAAAGCAATCCAGGCAACCTAAATTACCCCTCCCCTCCTATAAATTGTTGATTTTAATCTGCTCTAATTGTATCAATTAGGATAGCCTGTATGGTTTCTTTGTAGGTAGGTAACAGATTGATTGATTTTGTTTCACAATGATACTTCAATCATTTTACAGAATAGAATCACCCAGGAAGACTTTCAAGATTAGACCTGTCTTATGCCACAGACATGAATTGCTCTGGTGGGACGCAAGTATGTATATTTTGGGGGTAAAAAAGGAAGTCGTTATTTGGTTCGGATGTACACCCTTGATAAAGAACCACTGAAGAGGTGCCAGTTTGCAGTAATGATGAACTAGGTTTTCAAACCAATCTCCCTCCACTGGCAAAAAAAAATGCTGGGTAGTTTTTTCATTTAATAAATCACTTCAAAAGCATCAAAGAGCTAACAAGATAATAAGGAATTATCAGATCAATACCGGAAGGAAAACAGGAACCCAGAGAGATAAGCTAGCATGGGACAACACCTTTGAGTGCAAACTTCACAGTTCCTACAGATCTGAATTTTCTCTTAACGGGCTCACTAGTAGGTGTTTGAAATCAAATCCCAAGTTGACACAGGGTGGGGAATCTAATAGGAGATCACTCTGGCAGAAGCAGATATAGATTCCTTTCGGAATCCCAACTCAAATTCAGGGCACAGGTGAAAGAGAATGGATTTGCAGCCCTGATTGGCACTATGAGGGTCAGCCAAAGAAACTCAAGCCCTGAACTTAGTTGGTGCTAGACTCAAAGTGCCTCCAGGTGCCTGGTAGAAGCAAATACAGATTCCCTCTGGGAGAAGGTATCTTCATTCCGGTAGACAAGTAAATGTGACTATATCCAAGTAAAATACTTCTGTTCATCAAAAGACATCATAAAGAAAGAGAAAAGACAAGTCACCTAATGGGAGAAAAAACTGTAATACATGTAACAGACAAAGGACTAATGTCTAGAATATAGATAGTCCTATATGAGATTTATATAGATACTTCACAAAAGGGGAAATCCAAATGGTGAATAAATACATGAAAAGGTGCTCAACCTCATTAATAATCAGGGAAATGCAAAATAAAGCCACAATTAAAGACACTACACACCCTTCTGATTGCTTGGTTCTGAAGCCGGGGAATGGGACATGTTTTGGAGACTTGAGAGACAGTAACTCTCATACCCTTCTGATAGGAATATAAATTGGGGGGGGGGGGAAGCACTTTGGAAAGCATTTGGCTTTTTCTAGTAAAACTGAAGACACACATGCTATAGAAATTCCACTCCAAGGTATACATCCTACAGAAACTCATGCACAGGGAACATCAAGAGTCACACACAATAATGTTCTTAGCAGCATTGTTCTTAATAGCCCAAACTGGAAACAACCCAAAAGTCCACCAACAGTAGAATGGATAAATAAAATGTGGTATACACAATAGAGTATTATACAGCAATGAGGATAAGTAAACTGCAATTATACACAATAACATACATCATTACAGCAAATGAAAAAGAGCAAGCCACTAAAATTCCTATAGTATGATTACACTTACATAAAAGTCAAAAACAGGTAAGATCAGATAATACTGTTTAGATATGCACACATCGTGGTAAAATTCTTTTTTTGGTGGGGGGCGGTACGCGGGCCTCTCACTGTTGTGGCCTCTCCCGTTGCGGAGCACAGGCTCCGGACGCGCAGGCTCAGTGGCCACGGCTCACGGGCCCAGCCGCTCCGCGGCATGTGGGACCCTCCCGGACCGGGGCACGAACCCGTGTCCCCTGCATCGGCAGGCGGACTCTCAACCACTGCGCCACCAGGGAAGCCCCTATAGTAAAATTCTAAAGAAAAAGGAAAAGAATGGGGGAGTTGGAGAGGTTATAAGCGGGGTGGGACAGACAGGAGAGCAGGCAATGTTCTTTTTCTTGAGCTGGTGACGACTGCATGGATTTGTGTTTATGGTAATTATTTAAACCATAATTTCAGCTTCATGGACTCTCTTGGTCACGTTATGTTTCATAATAACAATATTTAAAAAGAAGAGGAACAAGGAGTAATAGGAAGAGGGAAGAAGCGAAGGAAGAAGGGGCTTCCCTGGTGGCACAGTGGTTGAGAGTCCGCCTGCCAATGCAGGGGACGCGGGTTCATGTCCCGGTCCGGGAAGATCCCACATGCCGCGGAGCGGCTGGGCCTGTGAGCCATGGCCACTGAGCCTGCGCGTCCAGAGCCTGTGCTCTGCAACGGGAGAGGCCACAACAGTGAGAGGCCCGCCTACTGCAAAAAAATAAATAAATAAATAAAATAAAATAAAATTAACTAATCAATCCCTGTCTTGAGGGAGAAATTCTACTTAAGGTTAGGAATCTGTTCCTTCTCCCAAATGAAACCATGTTTTATTTAAAACGCACTCTCCGAAAAGGAATGGTTTGTATTTCATGTCATGTTTAAGTTTTTAAAAGTTACTTGTACTTAATCTTATATTATTCCTAATAACAGTGCCCAACCCTTACCCCTAAATCCTGATTTTCATGTTATCAGACTCTCCTGAATCTTTTCTGTCCCTGAAACAGAAAACTTGCCCAAATTTCCTGTTTCTCTTGAGCAACCTATTCAGTTTCTTCAGCTCTGAGAAAACAGTCTCCCCAAACCCAGGCAATAATGCTACCTAATTCATCTCTGTTGAATGCTTATCCTGCTTGAAAACTTTCAGCAGTAGTGAACCCAAACTCCAATGGGACAGATCCATAATCTGAGTAGTAGTAAGGATGTTCTAATTATTTCTTGTAGGCCGTACCAGCTGGCCCTTGTACTTTTTTTTTTTTTTTGCGCGGTACGCGGGCCTCTCACTGTTGTGGCCTATCCCGTTGCGGAGCACAGGCTCCAGACGCGCAGGCTCAGCAGCCATGGCTCACAGGCCTAGCTGCTCCGCGGCATGTGGGATCTTCCCGGACCGGGGCACGAACCCGTGTCCCCTGCATCGGCAAGCGGACTCTCAACCACTGCACCACCAGGGAAGCCCCCTTGTACATTTTTGAGCCATGTAAAATATCTCCACTCTCTCAACCTCATGTAGGTCTTGTAGGTATATATATGTGTGTGTGTGTATATATATATATATATATATATATATATATGTATATAATATAGATATAGATATAGATATATAGATATATAGATATAGAGAGAGAGGATTCTATTTTCTTATTTCCAGGTTAAACATATTCTATTTCTTCAGCTGTTTTTCAAAGAGTATGGTTTCAAGATCCATTACTGGACTGAACTCAATTTTGTCAATGTTCTTTCCAAAATAAAGTGCTCAAACTCAACATGGTACTTTGTGCTTATACCACATTACTATTAATGCAGCCTGGAATAAACCCTGTTTTTGTTAGCACTATTACACTGTTACATGAAAATCAGCAAACCTTCAGAATCTCACTCTCTCCTTTCTCTCTCTCTCTCTCTGTCACACACACACACAATTATATTTTGTATAAGTGATCAATTTCAATAAAGTTATGTTTACTTTTATACTTATATATAATAAATATCACCCTATTAATTATAAACCAAATTTTGAGTCGCTTGAAATATTTATCTTTTATTCTTTTAACCAAGAGGTAAATTAGTTAGCATTCGATGAGTACTTACTGTCTGTAACACAGAAAATTGTTATATTAAAGATAAGGAAATAGAGGTACAAAACCTCAAAAGTAACTTGCCTTGGAATCAGTGTTCATACCTCATCTGACTCCTAAGTCTGTGCTCTACCTCCCTGCCCTTTACTACTCATCCCACGACTTTAGATAAACACAGAATTGACAAGTAGGCCTTCTAGTCTTTACCCAAGTCACTGATAACCTCTGAATGGGGCAAAACCAAGGAAGGAACCTTGCAACACGCTATAAACCTCCCATACGAAGACACACTGACCCATTCAACAACAGTCCTTGAAGGATTAACGTCACAACTAAGAACTAAGTTAACCATTTCCAAGAAGTCCACACTTTTCCATCTACTTCCTAAGACTATCAAAAGAAATTTTGTAAAAACTATCCAGACTCACCACATACACAAAATTCCCTGTACCCCCAATCAAATAACTGTCTGAAGAGAGATATCAAGTGTTGAAAGATAAAGATATTTAAGTAAAAATCCATTGAAACAGGGCAATGACAAGCAAGAGGTGGTTAGGAGATCTCCACCGACAGGAGCTAGGGGCAAGATTATTACAAGCAAGACCCAGAACAAACTTACTCGATTGACTATAAGCTGTTGCCTTATTTGGGAAAGCCTTGTTGGCTGTTTTTGATTGGTTGTCCTTAGGTTTTGATTTCTTAACCTTGAGGTATTACAGGCTTAGGTTTGGGTTTGCTTACATAGGCTACTAAGGCACTAGAACTGCCTCAGTCTAATGGACCCCTTGTCTAATTAATTTAACTCAAGTTGGTATGGCATGATTTCCTCTTAGATTCTGGAAGCTGTACCATCTCCTATTAATCACTGCTACTTTTCTAAGTGCTCACAGTTTCATAACCTGTTTTGAAATTTTCCTAAAATTTGAGATTAAAATAACTAATTGGTAATTTATCAATATAAATTTTTCTATTACCCCTTCTGGAAAATTATCTTTAATCTCTTAGAACTCTTCAATTCCTTGAATCTGTAAAGATGACTTAGTGATTTTCCCAGATCCCTAAGTGGTAAATCTGGACTCAAGACAAAACTTCTTCATTATCTAAGGGTTCAAGCACTGTTTCCACATCTTTTAAGGCATCAAATTCCTGTTAGCTAGCTTTGTTCTACCTCTAGAATTTGAAGATCTTTCTCCTTGATTTAAAAAAAAAATACAAGTAAAACAAAATTATTAAGTACCTCTGCTTTCTTGTTATCATCTAGGAACACCATACAACAGTCTTCAAACAGTCTACCTCTTCCATGATCTCATTATGAAACTAGTTTCAAATGCCTTCTCTTTTGGCAGTATGTTGTATATTTTAGGTTATGCTGTATATTTTAGATTATGCTATGCCTCAAACTTCTGAAACCAGTTTTAAAAGATACTCTCCCTCTGTTATAACCATCCTTGGTTACATACGTCTCAGGGCCAACATGATATGCACTGTCCTGAATCTGGGAGACCAAGTCACTTGTAATCCCTGACCTGTACATTTCCTTCTGCCTCCCCACACCCCAAAATGCTTAACCTGGGCCCAATGTTAGCCGATAAGAAGGAAACTAAAAGCATTACAGTAACTTGTACAAATACCAGGAAATAACAGAAGCATCAACAGATAAGAGTCTTGGGTGTGGGGGGGAAGACAGAAATGCAGGTCATAGGAGCTCCGCACATCACCAGAGAGAGAAAACCAAAGCACCACAGGTCTAACATGCAGGGACACACCCAGAGAGAGACTCTATATGGCACTCTTTTCTCTCCTATTTTTTCAATATGGAATATCTAAGTTCCGCAAGAATTTATGTAAAAGTTTCTTGAGGAGGAGTCCATGCCAATATTTTCCTTTATGTGGAAAAAGGCAGCAGTTTGCTACCTCAACCCCCAACCCACTGGTATATTAAGGAAACTAACAAAGAAACAATATACTATATACAAATACATACATATAAATGTATAGGAAAAGAGTGATATAGACTGTTATACAAGGAAATTTATCTATATGAATATAAACAAAAATTCATATTAATTATTAAATACTATGTGTATTATAGAAAATAACTCTCAATAAATGATATATATTATGTATTATGTTACATATTATAAATCATATTTCATACATTATAGCTTACATATTATATATTTCATATTAATTTATGTGTTTGAGTATACATTCTTCTTCTATTTATCATCTGAAATGTTCCTGACACCTACTTAATACCAATCTTGTCTCTACTGACATTTCACAATTGCCCACAGGTTGCAAAGCTCTGCCTAAGACAGAATGTTATGTGATTATGCACATTAGATCAACAAACAAATTAAAGTATACTTCCATGCCTTCAAAGATTGCAGGATTTAGTTTCTCAGAAATCTTAGCTTCGTTCCCCTTTTCTGCAAATACAGTGCCCATTTCTCTTTGTTAGCCCTTGCATGTTCACCTCCACAGTTTTCAGCTCTCTACATTTCCTTAGGAAGTACAACTGATAACAAGAATTTTCTTCATAAGATTTTATTCTAGAGAAATCTTAATGACTGCATTCTTTATCTTCACTTGATAGTGTCTCCTTGTTTGGGCTCATTTTTTGTTTTAACATATTCAATTTTTTTGGTGCTCAGTGCCTTAAGATTTCTTAAATGTTAAAATGTACTTTATAAAATCTTAAGTTTTTTTAGGACTGCTTAAAATAGTTTTACAATAAGGGTTGGAAAACAAATGAAGATACTCTTTGCTAAATCCTTCTGCCAACACTTTCAGATAATCCTTTCAGAAATAATTAGTTTTAAAAAAGAGAGAACTCTTTGAGTTGTAAAGACAACCCAAGAGAGTTATATTATATAGGTATATACAATGCATTTCTAGGTGACACATAAATCACCATCAGATCTATTTTTCCGATGAGCAGTTGCACTCATCACAGCCATTTGTGCTGTTTGTTACTTCCTTTTAAAAATATAAATATAGGGTTTCCCTGGTGGCACAGTGGTTGAGAGTGCACCTGCTGATGCAGGGGACACGAGTTCGTGCCCTGGTCCGGGAAGATCCCACATGCTGCGGAGCGGCTGGGCCCGTGAGCCATAGCTGCTGAGCCTGCGCGTCCAGAGCCTGTGCTCCACAGCGGGAGAGGCCACAACAGTGAGAGGCCCACGTACCGAAAAATATATATATATATATATATATATATATATATATATATATATATATATATATATATAAATATATACTGTTATATAATTCAATCACATTTTATGTTATTTCTATAGAGAGAAACATAACAACTTACTCAAAGTTTTCATTAGTTTTGACCATTGCTTGTTAAAATTGATTTTTCCTATTTTGAGAGAACTAAATTGATAAGGGACCACAAGCTAGACATGAGACTATGAGATGGACCCACATAACCAGGAAACTATTCCAAAATGACTAATTCAGGACTACGTGTTTATTGAAAACCAACCATTATGACCAGTTAGCCACTGTGGCCCCAACCCCCAGGACCTCATACTTCAAGCCAGAAAGATACAAACTAATACACATTCATAAGAAACAGTAGAGCACTGAAGTGTTAAGTTTTATGTACCATAAATATTAGATCAGGGAAAGGAAGGATCAGTTGGCTGGAGTATATGGAAAACGCTTCCTAGAAAAGGTGAAATATGAACAGTCCTAAAAAATGCTATGTGAATAAGCTCATGGGAGAAGCAGTCACGAAACCAAAACCCTTCTCTATTTGCATTGGAAGTGGGATTGAGCGTGAAAACAACAAAGGAAGGGTAGTTAGTGTGGCAAGTGCTGGAGAGAATGGGCTGTGTACGACCAGAGAGGATGGACATTGTGGAAGGGCAGCTGGAATAAGGTCACGATGAGCCTAAAGTGTTTGGCTAGAGTTGGAATTTTTTTTAAGTTCACTGTTTATGTTGTATATTCAGGGATTTGAGTTTACAGGAACACTTCTATAACATAATCATAGAACACACTCTTACTAAATAACTTGACAGAGGAAAAAAGAGCAGTCAGCATATTCTCTCTGAAAAGCATTGAAACGGAGACAATTGTATCATTTGTGAATATTCTTGGAAAATGCACTGAGGTATCTCATATATATGAAATATATCTACTATGCATTCTTTATGCCCTTATATTCCCTGAATACCTAAAAACATTTACTTTTGTAAGACATTGTATCGTGATGCTCAGTTCCACTGAAGACCGAAAAACTACTCGCTTTGAGAAGATTCTGGACAATGGAGAAGAGAAGTTATCAAAGAAACTCTAAAGTACCAGTGAACATTTCTGACCACTATCGATGCTTCTCTGTGTCTTAGTGAAGCATTCTGCTCTCAAGAGCACTTGCACTAATATGTTCTGATCTGATTCACAAATGAATTCTGGGTCATTTACTTTATCTTAAAGACTGTTTTACTTTTGTGATTTCTCCTGAGTTTTGAGTGTTACTAACAACAACAGAAAAGTCCTGAGGCAAAATATAAAATCTGATTTTATATTAGGTAAATTATACAGTTTTGGGGAATTATAACTATGAATCTTTCCTTTGAAAAATTTTAATATTTAAATTATCTTCTGCTGTATTTGGTTTGGGAACTCTTCGCTGTTTATTTAATAGTAAGGATGAAAACTGGTTAGAAGCATCATCTAAGTATGTTGCATCTAGAAATACGTATCATAAAAGTCGTATTTGCTAATGATGTATGCTTGGCTGAGAGAGCATCTTATGACAGAAAGAAAGATGGGGCTTCCCTGATGGCACAGTGCTTGAGAGTCCGCCTGCCGATGCAGGGGACACAGGCTCGTGCCCCGGTCCGGGAGGGTCCCACATGCCGCGGAGCGGCTGGGCCCATGAGCCATGGCCGCTGAGCCTGCGCGTCCGGAGCCTGTGCTCCGCAACCGGAGAGGCCACAACAGTGAGAGGCCCACGTACCGCAAAAAAAAAAAAAAAAAAAGAAAGAAAGAAAGATGTATATTGTGGATACAGTCTAATTATTATTTACTTTGCCAGTTGTAATGTAACAGAAGACTTGTAATTTATTCAACAACATGCTGATCATATGCCATAAATACCACTAGGTTTTTACTTCTGCTTTTTGAACAAAGAAGCTGATGCCTCTCAGCGAAGAAGATATTCATCAACTGACTGAGTTTAACAATCCCTGGAACTAGCCAGTCCCAGGGGATTTTTCTGATTTAACCTATTTATAACATCCCAATTTCCCAATCTCTATTCTTGTTTTCAATGTCACAGCTCATATTTCTGTTCAGTTGTTTCACTTGTTTAAAACTAAAATTATCCCCAGACTAAACATCTTTATACAGAACTTGGAATCACTGTATCACAGGGTCCTTACTGCAGTTCTATAAAAGTTATGTTATGATGATATTTTATTCATTCACTCACTCAACAAATAGTATTAAACTTTAAGTAGGTACAAGGTGCTGTAAACAAGACATATCTAGTTCCACATTCTAGAGGGGATAAAGATATTAATCAACTAATTATGTAATCCATTATATGACTGCAATGGTCACAAGTGTTAAACAGCTGTACAGGATGCTATGAGACCATATAAAATAAAGTTCTGACTTACTTTGGGGAAGAGGGATGGGAGAAAAGGCTTTCAGGGAAGTCTTCTCTGAGGGTTACTGTGAAAATTAAATGCGTGAAAAGCATATGGCCTGGGGCCCAGAACATAGCAGCCACTCAGTGAAGTGATGGTGATAATGATGATGATATGACACAATTAAAATCATTCAGCTCAATATCTTCCTAGTCCTCCAGACCAGGCATGTTTAGAATATATTATGAATAGAACCAGATGTGCTAAGAACAACTGTATGTTGTCTATTGCTTCAGGAATAACGACAAAGGGCCTTAGAGCTTGTAGCTGTCCATTTCATTATCTTTACCATTACTTTATCGTAGACTCTGCTCATCAGAGCCTTAACAGTGTGTGCCTCCCTAGAATATTTCTAGCTCTCCTCTTCTAAATATGTTATTTGAGATCCAAATGGGAGTTGCCATGCTACTCGGGAAAGAGAAGAGCTAGAGCTGAGGTCAGGCAGCTCCAATCATATTAGGCCCCTCATTCCTCCGGTTTGCATGAAGCCACTGAGAAACTTAGCATCCTTGACCTGTTCAGTTCTGCCCTTCTGTATCTCTCCACATTCCTCAGTCATGTGGCTCCTCTTCAAACTGGGCCATTTCAGTGAGATCGGCCTCAGCCCCAGGACCTGCCAGTATAAGCATTCACATGTGTGGACAACCAGATGACTAAAACAGGGTGACAGTGGCTTCAATGAACGCACACACAGAAATAAATAAGAGCAAGTGTACACAACAACCCTTAAATATACACAGCAATCTTCTCACTGGAAGGGAAACTAGTGTTCAACCATTTTCTTCCTTGTAGCAGAAGTGAAACTGGTTTTCCCCCACCTCATCATTTTATCATTTCAGTTTAATGCCATGCATTGTGAGATTGCCATTTCCTAGGCAACATAGTAGGTGCTTTCATATATATTACCTTTTTAAATTTTTTAACAGCTTAACTAAGGCATAATTGACCTAATAAACTATACTTATTGAAAGTGCACAATTTGATAAGTTTTGACATGTGAATACATCACTGAAATCACCACCAAAATCAAGAT
This sequence comes from Leucopleurus acutus, assembly GCF_964270905.1. Lineage (NCBI taxonomy): Eukaryota > Metazoa > Chordata > Mammalia > Artiodactyla > Delphinidae > Leucopleurus > Leucopleurus acutus. Next base: position 68,073,785 of record NC_139142.1, on the reverse strand, counting down.
AACGAATATATGCTTTATCCCAAAGGAACTGCTACAGACTGAATGTTTGTGTCACCCTCCAGTTCATACGTTGAAGCCCTAATCTCCAATGTGATGGTATGAGATAAGAACTATGGGACATAATTAGGCTATAAGGATGAAGTCCTCATGAATGGGGTTAGTGACCTTATAAGAAGAGACACAAAAGAGATGATCTCACCCCACCATGTGAGGACACAGCAAGAAAGTACTGTGTGCAAGCCACAACCTGACCATGCTGGCACCATAATCTCAAACTTCCCAGCCTCCCGAACTGTGAGAAATAAATCTCTATTGTTTAAGCCACTCAATCTATCATATCGTGCTACAGAAGCCCAGACAGACTACGATAGGAATATATGCATCACGTCTCATGCTTCTTTGCAATCCCTCCCTTGGTTCCTCCCTACCCTCTGATTCCAGGCAACCACTGATCTACAATTTGGCACTACAGATTAGACTGCATGCTTTCTGAGATTTTCTATAAATAGAATCATTTGTTACGTACTTTTTTATGTGTGGGGCGTCTTTCACTTAGTATAATTATTTTGAGGTTCATCCATATTGAACCATATATCAATAGTCCATTCCTTTTCATTGTCAAGTATGATCCCATTGTGTGGATATACCATAGTTTGCGTATACATTCACCTACTGAGATGGACATCTGGGTTATTTTCAGTCTAAGGCTATCGCAAACAAAGTTATTATAGGTATTTGTATATAATTCTTGGTATGGACATACCATACCAAGGTATAGTAGATTTCTCTTGGGTGAGTACCCAGGAATGGAATAGCTGGAATATATGACTTTTTGAGGAAATGCCCAACTGTTTTCCAAAATGGCTGTACCATTTTATATTCCCCACCAGCAGTGTACGAGTTCCACTTCCTTTATATCCTTACTGACACTGAGTATGGTAAATCATTTTACTTTTAGCCATTCTATAGTTATACCTTGTTTAATTCTCATCCTATGAAAAAGATATATAATCTCCATATCATAGATCAGAACAATGAAGCTCTGCTCATGTTTTCCTCCCAATGAGATAAATTACAAAAAGTCCCTTCAGTTCACAAAATTGTGTTCTAATATACAAATTTTAAACTTAAAAAATGTCAAAATTCTTATGCCATTTGATATTATAATTGAACTTTCATAATGCAGATTTACATCACAGTAAAATTAGCAGGCAAATGAGTTTTAATCCCAAACACAGACTAGAATATGAAATATTATAAAAAAAAGAAATATCTTCTACAGAGTCAGAAGGTCCAAATTTTGTACTGTAATCCTACAGAGTTGGGCGGGATGAGATACCTTCTTAGTACAGTTATCAAATATTAGTAATATTTCAAATGTTTCACATACCAATTTATCTCAAATGTTATTATGAGTGATTTCCTTGTAGAAAAAAATTTTATTCAATATTTAAAGTTTCCAAGGCCAATACTTGGCACAATTGGAGCTTGTGAAACTGCAACCAGGAGGCTGAAATCTGATGACCGTGATAACTAAGTCAAAAAAAACCAAAAAAATGGGAGGAAATAATTTGCCATCTCAGTAACAGCAGCAGTCAGGAAAATTGCTAAAATGTCATAAGTGCCAGAACATGACATTGTTGAAGAACTCAGGCAAAAAGAAAAAGGTTATTATCTGTATGGAAATTGCTACCAACTCCCAAATACCAGGACACAGCAATACCTGCAAACAAAGCAATGACATGATGGAAAATAGACAGGAAAAATTATTCGAATTCACTTAGCAAGGTTTTAGTAAAATAGCCAATGTTAAAGTGCTGCCAATTTGAAGACATTGCCTTAAAAAGCCAAACATTCCTCTAACATTCACTGGATCAAAAGTGACCTAATCACAAAATAAAATATATTCAAAAATAAAAGAGAATATAATGGCAATATAGAGACAGCTACGAATCAGATTCTTTTTTAACTTCACAGTAGCATCACAAAAAAATGACAATCTGCAGATTATTAGTGCTGCCAAAACTGGATAAAGCTCTTGTGGTTAAAATAAAAGCAAAATATGCATAAATATACAAGGGTAACAAAAGATTATTTTTTGCTTGCAGGAGCACTGTAATTTTATTTAAATGGTAGGTGTTTCTGCAGAAGAGAAAATGGAATTGCACTTCAAAAAAAATCAAATTCTATACCTCATGTACAGTAGTCATCTTTAAAATGCCGGCAAGAAAAAAATATCCACAGGAAAAATAAAAGAAGCAGACTATTTTAAAATCATCCAAACTACAATAACTAAAGAAAACACTTCGTCTGTTCACTTTATTTCCCTGTTTCAGGGAAATGTGAGATAGGCTCTCCTTCAAGAAAACAAAAGCCACTACCAAGAATTGATTTGTTCTAAGATACTTGCGTACTTAAATCCTCCATTCTGTAAAGAATAGCATAGCTACCTGTTCAATGTGTGTTTTCTGGGAAGGTGGGAGGGTAAAGACACTATTTTGTTTGAACAATTAAGTTTCTTACACTTAAATAGGTACCATGTTTAAAATAATCATGTCCATGAACAGTGGGTATTTCTGATAAAAATAGGAAGAAAGAAGTACAAGTTTGGTCTTTTGGGTTGTTTTTGGTTGGGGGGCAGGGGGTTTCATTTGTTGTCAGTTTCTCAAGCTTTGAAAAATGGACCTGGTCTCCAGCACTCTTCTGTGTAACTCTACTGAAGTGGTGGGTTTCAGGTCATCCACAGTTGCTGTCTAACCACAGAAAAGGAGATGTAGAATTTAATTAGGTCTTTTTCTTAAACACATAATATTATTTTTATTCCATGTACAGGTGTATTTTGCATTAATGGGAATGCTAAAGAGAGAGACAGGAAATAAGCAAGCTAGAGGAGTACCTTCTCTCAACACAGCAATTCATGGGCCATGCTGTGAATTTACTAACATCAGATTTTTACTGTGGCCATTTTAAGTCAAGCTTACTAGCATTTTGCAAATTTCTGCTGTGCAAAGGTGATTAAGCTTGTTTTGTTGCCACAAAATGCAGACATATTAACAGATATTTTAGTTTCAAATCTAACTTGTAATTTAAGGTTAACATGCTGATTTTTAAAAAGGTGGCTCAGAATTTCAAAAAATTATTTCAGATTATTTTCAAGTTTTAATTTTATTCATACAAAACAAGGGCCACGATTTATATTATATATTACAATATATGGCAGAGTATACTTTAGTATATAAAATTATCATATTTCTTTTTAACGTATGAATATGCAACAACTATTATAACCAGAAGCTTAAATTAATGAAGTAAACAAAGCTAAATTACATTAGATAACATCTACAAATTATTAGGGTTGGGTTTTTTTTCCTTAGCCTTTTCCTTTCACTACCGTTCCACATACAGACCCTTAGAAGTTTATAATCATTGTGTAGATAAAATGCTGCATACTGATATATCTATTTCATATATGGTTGTTCATCAATTTATACTACATCTTTATAATAAATATAAAAGATTTATACACACTGCTGTATTTAAAATAGATAACCAACAAAAACCTATTGCATAGCACAGGGAACTCTGCTCAATATTCTATAATAACCTAAACGAGAAATGGACTTGAAAAAGAACAGAATCATGTATATGTATAACTGAATCACACTGTTGTACAACTGAAACTAACACAACATTGTTAATCAACTATACTCCAACATAAAAAAATATTTTTTTTAATTTACTGAAATAAAACCAGTTTAAATATAAAAAAATTTAGATACTTCCCTCCTCCCCTCTCTCTCTCTCTGCCACTGTATTTAATTTGGGGGTTATTTTCTTGAGCAAAAGTCTTAGAATTAGAAGCTAAATGGTAGAGTCAAAGGTATGATCACAGTTGTAACCCTCCCGATATACTGATAAATTCTTCCAATTTATAATACTAGCAGCAATATGTGAGTTCACATATATCCCTACAAATTCACCTAAAGTGGATTTATAATTTTTAGTTATTTAATAATTTAATAGACAGTAGTACACACCCCACACTTATTTTAATTTACATTTCTGTAATATTACTAAGATACTTTTCTTTTCAACTTTGATATTTGTGTTTTCATTTATATGAAAATTTATTTTCATTCTTTGAACATCTATCTTTCCTTTGAATCTCACAATTTACATTAATTCTCCAAAATGACATCAATATCAATTTCTTAGTTATCAACTCTATCAATACTTCATCATACTATTAAATTTATTGAAATATTAAATATAGAGCCAGAAAATTTCACCCCCAAACCATTTTGCTTTTGTCAATTTTTGTATTTCTTCTATTTTTATATTTTTAAATATAACACATATTTACATACATATATGTAATTATTTTAATCTGTTTTGTACATTACATATGTCTTCCTGTTTTTGAATCACATGAGGTATAGGGAAAATTTATCTACTTCTATACTCTTACCTCAGTTTTACAACATTGTGCATTAAATAACTCACGTTCTCACTATCTTCTCACCTAATTTTCATCTAACAAATTCCAACAAACATTTCTGAAATCTTCAGTTTAACTTTGTCTTTCCTTCAGCAGAATTAGTACTTGTGTGACTTAGATAATGAGTAAACATTTTGATGACTAAGGTTGAAATGAAGTAATATGGAATTGCTTTCAAATCAGAGTTATTTTCTAGTGAGAAATTATTGCAAAATTGACCAAGAAGAATGATAAATATAATAACTTGGAATATTCCCAAACTCTAGGTGTTAAAATAATCATTTAAAACATGTGACACAAAACGTTCTAGGATGCTCATCATTATTACTTTGGACATTTTTAAGCCTGAAAATACAAGATGTATGCTGTGGACTGCATATCTCAACTTGGTTGAAACAGTGAGTTAATTTTTTATTGGTAGGTAAGCAAAAAGTACAATGTTTACAAAGGGAGGCAAGCAAAACAAATAATTTACTAAGATCATTTTAAATGTGTTAGTTGGCCATATTAGTATATATGTTTCTTCCTTAATTATAAACGCTATACTATTCTTTTATTTATTGATATATAAATAACGGTGCTATGCATATTTGTAACACTCTCCTAAACAAGCAAATGATTCTCTGGCTAAATGATATCTCTCAATAGGATTACATGGTATATTATGTTGGTATGAATTAGTTTGTTAGGTAAATAAATTTAAACATGAAATAGCAATCAACAAGTATGCATAAAAATCATTTAAACGTGTATGATGTTTTCCTGAATTGAATGATTCTAGTTTATCTATCTGAAGTTAAATTTCCCAACTCCTGAATACGGAAATTAGAAAGAATGTTTAATTATAATGATATCAATGTTTTAAATTTTTGTTCTTTGTTTATCATCTTATAGACGGCTTTTTCTTTTGGTGGAAGATGCAAAACTGGTCTATTTAAATTTTAGGGTGTAGAACCAGAGATTCCTATAATTTCTGAAATAGAAAAACTGAATGTTTGGGAAAGACTTCTGGGTTAATGACATGAATTTGGCAGTCATCAGCCTATAAATGATATTTAATGTCATGAGACTGAATGATGTACCCAACAATAAGTGCAAATAAAGAGAAGAGGACTAGGCACTGAGCCTTCAGGCACTCCAATGTGAAGATGTACGGCAAAAGAAGGGGAAAGAAAAAAGTGAGTCACGGGCATCTGGGAAAATGCACTGTCTCTGCTGCTCTGGGATAGATCAAGTAAGATGACCAAAACATTGACCAATTCAAGTGACTGTGAGGTCACTATTGAACCTGATCAGATTTCTGGTGGAGTGGTGGGGACATAAATCTGATTGAAGTACATTTAAAAGACAATTAAAGGAGAAGTAGAGACAAAAAGTATAGACTTGTGAGTTTCATTGCCAAGGGAAACAAAGAATGGCTAGTGGGGCAAGAAAGATGAAAAGGCAAGAGGGTTTTGTTTGTTTTTAAGACAATTGAAAATTTACAACAATTATAAAGTCCCCAGACAACATATTTTCTTAATCCAATTTAAAGCTCTAAATGAGGAAGGGCATTAAGAAATGATGACCTGGGCTAACTGTAGGAAAATATTTTTGTCTAGAAAACTTTCAACCCTCAATTAGGCCAGCCCTATTCTCAAAGTAGTTAAAATTTACCAGGATTCTAACTACACATCAAAAGCAACAGTCAAGTGCTCTTTTCCCTTTCATAAATGATACTGGGGTAATGGGAAATCTGCTGAGGGACACTATTCCCAGAACAGGTGAAAAAGCAAAGCTGTATTAGGTGGTCTTTTAGGGAGAATATTAGCATGCCTTGTAAACAAACTATATGTAAGTGATAAATTAAAATCTCTTTGGTGTTGATTGATTGGTCAAATAATAAGCTTAATTCAATAAAATAGACCTGGAAGGATGATGTTATTAACACCAGTTCAATTTGATGTTTCAAATGTGTTCTGGAAGGAATGGTTTAAATGTCTGTCTGAAGTATCAGAATTGTACTGTTAGAATATATAAAATATGTAACTATGATCTGATGCTGCTCTAGCCACACCCTTACATCAACTTGTCACCAAGTAACAAGGTTTCTCAGAACATCTAAAACCTTTATGAAAGAAGCTTCTTTGCACTGAACTGTAATGGATAATTAATTCAAACTACACATGGGGGCCTCAATTAATTGGTGGAAATCCTGTGTTCCACTGAGCCCAGGAAATCTCAAGGCACATCCACAACTGCAGAAACACACATCACTGGACGAGCAGCCACTCACCTCAGCTTTCCTGTTCTTCTTCCCCAATCTGCCCAGGGACTATGATCTAAATGGGGGACCATAAAACAGATGGATTTTGCAACTGCACTACCATTAACTTTGCTTTTTTTCTTTTTTTGCCAAAACAGACTTTTGAGATAATCACTAGTTAATACCCAAATCCAGGTGACATATAGAAATGAAACCTCACACTAAAATTTAAGCTGAACCCAACTGATGTATACCAGTAATAGAGACATTCAATCAGGTACAACTGTAACTACAGAACTAAATATCATCCAAATTTCACCGCATATTAATACTTAAGGCATTCCAGAAACCGTCACGAAGATGTATGCACACTTAAATACAAAGGATTATCCTCAGATTATTTCCAAGTTGTTATGAAAATGTCAACAAAAATTTTAACAATTAAAATGGACAAATATCAGCTTTCCTCTTCTGGAAAATTTTATGTCTTTGAAGACGTGTCTGAAATGAAATTTTGCCCCTATAATTTTTTTTTCTTTGAGAATTGCACTTTTCTGACAGCAATATGCGGTTCCACACAGATCCACCCACTTCCCACTGCTTTTCAGACTTATGTATCAGAAGCACCACCAAAATACACATACATATTCATAAGATGTCTGAAGCATTAATTCCACACATGGCAATGTATACTTGCATCTGTGGTTGGAGCTTCTAATTTGCAAAAGCAAATATAATGTGTCTAAAAATCTTGATGAGCGAGCCTTTCAAATTCAAGCCCAGAACATTAGGGATCCACGTATACATAATTTCAAGCAGCAATAGACTTAAGTTTTCTGACTACCTAATATAATTCCCTCCAAGTCAGAGTGTCACTATATGAATATGATTATTGCCAATGCTAATTTCTCTAATTTACTTCTTATATGTATTTCAGGTTATAAATATTCATAACCAAAGTCCTCTGGTAGTGTCCCCTTCCACTAGTCTAAACTAAATTCTACTTGCTGTAACATAAATCTATTTTCTCCCATTCTAATTTATGAAATGGCTGAGGAAAGTGGTTTGCAATGTCTTTTCAAAATAAAGAAATAACAACCTAACCTTTCTTTCACTTCAGTGTACAATGGTCTAGTGGTTGAAACACGGACAATAAAATACTCAAATCATCTTCCATATCACTGATTCTTCATTTTTTTCTTTTCTTCTTTTTTTGATAATCATCTCACCAGTATTTGAGCCAATCTACTTCTTCTGCCCTGAGCTCTACTTTTGCTTTAGTAGCTATAAAGGAGCAGATCTCCCATTTACTCCTCTTTCTTGGGTGGGCATGGGGGGTACCTTCATGATGTGGCAGCTGCTTAAGCCAAGAAAAGCCCTGGTTTGCTGACTCAGGAATTTTTTTTTTTTTTGACGTGGACCATTTTGTTAAAGTCTTCATTGAATTTGTTACAACATTGCTCCTGTTTTATGTTTTGGTTTTTTGGCCACAAGGCATGTGGGATCTTAGCTCCCTGACCAGGGATCCAGGGATCGAACCCGCACCCCCTACATTGGAAGGTGAAGTCTTAACCACTGGACCACCAAGGAAGTCCCTCAGGACTTTTAAGCACAGAAATTTGTACATAAGTGCTTGAAAAATAAAGAATTATAGGACTGGTATCAATCTAAAAGCACATAAACAATTTGCAAGTATCAAAATTGTAGACTTGCTAATTTCTTGGCAAATTTCAATATGACAAAAATCACTAAAAGGTGAAAACCTCAATTAAACAAGCAATTGTCTTAACATGGTTAAACATGCGACATTTTAATGAATTAACTTTGTAAATCTTAGGGAAAGAAAACAAATTGCTTCTCCTCTACTATTTTGGAAAAGATGACAAATTACTTTGCTCAGGTATTGTTTACTTTTGCTGATTTTATTAATCATGCCAGTGGTTCAAAACAGACACCTGAAATTGCTAGGGTTTCTGAGGAAAGCCTATTGCTATATTTGGAGTTTTGTTATTTATAGCACTTATTTCCTTCTCCTAAAAGGTTGCGATGGCAAGGATTAAAAATGTTTATTAAAGAATCTTGCAAATGAACATAAAATGTTTAGAGGCCCGACAACTTTCTTTCGCAGCACTGTACTCTCTCACAGAGTGGCTTTGCAGGAGGCTATTTAACTACAGATATATGGATCTTCCAGAAAGCCCCAAACTATTTGCAGTAGATCCTCATTATTTGTAGATTCTGTATTTGTGAATTCACCTATTGGCTAATATGTATTTGTAACCCCCAAACCAATACTCAAGGGTGCTTTCAGGGTCATGCACAGACATTTCAGGGTCATTTACAGACCGGTAAAATTTCTGAGTCACCCAACATGCACATCCCAGGCTGAGGCTCTGCCTTCTTGTTTCACCTCTCATACTGTAAACAAGTATACTTTTCTCTGTCTATTTAGTGCCACTTTTTTTTTTTTGCATTTTGTGCTTCTTTTGATGATTTCACTGTTTAAAATGGCCCCTGAGAATGGTGCTGAAGTGCTGTCCGGTGTGCCTGAGTGTAAGAAGGTTGTAATGGGCCTTATGGAGAAATATGTGAGTCAGATTAGCTTCATTCAGGGCATGAGTTAAGGCTGCTGGTGGCCAATGAGTATACTAAACAAGGTGTCTTTAAACAAAAACACACATAAACAAGATTATGTATTGATTGGTTGACAAAAATGTGGTCAGAGGCTCAAAGAAACCAATCTTGTGTATTTCCCTTATGAACAATGGCTTGATATTTACTAATCCAGTGTTCAAAATAACTTTGTAGAGCATAACTACCATGGACTGTGTTATTTCTAATCAATTTGGCTATGGTATACCATCCCAAGGAGAAGCCGCGTGGGGAGAAAAGCAGAACATTCACATTTCTTTAACACTTTGTTCCTAGATATTGTCCATTTCTATTTAACAAAAATCCGTTCTTTAGATTTGGGGATTTATTAAGAGTGTTATCTCCAATCTACAGCAAACAAGCAAACAAAAACTTTACTTCTATGGATTGACCATGGTGATTTTGGGTCTAACAACATTACTTTTCTTATACAATCCAAATTCCTAAAATCACCACTCTTTTTCCTTTTCCGTATCTTCTGATTTGGAAAAAACATGTTTCAGGAAAATATCTGACATGCTCTACCTTAAAAATCCCAAAAGTAAAATTTTGAACACTACAAACCCTATATATGGATAGATGCCAACATCAAATAGAAGGGAAAAAAAAAAACGGAGTTTGTTTTTGTTTTTGTTGCTGGATTTCCTTGAAAGAAAAAGCCTTTAGCAATATTATAAATCTTTCCCTAGATGGCTATCACATGAGTAGATGGTTTCAGCCCACTATGTCAGTCATTGTGGGAAACAATCCAATCCTTCATATCCCTTTCCTTCTCTCTCCACACTTGCTCCCTACCCGATAAGGCCACTGGCACCAATCCTCCTTATTAAAAAAATTACTATATGCCACATGAATTTTAAATTTAAAACACTGTTTTAATTTGGGAACTTAAGACAATGCAATAAACATTTTTGTGTAACACTTTTGCCTACTTAATTGTCAGAACCGGTATGAGCTTAGCAGCTAATCAATCTTTATTTCCAGAGAAACAAAACCCAACAGTGTTATGTGTGTGTACGTATATATTCTGTGTGTGTGTATTATGCGATTGTCTAGGCTGGCAAGTCCAAAATTATCGGTCAGACAGGAAAGCTGGAAACTCAGGCAGGAGTCAGTGCGGCAGTCTTGAGGCAAAATTTCTTCTCAGTATTTGCTCTTAAGGCCTTCAACAGATTGGATGAGGCCCACCCAGATCGTTTCTTAAAGTCAACTGACTGTGGATGTAAACCACAACTACAAAATACCTTCACAGCAACACTCATATTAATGTTTAACCAACAACTGGACACCACAGCCAAATGACGTTGACACATATAACTAACCATCACAGTACCCTACCCCATAAAGTTGCCTCCAATGAACACGAATAAGCAACAGGGAAAAAGAACAAACTGAGGCAAGAGTCCTGGGCTTAAATCCCAGCTGTCTCACTAACTGTGTATTTTTAAGAAAGTCACTTTTCTTCCCTGAACCTCAGTATGCTTATTAAAGAACAAAGGAAAAATGAAAGGGAGGGAGGGAGGAAAGAAGGAAGGAAGGAAAAAAATGAATGAATGTATAAGTAAATGAAGAAATAAATGTCAAAGTTCACTTCTGGAAAGAACCCAAAGTTACAGTACTTGAGACTACAGGAAAAAAAATGAGAATAAAAAACAGTCCCCAATAAAGACGCAGACCTACTAGAGAATGGACTTGAGAACACGGGGAGGAGGAAGGGTAAGCTGGGACGAAGTGAGAGCGTGGCATGGACATATATACACTACCAAACGTAAAATAGATAGCTAGTGGGAAGCAGTTGCATAGCACAGGGAGATCAGCTGGGTGCTTTGTGACCACCTAGAGGGGTGGGATAGGGAGGGTGGGAGGGAGGGAGACGCAAGAGGGAAGAGATATGGGAACATATGTATATGTATAACTGATTCACTTTGTTATAAAGCAGAAACAAACACACCATTGTAAAGCAATCATACTCCAATAAAAACATTAAAAAGAAGTGAAAAACAAAACAAAAAACAGTCCCCGCTTTCCAACAATTTAGACAAGTGGTAAAGAAGTCCAGCTTGCAAATACGAACATTTATAAACATAATACAAACATATTAAGAAAGCAATACAGAAGTAAATGCATCTAATGCATAAAGAATTCTGGTGTAAGACAAACAAGAGGCACATTCTCAGACTACGAAGGGTCAAAAACCAAGCACAATGTATGAGATCAGCCATCCAAAGACACCACAGTAGAGGGATCTAATTGTGGTTTTGTAAACCTGGATTACCTTACAAATTAATTGATAAAGATAGAGTGTTGCAAAATTTAAAACAAGGTAACAAAGCAACATCTTTAGAATGACACTATTGGAATGGAAAATGTAAAGGAGAACTGTAATTCAGTCAGTTGGAGTGACAGATAAGAGATTAGAACCTGAAGATCCATCAATGTTTATATCAAATTATCCAAGGAAAAGAACCTTATCAGGTGACCCAATAAGGCAATGAGGTTTTCCCATAACCTAGATGGAATATCCCTCAAGACTAATCAATTCCTTATGTTTCAATTCTGAGCCAATTTAGCAACTTTCCAGTTACTAACGCTGCTTCATAGGCCTCTTGCTATGGAGAGGCAATGCCCTAGAAAAGCATATCTATCACTGTGAATTGATAAATAGGCATTCTGGTTCATAAAGATATTTTTTGTGAGTTTTATTAGATGGCGTTTGTCTTTGAGGAGCTATAGCAACTCTGGCTGGAAGGAAAAAATAAAATTTCTGGAGCTTAAAATCTGAGAACCAGAAACTGTACCTCAGTGAACCAGTCATGTGACAGGCCAGCTTGACAGGCCATGCCTGACAGGCCTTTCTGTACTCCTACCCAGTAGTGGTCTCTGAGTCATTCCTATATGTTGAAGCCTGAAAGGACCCAGAGGATTCAGAAAAAAAGATGGAGGATAAGTATTTTAATGCACAGAAATTTTGAGTAGACCATTCTTGATGGAGAGAAAAACATAGCTAAGGTTCCAAGATGGGGAAATACAATGTATGTACTGATTAGAATCAATAATCCAATTTATTCTAATTCAATCTTAGGAAGATTGAAAAAGAAGATTGTACAGGTAGACTGGGTATTTGGAGCACTTTAAATGACCAAACTGGATAATGATTTTTATTTTATTGGCAATAGGAAGCCACCAAGTTTTGATTTTTCCTTTGAGCTGGTCAATATCAAAACTGTAAGTACAATAGCATAATTAATTTGTTAAGAGCACAGTAGATGTCTTTGAGGAGAGAGGGACTGGTAACCATGAAGTTTACGGCAACAGTCTACATAGGAGATAATAATAATCCAAGCTGGAAAGATGGTTGTTGGAATAAAGAATAGAAGATGTAAAGGTGAGACCCTAAGGCAAGGATAATCACTGGGATTCACTAAGCATCTGACTGAATGTGAAAGATTAGGGGCCTAGAAAGGTTGATATGGACTCCAAGGTTACGAGTAGGAGTATAATAGTGCCACTAAGAGAAACACACATGCCAGGGAAAAAAGCAGACATAGGATAGCAGGAAAGACAAATAGGTTGGGTTTAGACAATGTAAATCTGGCCTTAAATAGTGAACCCACTTGCAGATGCTAACCAGTGATATTAAGAGATTCAAACCATTAACACGTAAAAACGATGTTTGCCATGTACAGAACAGCATACCAATAAGTTTTTTTTAAAAGAGCAAATGTGAACATATATACACATATTAAGGAGAAGAAAGGAATATTAAAATATATCAATTAATCCTGGAAGTTTTCATGAGAGAAAGGTGCTTTGAGCCATATTTTCAAACATCTATAATACAAAGATAGGATCAGAATAAGGGGATTGCCTTTTTAGTGGTGACACAACATGGTAAAAAGCTGACACTAAATATTTATTAAATAATTGTACTTAATATTATGTATAGTTGGGGACTTTTCTCAATGAAAATAAAGGTAGCATATATTTACACAATGATACAGATCTCTTAATTTTAAAACAAGCTGAATCACCATTTTTACACAGATCTTTTTCTTTCATTTTTATACCTATACTTTGCAAGTTTAATAATTTAATAAAGCACATAATGATGCCTATGAATATATAATATATAAAATATTGTTAATAAATACACTGCTTCCTCTGTTTCCCTTCAATTAAAAATATTAGCAAGTTATTAATGGATAACTTCATTATAAATCATGGGCAAACTGACTCAAGTTTTTAAGGACCATACATTTAAATGGTAGAACTATCATGTTTTTTATTTCACAATTTGAACAATCTATAAAATAATATTTCAATTATTTAAAGTTACTGTTTGTTTATGACTGAGAGAGCTCACAGTCCTAAGTTGAAAACACAGGTACATAAACAATTACAGTATGACACACGTAATGGATATTTTTATGCGTCATCCTGGCTAGGCTATAGTACCCAATTATTTAATCAAACACTAAATATAAATGTTGCTATAAAGGTATTTTGTAGATGTGATTAGTATCTACAGTCCATTAACTTTAAGTAGGGAGATTACCCTCAATAATCTGGATGGACTTCATCCAAAGAGTCAAAAAGCCCAAGAGCAAAACAGAGGTTTCCCTGAGGAAGACGAGGTTCTGCCCCGTAACTGTAATATCAGTTCCTGCTGACAGGCTGCCCTGTGGATTTCAGACTTGCCAACTCCTACAGTCACACAAGCTAACCCTTTGAAATAAACTTCTTCACACACACACACACACACACACACCTTACTGATCTGTTTCTCTAGAGTATCCTGACTAATACAACATGATAAATGCCATGGCAGAAGTATGAGCACACAAGGTGAACAACCTGTGAGGTTAGGGAAGGTTCCACTGAGGTGATATCATTGGTTGAGTCTTTTGAAGCTATGGCACCAGGCAGAGAAGGGAGCAAGGTTAGGGGCTGTAGTGTAATCCAGGTGCACATAGGGAATGGTCAGAAGCTCTGCCTTGCGAATTTCCCTGGCAGTTCTGTGGTTAGGATTCTGTGCTCTCACTGCTGAGGGTCCGGGTTCAATCCCTGGTCGGGGAACTAAGATCCCACAGGCCACGTGGTGTGGCCAAAAAAAAAAAAAAAAAAAAAGAGAGCGTGTGCCCGAGAGAGAGTGCCTGACTCAACGGTAAGTAAGTTAGCTCTTATTACAAACCAAAAGAAATAAAATCAAAATCCTTTCTGTATAATCAGCTCACAATATGGTTGAACCAGAAGCTGTGTCTTGATGAGTCATGCTCTGCCCGGGGGTGATGGAAGACACAGGGGAATTTTAAGTGAGAGAGAGGCATGATGTGAATTATATTTTAGAAAGATTGCTTTTGTGAGGCAAAGTGTAGGAGACAGGTGACACCAGTCTTACATTTCTGCTCTCTCTTTACAGTAAATGTTGTAAAAACTCGAGTAAATCGTTTTCTATTAATACTCATGGTTGCAATTATAAAGAACGCATGGTAGCTGAGGAAGCTGAATGAGTTAATACACTCCAGTCAGTGGTATACAAGTCAAAACCCAATCTAGCAAGCTGAGTCCTTACTCTTCACAACCACAGCAAGCTGGAGATTTTCCAAATGTTCCACCCACCCACAGACAGGAATATGTAAAGGGCGAGGCAACAATCTAACAACACTACTCTACATGGTTTACAAGACTAAACTGTTCAAAAGCAGTTTTCCAGCTAACAATCTAGCACTTTTGGTCCTTTCCTGACAGCTGACAGAGATACCAAGAACCGTAATACTAGCCTGACCCTCCTGTATGCTGTCCACCCCTTACACGTGTCCAAAGTCTCCCCATTCCAGAACCTTGTTTCAACAAAGCACTAACCTGAAAACATCAAGAGCACTAGACGCTCTCAGCAAGTACCAAACCAGCAGTAGAAGCCCAAATGTGCTTCTTTGTGCTACCATCCCCACATATAACCCCGACTAAGAAAATACATTCTAATTTTTAAAACAGAGTTACCACAGCAACAAACTGAACAGTTAAAAAGCAATGAACTTAATCAATGCCAGTCATTGTTGGAAAGATTATCCCTTAAGACAAATCTCTCACTGCTAAGATTATTGCTATTTATCTGAAGTGTTTTCTGAAAAGGAAAGAATGACTGGCTGAGGGCTTCAGATCAATGAGGTGGGGTTTTTTTCTTTCAATGAGCTAAATCTCCCAGTAGACCTAAGCTACACTTTTAATCATGACATTAATCGATAACAATTACACCCAAGAGAATGTCAGCATAGGTTTTCCAGGAAATCTCATAGGGCTTAAACTGCTATACTTGTAGAAGTAGTCAATATTATGTGTTGTAAAATAGAATTCAGGTTGATTTCTTCCTATTTCCCTCGAGCAGAATTTTGGTGCTGCAGGGGCAGAAATGTTAGCCTGGTGCATCTCAACCATTAATGTGCTTAAGAATCACCTGGGGATCTTGTTAAAACACAGATTCTGAGTCGGTTGGTCTGGATGGGGCCTGAGATCTGCATTTTTAGAAGCTCCCAGGTGATGTCCGTAGACCATCCCTAAAGTAGCAAGATGACAGAATACATTACTGACTGGTCAGGAGAAAGAGCGAAAGACAGCACATCGGCAGAGGGATGCTTACAAAAGAAGGACTTGACTGCAAGAGATTCTACTTCTAGATTTTCCACCCCAAACTGCCCTCCGTGGAAAATCACTGAAAAAAATGGCAATACTAAACTTACCTTGAAGAGCAGCATTTTCCAAATGGATCCCAAGGAGCCCTAATTATCTGGGATATTAATAGGTGTTGTCAGAAAAATAAGATGCTAATAGGAGACTCAATGGTCATGTAACTGAGGTAAACAAATTGCTAACGTGTGTTAAACACTTACTATATGTCAGGCATTGCTCTAAATACTTAATATGGAATAACTCATTTAATCTTCACAGCAACTCTATGAGGTAGGAACTATATTATTATCCCCATTTTACAGATGTGGGAAAAAAGAAGCAAGGAGAGGTTAAGTAACTTGCCTAAAGTCACAACACTGGTGAGTGGTAGAGCCAGGATGCACCTCCTGGCAGGCTGCCTCCAGAGCAGAGACTCTGATCTCTGGAACACAGGCCCATTTCAGTGTTGATGGGAAGTGTGAATCACTGCAAGGTGACAGAGTACTTTTAAGTTGCCAGTGAAGGGGAATAGGGGATGGAGAGGAAAGAGGAAAACTGAGAAGTTAGGGTAAGACAGGAAATAAGAACAAGCTGGAGAAGGGAAGGTTTAGAAAATGGAAGTAATATTTGGAGAAAAATAGATTTAGGAGAGTGCTGTGTTAATGGAAGTAGCATCCAACCAGACACAGATGCGCTGAATGAAGACCAATCTGCTTGGCAAATAAACGCCCCAGAGAGGAAAGCAAGTCAAGTGGTAGATCTCACCAACTACAGGAGGACAGGAACAGTTTACTTCCACCAAATATACAAAAAAGCACTGGAAGACAACAGTCATGATTATCCTTACACAAATTACCTAAGTTACAGATTATCTGGGCCCCCTGCTAGGTCTCTTTCTTCTTCCTACAGGATTGTTTGGACATTTTGCTTCTAATCAGCAACTTTGTGAAAGTAGGGAGAAGAGAAGACGATTAAGTCAGGGTTTTGGTGTTTGTTTTTGCTTGTTTTGTTCTTATTTGGGGGTCTAGCAATAGGTTTGGACCAGGGAGATTAGCATGTGAAACTAATGATGAAAATACGTTCTTATTAAGCCTAGAATTCAATGCACCCTCTTTGCCTGGCCTTCATGTTGCTGGGGGAAGAAATGTGCTGAGTGTACCCAGCCTGAAGTATATAGTCTGAATCAGAAAACAGCTAGCACATTATGCAGAGTAGACTTCATGTCAGGCAGAACTATAAACAAAGCAGTTGTTTGCTTAGATGAGAACTGGAAAACAGTTCAGATTGTTCAGACAAGCATTAAAACAAAAACTGACCTCAGAAACTTTTGACATTCACTGATCCCTGATGCAATATATATGCAGAGATACTCATGGAAAACTCTAGCACTAGCTTAAGGAAAAGAAGACCTTAACTGGAGACAAGGAACTGCCTTTTAGCATCCCGAAAGGATCTGATATGTAAATGTATTTACAGGTACCAAAATGAAGGTACTTTTTTCAAATAAAACAAGAGAGGGCCTTTGGTCTCCAAGATAGAAATGTGTCCTCAGAGCTGTACTTATTCTTCATCATCACTTCGCCCCCAGGAGCACTGCTGCCTGATAGTTACAAGGCACCTCTATTTGCAGGGCTCTAAGGTGAAGCAATCTAATTTTGTTATGCTAGTACTTCAACCCACATTTACAAACTTTTCAAATAGTTTAATTTTATCTGAATGTTTTTCATCAGCATGTTCCTTTTTTTTTTTTAATAAGAATCCTTCATTGTTCCAAGACACAAATCATATCCCTTTGAATTCCAGACGAAAACATTTTAGGCCTATTTATGATTGTATTTCAATAGACATGTATACACATGTAAAGCAGTTTCAATGTTATTTAAAAATGCACTTCAATAGGTCTCACTGTGTTGATATTAGCAAGGCACTCAAGAAAATGCTCCCAGGTGGCAGGCACCTGCTCCGGCTTTGAAACACCAACCTCAAAACCTAGAGTCAAGCACCGAAATGGGGAAGAGCAACAAACTATATATTTCAGCACCTAGCAGTTTTGGCAGCTCATTTGGAACTGGTTATTGCCAGCTGGGCATCTTGCCATTTCCTTGAGGCAAAATTAAAGTGGAAGATGCAAGGGTTTTATTGTAATTTTCCACCACATATTTATATCATTATGGGTTTTGTGCTGCTCCAGTCCCCACACAGTCTCACTGAATATCTTATTATGTCAACGAAATTTGAAGCAAATATAGGATGATGCGGTGGAAACAAGTGGGCAATGTGTACAGTACATGATTGCTGAAGTTAACACTGTGCCTATCAGAACGGGCTCCAGAATTTGCAGGGCCCCATGCAAGATGAAAATGTGAGGTCCCCTGTTCAAAATGCAGAGTAAAAGTTCTAGTAAAGGTACTAAAGTATCGAGGTTTCCCTTTTTCCTGCAGTTCCTCTCTCAACCTGCCATGGTGTTGTTTATTTGCTACTCAATGTTTCAATCCTTCCGGCACAGGGATACCTGCAGGGTGAGTGCAGATCTGGGTACCACCCCACGTGTGCTCCCACAGTGCACACTAACAAGCCACCCACTAGGTACTGAGCTCCCCTCCTTCCAGCCGCAGACCAGCGCTCTGCACACCAACCGGGGAGCTTAAGTCAAGTCAGGCATCTCCCAACCCACAGACCCTCCCCCGCTCCCCGGGAGCACTGCAAGCTCTACGCAAGGAGGCGCCTGGAGTGGGTACCTGGACTGTGGTGGGTGAGAGGTTCGCCCTACTGAGGTACTGCTGTGACACTCCAGGATGTGGATGGCCGCATCAGTGTCCTGTCCTGAGACATCCTAGGCTCTTGCTCCAGACTCTGAGCCTCCCCTGCCAGGGGCTGAAGGCAGCAGCAGTTGTGGGGCAGAAGCAGGGAGAAGAGGCCAGGTCCTTGCGATCCTAGGAGTTGGGGAAATGAGCAGTGGAGAGCAGAAGAGAACCCATCTCAAGGAGGCGGTCTCATCGTGTTGATGTTAGCAAGGCACTTAAGAAAATGCTTGCTAATGATATTAGCAAGGCACGCACCTGCTCCAGCTTTGAAACACCAAAGCTTCCACCAAACCTAAAGCTCCCAGTTCCGGGCCACGCGCCGTTATCCTATCAGACTTCACTTACAAAACACAAATTCAAACATAAAACTAAGGACTTCAAGTCAGGAAAGCCAGCGCACTGAATTCCAACTGAGTGCTCTGGTCACAGGCCCGTGAAGCCAGCCCTGATTCATATAAAAACCCAAGGCCTGTGCTTACTTCTGCAGTATACACACTCAAATTGAACAACACAGACACATAGGATGACATTCAAATTCATTATGTCCTCCCTATTTTTATTTTATAGAACGAAATACAAACACACACACGTACACACACACACACACAAATAAGTACAAACTGGGAAAATCTGAGTAAACCTGGGTAAAGGTGGATTGTATCAATGTTAGTATCCTAGCTGTGATACTACACTACAGTTTTGCAAAATGTTACCACTGGGAGAAACCATGTCAACTGTACAAGGGATTCTCTGTATTATTTCTTACAACTGAATATTTTAATTATCTCAAATTTGAAAAAAGATCCAAGGCCTATTAAACGGACAAAATACAGCATACAGGAGATCATTACCAAAACTACCTCTACCTGGATATATTCAGAACATTAAATTGTATATGATTTGACTTGACATGATGTAAAAGAGCGATCCTTGAAATAACTAGCTCAAACACAAGTCTGCAATCAGCACGTTAACCACACAGTGTACTATCAGGAGGAATGTGTTCAGCTCTACTTCTTGTTGAAACTTCTCTTATCTACCTGAGATAAAATGAAAACACACCATCGAGAAACTACAGAAATACACTGGAAACTGAAGTGGTCTACACAAAGCATGCCTTTATTCACAAAAGAGGGAGAAGTGTGTATGGAAGAGCACAAAATCAACTTTAAAATGTTCTTGCATCCAAAGAGTTGGCCAGTGTACCATTTACAACTGAAAGAACATATTTGATGCTGGTACAGTGACTTAATTTTTATATACAAATATAAAACATCTTCCCTGTCAGATGCTGAGACATCACAAATATAATGGGGAAACTGAATTCTGCAGGCTGAGTTCCCAAGGAACTGAGCCAGGTGAGAATTCCATGTTGCCTTTTAGGACTGTGTATGGGAGCAAATACCCAAAGGGGATGGATCTCGTCACAGTCCGAGGGGAAGGGGAAGGCCACTTCTATAGGGCCTCAGGAACAGAAACTGCCCAAAAGGCACCTAATTCTACCCTGATTTCCATAAATAAGGTAAAAGAAGAGATGCTCTGAACACCACCGAGCCCAGCACACTGGAAATACTCACCAGACTTTAACAATTTATATCAACCATAGCAGCCTGTTCCCACTCTGACCTCTCAAGTGCTCAGCACCAACTCCATATAAATTATGCATCCAATTACGATTTCTTGCTCCACCAGACAGTGCTCATAGCCAAGAAAAGCTCACCTTTGGTTCAAGCCAGAACTTCGCAGAGACCTGAAGAACTGATTAAGCAATGAAAGAAGTTTGAGATTCAAATTCATATTGCCACTGCTAACTCTGCACCTCTGGGTAAACCACTGGGCTGTTCATTAGTGAAATGGAATTTGAATTTCAAAGATAGATGAATATTCATTCACTTTGGCTAATTACATACCAAGGCATTCAAAAAATATTTGTTGAATGAAAGACTGAATTAATGAATGGATCTGCACAGACATCTCTCCAACCTGGCTTTTTTTCTCTTTCCTAGCTAAATTCCCTTTCAGCTGCATTTCGGAGTTAACATATCAAAATAGAGGGGGAGGAACCACAGATAAAACAGCACTTTGCTCACGACCTCACTTGACTGTATAGTGCAGGCTCAGCTACGTAATTAATCACTGTCAGCGCCAGTCGGACGTGGATCAACAACTCCGTCAGGCTTTGCCAGGTGTGGCAAATTACTGCGCCTTCGTCTAGCCAAGCTTTGAGCATGGGAGTCTAACAAAAAGCATTTAAGAACCTCCCCAGGCAGAGAGCAGCGCTGGCTGACTATCACTGTCTCCTTCTCGTGGTGCCCTAGTTTGTTTTGGCAGTCTCCAGGTTCTGTGGATTGCTGGGCTTCTGACTGTGCCAGGGAACTAAGGAACTGGGCTTCTCCCTGGCCCATCTCCGGCCTTCAGGTTTGGCACCGCTCGCCTCTCACGTCTGCCTGTGCCCGCACACCTGACTTCCATACACTTTCTCAAAGGTATATTCAAACCCTCCCCACCTGGCGTAGGCGCAGATCCCAGGCTGGCTGCACGCCCGTCTCAGTGATTCCCTGCTGCCTGCAGGGCTGGCACTGACACAAATGCAGCTCTGTATCTACGTGCCACAGAAACCCTGCCTCTGCTCTACTCTACCATTGATTCCTCAGCACTTGAAATGAAGGAATTTTATTTCATGAAATTTAATTAACTACATGCAAAAGTTTTAATGACTAAGCAAAACATAGGTAAGAGCCAACTTGAATTGTGTCACTATATAAACAGTGTAAAGGAGGGCTCAATATTTAAATAAATACCAGTCCAAAAGAAGATGACAAAATGTGTGGTTTAACATAGATAAACAATGCAAAGTGTTTTGTGCTGATTCTTAGAAACTAGTTTTCTAAAACGTCCCATGGAAATCATTTGCTGCTCCAACTTCCCTGCTCTTCTTCCTAGCTCTATTTCAGAGGTTCCTCACTGGCTTTAAAGTTAAAGAGCTACTTTTAAAAGTCATCAAATCACCTTTCAATCATCAAAGAAAAATTACCAGTTGACTGAACACTTCTATACCATTAAATAATTAATCATGACATGGCAAAACTACCATTATAAATATCTAAATTATTTAAGATAAATCAATCATACGGTAATTAGCTATTACTTTCTAATCCACTAGTACATCATAATTGACATGAATGCCATAGAGAGTCTCATGATTTATACCCTCCCAGCATATTCTCACCTCTCCATTCCAGAAATTCAGTTTCAAAATGTCCCTAGAGAGAAATTGTTGAGCGCAAGATGTTAAACACAACAATGAGAAGAAAATTCAAGCACAGAATACAAGCCTTTGGCACAAACTGAGGTATGAAAATGAACACACAAAAGGTGGTGAAATTTACTGGTAACAATCTAATCATTAATCCAAGCGGTACTTAATTAGAGAGCCTGGAACAATTTACAGAACTCTGCAACGGAACATTCGATAAGAACTCAGCCTGATACATTTTGTAGTATCCGCCTCTCTGGAGAGTGGGACATGCCTACTCATCACGGGGTGCTTCCCAGACCATAAACAATGTATGTTCTTTACAAGTCTTTAAGTGGACTCACAGTCCACTGAACACTTCCAGCTGTGCTTCTCACAGTTGGAATAGCACAAATTCAGACTCCATTTTTATTTCCAGATAAACTACAGAAATTATAATAGCTTTTATGTCCACCAGTTTAAATGTGGTGCCAGTTTTCTACATATTAATAATAATCACTTCTCCATTAACTTAAAAAAATAATTCTACCCTCAGTGGAGGTGTAAGCAAAGGGAACACTTGAACGAATGAAACATAGCCATGTCAGTAATTAATCAATACTCCTCTTAGAAGCTTTTTATCAGCATTTACAGAAATCAGCAGGGAGAGAAAGCCACGCTCTCTGAGCTACCACCACTGCCTAACAAAAGAACTAACCATGTGCCACAAATTCAGGAATGACAACAGAACCACAGCGGTAGGGAGTTGATTTTCATTCTTTTTAAAAAATATGTTTTATTGTTAGTTAAATCTATTGCTATGAAACTTAAATAGTAACATAATTAATAGAAAAATTATTACCCACAAACACAACATTTAAATAACCTGGAAAGTTATCTGCTTTTTAAGTTCTCATTATTCACTGCCCAACATATGAACTTCTTTTAATTAACTACTGTCCTTAATTTCTAGGCGATTTCTTTTTCTAACAGTAAATATATATCCTCAGCCACGTCATTAATCATCTTCAGAAGTTTACGTTTACTTTGACTTTGTCCTGGGTGAAGATGTTGGTCTAGGCTTCTTTAGCTTTGCTGACGGTGTTAAATTTCAATGGAGTGTAAAAGCTGTTGCTACGGACTGCATGTTTGTGTCCCCCACAAAAATTCATATGTTCAAACTCTAAATCCCCAATGTGATGGTATTAGGAGACAGGGCCTTTGGAAGGTAATTAGGTCATGAGGGTGGTGTCCTCATGATGGGATAGTGCCCTTACATGAAGGGACACAAGAGAGCTTGTTCTTCCTTACTCTCTCCTTGCAACTAAGGACACAGCAAAGCGATGGCCATCTGCAAACCAGGAAACGGGCTCTCACCAGACACCAGATGTGCTGGCACTTTGATCATGGACTTCCCAGTCTCCAGAACTGTGAGAAACAACTGTTTGCTGTTTAAGCCACCCAGTCTATGGTAATTTGGCAACCGGAACTAAGACAGTTGTCATCAGGATATTATGTCCTCAATAAAGTAAATAACCTATTCCATGTAACCCTGTGATTACTAAAAATGGTTTCCACACATTGAAATGCTTCCGCATTCCTGGAAGTCCAAGAGATCATGCTTTCTCTGTTGCTACCTTCAGTATAAAATAAATATAAACTACTGGTGATCTACTAGGTTTCAAAAATGACTCATTTTAACTACATTTAGATAAAAGAGACATATTAAGGCCTGAAGGTTTCTAACTATTTTTTCTAAATACACATTTATATACTCTACTTTCATACTAGCTGGGTTTTTGTTTTATTTTGTTTGAAGAATGAGGTTACATCTCCTAGGATCACCTTTAAAAACGTGTTTTCTTTCAAGTTTACATACCTAACATCTGTGAAATTTTAAACTAAATGTTCTTCACAAGAACACAGAGTGGGGCTCCTGCTAAATCAAAATGAAGACACACATGACTAAGTAGAGCCCATGGGTGAATAAACAACAGTAACCTTTTAATAATGCCTTCTCCCAACCAAAGCACAGGGATGAATGGCACATTGACATATTTCAACTTTTAAAAAGGTTAAATTTCAAAAATGACCTGCAGTTCTTCAGTTAAGGGCCCCCCCCACTTCTCTGAGGAGGACTCTCTGAGGAGCTGTGCATTCTGTTTTCCACTAAGTTATACCACGAAGAAAAAGAATGAGTGTAGTAAAATTGGGGGAGGAGGAAACACTGTTTTTATTTAACAAACACATACCATTCACTATAGTCTAGGCACTATTTTAAAGTATTTTACAAATATTAACTCAATAAATCTTCATAACAACTTTATGAGTCGGTACTGTTATATAATACCCATTTTACAGATGAGAATGTAGAGGAACAGAGAGATGCAGTAACTTGTGCAAGACCACTCGGCTAGTAAACTGCATGGGCCAATATCTGAACCCAAGCAGTAAGACTTCAGAGGCCGTGCTCTTAATAACTGCCTTCTCCTGGCCACTGCTTCCCTTATTCTTCTCATAAACTCCACCAAAAAATCCAATAAGAAACCAAGACAATATCTTTATTACAGAAGAAAATGAAACTGTATAGAGCTTTGGAGTTTTTTCCCTTTCAGTTAAAGGCAACATAACTATTTTTCACTAAAAGTAAGAAATAAAAAAAAAAAAATTTGACTTACAAACACAAATGACAAAAAACAGCAGGGAAGGAAAAGCTATTTTCAGGTTTCTAGGAGGTTATCATAAACAATGAAGAAAGAAAAACAAATTAAAGTTTTTTAAGAAATGGCATTTGACAGTATCCTTTCTACCTTGCTGCCTATGACAATTTGACGGCACTGTATATAGTGGCTGTGCAGAGCACCCAGGGTGTGAAAATGAAAGATGACCATGCTTGCAAAGAAAAGAGGAGCATATTGTAAGCAAATGTAAATGCACAGTAAGGGCTGAATGTTGTGGAAATAAGCCCAGGATGCTTTTCAATTCATGAGTTTAGCTGAGATGGCAGAACAGATGACAAACAACAACAAACAGAAATATCAAACTACACAATTCTCTCCAATAGTGGGGATGAATATCCAGAGCTGCTTATTTAACTCGATGCTAATTTACTTTCTTGTTTAAACATTCTAAATATTTGTTACCTATGAAATATTCATATATTGTTTTAATACCTTGAGGGTTTTATTCTACAAGGAATTAATTTACAAGTACCTGTAGTAAAAATAGCACACCTTCCTCAAAATAACAGCAAAAGCTTTTATTTAAAGACTTAATTAATCAACATATGGAACTGGAGGTGAATTCAATCTTCTTGACATTTAAAATTTCAAATATTGAATAGTTCACTTGAACTAAACACTTCATTTTATTTTAAAATGAAACAAAAATTTTACCTGTCCTTCAATACAATTATTTTTGTTCCATTTTACTATATTGTTTCATTTTACTAATGAAAACCCAATAGAAGGCATTGTATTTTTTTCTTGCAGTACCATAAGGAGCCTATTTAAACACCCAAAATTGGTTTCTTCAATCTGCTTCTTTTCGGTATAAATCTTTTTTGAAGAATCTGTTTTATTTCTGTGTGAAGTTTCACAAATATTATCAAGTTACTCAAAGAAAATTAAGTAATAAACAGTTTTAATGTAGTAATTACTTGTATTAGATGTGGTAATAACTTATTAGCTCAAATCCAAATCATTGTTAGTTTAAGAAAAAAAAATGATTAAGCAAAATCTACAGAGACATATCAAACCTCCAAAGAAGGAATGTTCTACTAAAAAAAGAGGGTGAGGTATACTGTATTCTTCAAAAGTCAATGTCGTAACAGACAAAGAAAGGTTGTGGAAATGTCCACATTAAAGGAGGTAGACATAGTCACCAAACACAATCCCTGCCCCTAGGCTGGATCCTGTACTAGAGGGGAAAATGCTCTAAAGGAAGTTATTGACTCAGTTGATAAAACTGTAATCTGAAGGATAGATTACAGTATTTTCTTAGTGATAATTTATTGAAATTGATAATTATACGCTGATTGTATAAAAGAATACCCTATTCTTAGGAAATACACCCTGCAGTAAATGGATGGAAAGACCCATCTCCTGAAGATGTCTGTAACATCCTCAGATGGTTCAGGAGAAAAAAAAAAAAAGCATGAGAATGAGGAAGAGGTAAATGGGATAAAATGTTTAGGTGAATCTGGGTAAAGGTAGAGGAGTGTTCTTTGTATTATTTTTATTGTTTACAAATTTTACGTGAAACTGAAATTATTTCCAAATAAAAAGTAAAAAAAAGCAACAATGAAGAACTATTGACCTGAACCAGAAGTATGAATTAAATCCCACAGATTGAGCTCACTCTTTACAAGACACAGAAGGAGAGTCCCTGAAGCCTGCCCTCAAGGTATTGATTTTATGTCATGGACTATCACAGACATTCAGGTCTCAAAAGACCTTGGTGTATATGCAGTGCCAGTTATTTCTGACACTAAGGTCTCACCAAAAAGGTACTCCTGGATACACTCAAGTTCCTCAGCCACTATAAGCTCACAGTCTCCATAACGAGAAAGCGAGGCTCATCGACCTTAATACAATGGTTGCAGGATCACAAAGCCACCCCTCACGTGCCCTGGGAATAAGGCTCACCCACACCACCAATCCAGAGGCTACATCTTATGGCTACAACTCTAGTGGTCTGACTCAGTGAATGTTTACTTAGTGCCTACTCTGTGCAGGCACTGGGCTATGTGCTGGGAAGAGAAAGATGAATAAGCTTTGGCACTAATCTTAAGGAACTCACAACGTAAGGAGAAAAAGACCTAATTCCATAATTACAGTAGAATATATGAAATACTGATGTAATAAAGGTACATATCAAGTGTTCTGAGAAGGACTAAGCACATACGTGAGACTTGGCTTCATTCATTTATTCGAACGTTTACTTTGTGTCAGGGAAAGGGACCTTAAAGACGGGTGACAACCTCCAGCTGACAGACAAAGAAGTGAGACAGGAATTTCAGGTAAAAGCAAGTAATAACATGAGACAGTGGCACAGAGGCATGAAAGCGTAAGCTGCTTTCAGAGATTAGGAAGGGAATCACCATGGCTGGGAGCACAGCATCTCCTGTGAGTCTGGTTAGCAGAGGAGGTAAAATCAGTCCGAGCCAGATCCCAAGTGGCCTTGTAGAGCATGCTAAGGAGCTGCCAGCTAATCTTCTTGCAGACGGAACGGCAGAATATTTTCAGCAGGAAATTTCAAGTGATTAAATTTTTATTTTAGAAAGACAATTTTGGTTGAAATGTTAGCATACATTATCAAAAAAGGATGGAGTCAGGAAGAATGGTTCATGCGTAAATTGCATGAGCCTTCAAGAGTTGTGACCAGAGCTTGTACTGAGACAACATGCAGGAAAGAGACATGGAAGGAAGCAGAATGAGTAGGGCTCAGCAACCAAATGATTGTGGGAGATGAGATATGACAGGGATGAGAGTGAAGACACAGCTTTCTAGTGTAAACTTTGGGAGTCATTAAAGTGACTGAGTCTGAAATTCCAGTGTAGTATGCTTCGAGACGTTCAATATAGAATTTAGGATTATGGAAAGTGCACTGAAGTTCAGGAGAGAAGTTAGGGTAAATGTAAAGATGCTAGGATCATACTGACGATGATTAAATACAAGATAGCTTTCTTGTATTCTTTAAGGAAGATCGTGTAGATTGAGACGATAAGGATAGATATTTAAAGATGACCGGGGAAAAAAAACAAGCGAAGAGAAGGAAAAAGAATGAGAGGACAGAATTCTATGGTAACTGGTACTACATGGTACTTATACATGAGTTAGACACCCAGTCAGCACAGTTCTACCAACATTCAACACACAATCACTGAGGGCTATTAGACACCTGATGCTTTGCTACCTGATTATTACACTATCCCAATTTCCTACTATATCTGAATAAGATAGTCACTTTCAAGTTTGGATACAGTGCAAGTTAAATTCTTGTTCTATTCACTCTCTCTTTACACACTGAACTACAAAATTAAACAAAAGGCTTTATATTAAAAGGGACTATAATCATGGACGCACTAGAGCCTTTGTAGCCATTCAGGGCTATAACGATAAAAAGGTTCGCAAACTTATTCTTCAACACATTCACCCTTCTTTTAAACATTATTTATGGGGAAAATATTATAATAAACCACGGTTAAAATAGTGCAAACTTCTGATTTCATCATAGTGATACCGGGTGATTCTGGGTTAAACAACAAGCATCCTCCACAGGGAATGCCTGCAGATGCGCATGTGAGAGCACATGTGTGTGCACACACCACACACAACCTCCTCACTCACAAAGACTTCATAGTCAGAGTGATCTTTTACATGCTCTGCCCTCATCACACACAGTGACCAACAGTCTGGTGCAATCACCTGTCCTCTCACAGAAACAGTGATACCTGTAATTAGTAACCCAGCATTGCAACTAGGTTTTACAACTAGCTCCCTGAGCCAGTTTGGTGTCTGTAAAATTTTTTTCTTTTTAAATTTCATAATTAATGTACTGCTTGGATCTGCAACGTTCTTGGCCTCCCAGGTCACTACAGAAAGCAATCTGTTTTTCTTGTACAATCATTTGAATAAATAATACCCAGTCATCTGACTACAGGTATTCATTACACATGAGCTATAGAAAATAATCAGTCACAGATCAAGTTTAGAAGCTTCAAAACAAGTGACGTAGGTAGGGATTTATAGAGAAGCCTTCCAGGAGTTTCTTTCGTCCAGATATGATCTGAATTTTATCCCATGTGCATTACACAAACTTCTTTTACATTTTGTGAATATTTTCTTGGGTGAATATTCACTTATGCTTTCTAAATCAGCAAATAAAAGCTCAAATCCAAAATGGCTTTGCCATTGGTCTAGCATGTTAATAGAGCAATAATTATTTTAGTGCTTCACTCTGGACAGTGAAAAAGATGACCTTATGATGAACCTCCTGGAAGAGAAACAGTATTGTTTATAAATAAAATCTCATGCTGGGATCCTTAGCTTCCAAAGGAAGAAAGCAATCACTATGTTTGCAGACAGTTAATGTTCTGCCCTTTACTTAAGGTACATAATATCTAGATTTTCATCAACATTTTTTAAAATGTTGCTCTAAGTACAGAATCCTGGGTTTTGTTCATGCATATATGGAAACTATTCTGTTTAGGGAATATCCCACAAGGAACTAGGATGCAAAAAGGACATTCTTTACTGAGTCTTGCTACTAAGAAAATACTCCCACAGTTCGTGGTTCAGTACTACCACATTCTTAAAGGTTATTCTGACTAAGGAAGAGCTGGATATTTCTGTGAAGAATCAAGATACCAAAAAAGATTTTTCCAAGTAAATTTTAAAGTTATGCCAACAGTAAATTACACAAAAGACTAATTCAAAATAGGAAACAGTACAGTCATGTTTGAAAGTCACATTTGAATTCAAACAGACCTAAATTCCTAGGTTTACAGGCTGCATGACCTTAGACAAGTTATTTGACTTTGCTGACAATACAGATGGAAATAATTGAATATAATATGTGAATAAACTAAGCCTAGCATTTGGTATCCTCTAGGCACTCACTAAATATTACCTTCCTTCTTGACTCTCCATTTTGATAATGTAAATAACAACACTGTTAGGGAATTCCATAATTTTTCTTTATACATATGTGTGGTTTGCATTTCAATGATTACTTGTCAGCCTGTAAAAAAAGAGTATCACAGGGGCTTCCCGGGTGGCGCAGTGGTTGAGAGTCTGCCTGCCGATGCAGGGGACACGGGTTCGTGCCCCGGTCTGGGAAGATCCCACATGCTGCAGAGCGGCTGGGCCCGTGAGCCATGGCCACTGAGCCTGCACGTCCAGAGCCTGTGCTCCACAACAGGGGAGGCCACAACAGTGAGAGGCCCGCGTACTGCAAAAAAAACCCAAAAGAGTATCACAAATATTCCTCTGTGATACATGGGAAGTAACTGTCACAAGTGGATTCATAAGCGATGTTTAATGTTAGTTACTTCCATAGCCTATGTACTCACAGAATAATACAAAAGGAAAACTATTCAAATGCACACATATTAAAGTATATATGTGATTAATAAATGTAAAAAAAAAAGGCTTGTAATTTAAAAATACCTGGGCTCCTAGTCCTATCAGATACAATGATACAAATGACAAAAATCACTCATTGAATACCACATCATCACCTCTTTTGTACTACCTAGTAAACTGGATCAAATATAAAACGCTATTTAGTGGGGCACTGCCTCCATTGCATAACCTAAGAGCTGACATAAAAAGGAAGAAGGTCAAGACCACGTTTGTAAAGCTCTTAAGTAATAGGTCAGAGGACAGAAACATCAGGATGAGACCATTATAAGTTTTTGATGGAAGAGGAAAAAAAGGTTTTGAGTCTTTGGCTCTCAGTTGTAACCATTCCAAAATATATCACATTAATAAACATTTTTCCATCTTAATGATGAATAGCCACCTGCTGAAGTCAAAGAAACAGAAGCCCACTCCTAATTGGAAACAGCAAGACTGTGCGTGTCTTCCGTTGTGTATTTTGGCTCTCCAAATGTTCCATTTGAGAACTCTGAGGGTAAGCCATAGAAACCCCCCAGTACTCCATAAGCTGACACATTCTCAGACACACTGCACGCTTTCAGTTTAATCAGAAGACACATAGTTGGAAAGCACTGCTTGAGGTCCATGCATTTTTTAATCAGTTTGTGTGAATTTTAAGTGAGTTATCAGCTATGGTCAGGGCACAGCAATTCTGTATTTGGAAAGTTCTTAAATGGAAGTAATGGGATCCGAATGTTCTAATGTTCCTTTATTCATTTTAGAGAAACAGCCTCTGTCACACTTGCTACCTTCTGCCAAAGGCTACAGGGATCAAACTTAGTGGTAGCAGACTAAGCTAAATAATGTTTTGTCCAAGTTTCCAAAACAAGCTTTCACAATTTTCCACTTATGAAAATTAAAGTAGGGACTATATCTTAGCATTCTGAACAACCAAAATGATGTTATAAATAAACTTGATTCTCCCACCCCTGCCTTTCAAAACCACCATTTTCTTAAGTGGCAGCAGCACTTGGTGGCCTCTTCCTTTCCCTGCTGCATGAGATCCATCAATAGGAATGCAATTTAGGGTCAATATCATTTTCTGTTCAGGGCCCTGTACCAATAATCGGGCACAATGTTAGTGTGTCTCCAATTATAACTGATGTATCAAATGACCTGTCAAAATATTACTTGAAAAACAACTTGACTGACATCAACAGAATGTATTCATATGCAAGAAATGTATTCACCATAGTGATGAAATTGTACCAGGAACTCTGTTAAGTACATTCTTTAACTGGTTGCCATTCTAGGTGACTTGGAGATAGTTTATATAATTGGCCATATGAAATCCCTATGTAGATAATTGAGGATGTGTCTTGTTCAGGTTTGTTTTTAATTAAGAGAGACTTGTGGTTACAAATATCCCAGCATTTGTCAGTAATGATGACAACAAAGTATTTAGTCCAACTGGACATAAACTCAGTATTTATCCACTTGTCAGAACATACTGAAAAAGCCAGAGAATTAATCATCTCAACAGGGGATCCTATGGGAGGACTGGAACATCCATGTTTTAAAATTTCATTGAATATGAGAATTTTCCAAAGAGAGATAATACTTTTGGTTCTGAAATCTAGTGGGTCTCCAGTTTTCCTTAGTGAGGAATTCAAAAGGTAAGTGTTCTTGTCTGGGTTGCAGAAGAGATAGTTTTCCAGATGTGTCAGGAAATGTAATAGGTGCTTCCTGATGAAGTAAGAATAAAGACTTAACAGAGTCCAAAAGGGAAAATAATGTATAAAAAGATTGTTTCTTTATAATGTCATGATTGCAGAGGTATGTGTAGAAAGCAAAGAGGTATGCGAGGCAGATATGAGGTCTGAAAAAGTGATACTGGAACTGACACTTGACAGACAATAAGTAGCAGCAGTTGGTCAGGCTAAGAGCCATATTTTTGAATATGTGTGTGTGTGTGCATGTATGATTTGTATATATGTGTGTTTGTGAGAAGTCACTGCCCTGAGGCAGGGAAAATTCACTCTAGTAAAAGTAGCATAAATTTCAACAGGATAGAGAATGAGAAGTAGATATTTTCCAGATCATCAAAACTTTTATAGCAAGTTTATACCACAGTATGGACCTAATTTCCAAAGGGACAGTATGTAAAGAGTTTAAAACGAATAATGACATGGCTTCATTTACATTTTAGCCGTATTACCTCAAATGTGGTTTTAAAGATTGGACTGTTGATCAGCTGTAACTTTCTGAAAAGGACCACCAATATTTTGTCAACACTCCCCCATCAAGAAGTGGGGTCTGCAACCTTTTCCCTGAAATCCAGACAGGCTTGTTATTGCTTCAACCAACAGAGCGCAGTGTAAATAATGACATGTAACTTCCTAAGCTTGTTCTTAAGAGACAAAGGACCTTTGACTCTCTTAGAATTCTCCCTCTTGAGCATCTCAATTCTTAGGCTTAGAAGCCTAAACCACATGGCATGGGCATAGACCGTCTTCAATCATCTTGCCAGGGAGCCGGACATAATACTAAAGAAGCCTCCAAATGCTTCTAGCCCCAGCCATTCAATTTTTCCTAGCTGAAACCCCAGACATTGTGGAATAGAGACAAAAAACTCCCTGTGCCCTTTCTTAATCTTGACCTATAGAATCTATTAAAATAATAATAATAAAAAACTTGTTTAATGTCACTAAATTTGGGGATGATTATTACACAGCAATAGATAACTTGAATAAGGTCCATCCTTAAAAGAAATAAGATCCATTACATGATTTTTTAGGTAGTTCACTATCAGATCTTGAAAGTAAAATCCAAAATACACTGCCTTATACAAACTTAATAGGGAAGAGTGTCACAGTATGCTTTCACTTTTCACTTTTTTTTAACTTATACACTTTATTTTTTTAGATCAGTTTTAGGTTCACAGCAGAATTGAGGAAGGTACAGAGAGATCTCCCACATACCCCCTGACCCTCATATGCACAGTCTCCTCCATTACCAACATCCCCACCAGAGCGGTACACTTGTTACAACTGATGAACCTACACTGACACATCATCATCACTCAAAGTCCACAGCCTGCCTTCGGACACATTCTTGGTGTTGTGCATTCTACGGGTTACGAATATACTTATGTATAAAGACAGGTGTCCATCATTCTAGTATCATTGTCACTCCCTTTTTTAAAAACTTTTTTATTATGTACTTTTTAAACCTAAGTATTTAGTTATCTCTAATCTGGAGAAGAAAAATGGTTTGTTTGTTTGTTTCTAGCTACTCTTGATATAACAAGAAACCTTCTTTTACGGAATTACCCTTAGGCATGAAACCCACCATAACATATTTCTCCCCTAACACAGAAACCTCACATTTAAGAAAAATAGAACCTCAAGTTCAGAAACCTTCCCCGCTTGAATCCTAGCATTATGCATACTTTGAAACAGATGTTGTTCTAGTCACGTGTACTCTTTTTATTTCACTAAGTTCATATTTACTGCTAAAATATTTCTTTTAAACTTGCGTTTGCATATCAGGGAAAATAAACAAAACACAAAAATGAAAGACAACTGATTCACTTATTTCCTTGAGGCTGACAGATTTCATAGAAAGTGCTTTTGTAATAAAGAAATATTAATGAAGTAGCAATGTTTTGTGCAGACATTTGCTCCTCTGTCTACTTCATTTATAAATACATTTTAATGAGGTAATAGAGACTACACAGCTCTGCAAGTGTTCCTTTTTCTAACATTTGTTCTGAATTCAAAGATTAGAAACAGCTAATCTGCTGCATTTTGGGGGCTGGTTTATGAATACAGCATTTAAAGCACATTGTTCGAGCATCTGGAAAGCTAACAGCTCATAAATAGCCCATCCTCCCAAACATATGATTAGACAATAAGGGTAATCTGAAATTTGTTTAAAATCAGTAGCCATAAAGTAGATACAGTGTACTACAAATTGTCCCTCCCCCCTCCCTACCCTCCATCCCAGCATGTGTATTGAAACATGTCTTAATGGGCCTTCATTTGCCAAGAAGACATTCAGAGCGGAGTTTGTCTTTGTACAATTAAATTACGCACATTGTCAAATCTTCTCATTTAAGAAATCTATATTTTACTGAATCATATCTAAGAATTAAGTCAGGTCTGCCCTGGAGGTACTCCATGTCCATTCTCCTGTTAGATGATTAAATGCTAATCCTCAATTTTTTTCTCAAGAGATTATTTTCATTCTTACTCAAGCTTGTATATATTTAACCATAACAATCAGCAGACTTAATAAAAGACATTGTTCAAGTAGACAGTCAACCTTCTAATCAACACACAGAAAAAAATCACATATAACACAATGTTTAAAATTTTTCCTTATTTCATATACATATTTTTTCCTGTCTAGATTAAAAACTACGATCTAACCAACATTTAGAAAAAGTATGACCAGCTTACAGAATATAAGACATTAGTCCCTGGGAGTCATATATACCAAGTTTATAGTAATATCCTGGAAAAACTTGTTATCTAAAAGAAGTCTCTAAAGAGGAAAATATTCTTTATGATTGAAGTATCCCAGAGACAGTCTGTTTCATAAACTTAAAGTCATGGCTGTAGGAGCTAACATTTATTGAGTTCAGTCTTACTCAAGTGTGTATATATGTAAGCATACCTGCTAGGCATAGAGATAAGCACTCTACATGGATTATTTATATACTCTTCAAAGCAATCCTATTAAGTAGGTACTACTATTAGTTCCCGTTTTACAGATGAGGAAACCAAGACAAAGTAAGTTTACAAAACAGACCTGGTGTTGCACAGCTACAAAGCTCATGAAATTATCAAGTTTAGAAGAAACATTTAAAATTGACTTGCTTTGTAGGTAAGGGAACTGAAGCCAGATGGTTTAAGGTCACAAATATATTAGTAGCAAAACACGATCTAACCCTGTTCTTCTCAATCCCAGCCTAATAGTCAATAAAATGTTTTTTATTTCACATTCTGTATAGGGGTTTTTAATTTTTTAGTCCCTTTTGTTCTCCTTATTTGTATTCATCTCTTCCTAAATATGCTGTGTATTCTTCTAGCCCATGCTTTAATCATTCAATGATTATTCAATAATCACTAGTTATAGGTGTTCATAACTGACACATAGAATTATTTTTTATTTAGGTACATATTGTGTACTATAAGTATGTTGCTTTGTCATTCAAAACTATGCCTGGGGGGATCTGTCCATGTAATATACGTATGTATGTCCAAGTCATTATTTTTAATTTCTAGTTATATCCATTCTATGAATATACTGTATTATTATTGTTTCTGTTTTTCATCATAACAAACAATGCTACATAAACATATTTGTACATGTCTCTTTGGGCTTATTTGCAGAAGTTTCTGGCTCAATGTACATGTATATTTTCAGCTTCACTAGATATGACCAAATACTTTTCCAAAGGGGTTGTACGAATTCACACTTTCACCCACTACACAGTTATCCCTGCTGGACCCCCCCATCAAATTTTCTCTAATGCATATTGTCCAAACTTTCAAACTTTGTTAGAAGATATGAGGTGGTATTCTCATTCTTATTTTATGCATTTCCCTGAGTACTAGTTCATTACTATTACTTGTTTAGATTTCCTCTTCTTTAATTCATTTATCAGTCACCCATTCCTCGCCTGGCTTGTTTGTGCTCTTACTGACTTGAAAATTTTTTCTATTTGTCTGTTATGTATGTTGTTTTTTCCCAGACAGAGTTGGCTTTTAGCTTCGTTCACAGTATTCTTTATTATACAGGGACTTTAATTTTGAGACAGTAAAGCTTGTCTATTTTTTCCCTTTGACTAGCACAATAAATTCAAATTCATATGAAGGTATATATTTTTCTTCCAAGATTTTTGGAAATGGCCCCCTTATTTGTAACTCTCTCAAAGAAAATTAAGAGAAGAATAAGAACTGGACTAATTCCTTCTCTGCATTGAGCAAAATGCTCCTCAAAGTGACTGTTTACATCCTTGGTTATTACCAATAAAATTCAGAATTCATCACTTCATTTTCACTGGAATTATCTTTTTATTTTATTTGAAGTAAAAATATTAAAATATTTATAATTTTTGTTAAGATAACATTATCCATCATAACAAGGACCACAGTAACTTACATGATTATATATTTTATCAACTGACCCATCTGTGGTATTTTATTTTATCCCGTTTGTACCTGTACATTTTGCATATGCTTCCTTATTTAGAGTCAGTTTTTCTTATTACTGAGGTAACTTACATTTTTAAGCTTTCATAGAAGCTGGAAATACAAATTGCATGTACAACTGAAAAATATTATGTAAGGAAAGAGATTATAAGGACAAAATATATTTTCCCTATAATTCATTATCTGTAAAATTTTAAAATATATCTCAAAAATATGGAAGTTGGAAACAATCCATTTTTGAAAGGTGGGACTTAATGAACACTTTACCTAGCCTAGATTATTCTTTTGGAAATCATCTGGATGAATTAATAGTATCTTAAACAGTTCTATACATCAAACATCCTGCCATTAGTTATGTAACTATGGTAAGTCACTAAACCTCATTTTCCTTTTATGTAAAATAATGCATTAGGCAAAATGACCTACAAAATTCTATTCCTTTATAAGTCTGTTAAACTACACGCACACACACACACACACACACACAGATTCTCAAGGTCCTCAATAGCAGCTGGGAAACTAAAATTTCCTTTTGACATTTGGTTGCCCAAAATGGGATGGGCAACTTCCTTTCTTCAATATGTCTACTGAAATAAAAACCATTACTCACAACCCAAAGGCAGTGTGCCTCAGAGGAAATGGATTCTGATGATGTCAGATATTTATTGTTGCTTCCAGAGCAGAAAGAATTGAACAGTCTTTCCTTCCCCATAAAGTAGGAAACATTTCAGTATAAGAATATGTATAAGATAGGATTCTACTTTACAATTGACCACATTTATCCATTTTCTGCATTCTCTCTGAAAGAACTTTAGTTGATTTATCTTCCTACACATTGAAATTGCTATTTGTTGAATTCAACCAATTTCAATTTCGTATATAAAAAGCAATCCCTTTTACACCTCCATTTTCTATCCATCAGACCCATTACTGGTTAGTAGTGAGTTTGAAAAAAAGAAAACGAAAAACTCTCAAGAGAGTAGCTATTCAAACCTCTCAAGGCAAAATACAGAGCAAGGAATATAGCTCTTCTCTGAAAGAGCATGTCCTTCTCCAGCTTCCCGATGGAGATCCTCCCTACAGATTTTGTTCTGCAATAGACCTATTCTTCCTTTAAAAAGTAATTATATGGGTTTTAATATTAAATTGTATAGGTTCCTAAAATTTTAATTTGTTTTAAACCACACGAATATTTTCAAGCAGGGTTTCTCAGTAAAAAAAAAAAAAATGTTAATAAGTTTCGTCAAAATGGCTCTAACAGAGACAGAAGCCGTCAGCTGTTCACTGTTCTGGCTGGGGAAACTCATAAATCCAAGTTGTGATTTGGGCAAAATATAGCTGTGCCATTTATCTAGTTTGTGTTGACATACTATTGTCTCACTTTTCTTGTTTTGTTTGAAACACAGGCCTGATTTTTTAAGTGATCTTCTTTTTCTCTCTAAAATGATTCTTCTTGTTTTATTCATCCAGTGCAAACATCACTGGTGTTACAATAAGATACTTCTTTTTCTTTAACATTAGTCCTCATACATAACTAAGTTCCAGGTTTAGCTTGCCCTAAATCTTAGAACAAAGCAAATTAACCAAAGCATATTCTTAATTATGTAATGCCTGGTCTTCCAGTTTATAGATAATTTACATATAATTAATTTTTCTCCCAATGCTATTGTTTTCTATTTAACTAAATATTAGTGGCATATTTATTTGAAAAGCAATAACAGTAAGTTATAATCATATAGCAGTCATTATGTGTTAGGCACTTTACTAAGCATTTTACAAGGATTATCTCATTAATGCTCCTACATCCTAAGAAGTGAATATTATCCCCACTGTAGGAAGGAGGAAACTGACTCATATCTGTTAAGTAATTAGCCAAAGGTCATACAGCTAAAGATGGTGGAGCCAAGAGTCACAGTCAGGCCGTGGACTCCAGCGTCAATGCTTTTTTTTTTTTACTTAATTCATTTAATTTATTTTATTTTTGGCTGTGTTGGGTCTTCATTGCTGTGCGTGGGCTTTCTCTAGATGCGGCGAGCGGAAGCTACTCTTCGTTGCGGTGTGCAGGCTTCTCATTGCAGTGGCTTCTCTTGTTGCAGAGCACGGGCTCTAGGTGCACGGACTTCAGTAGTTGTGGCTTGCAGGCTCAGTAGTTGTGGCTCGCAGGCTCTAGAGAGTAGGCTCAGTAGTTGTAGCGCACGGGCTTAGTTGCTCTGCAGCATGTGGGATCTTCCCGGACCAGGGCTCGAATCCGTGTCCCCTGCATTGGCAGGAGGATTCTTAACCACTGCGCCACCAGGGAAGCCCGTCAGTTTTTAAATGCTATGAATTACTACCTTCTAGTCCATAATGCTGTATAGAGACCTACTTTTTTTTCTGAAACTTATCCTTT
The DNA here is from genome assembly GCF_964270905.1 of Leucopleurus acutus. Taxonomy (NCBI): domain Eukaryota; kingdom Metazoa; phylum Chordata; class Mammalia; order Artiodactyla; family Delphinidae; genus Leucopleurus; species Leucopleurus acutus. Next base: position 68,034,973 of record NC_139142.1, on the reverse strand, counting down.
TCCATTTGTGACTTTACAATCTGATTAATATTAACACAAAAAAATACAAACAAATGTAGGAACACCAACTAAAAGTACATTTAATTAAAAATGTATTCACGCTGTGAATGCTGTTCCAATGCAAAAATAATAAATTTATTTTGTACAACTACTGGAGCCGTTAATAATGAAAAGATCAAAACTTCATTGCTTTTACTTAGCAACTTCGTTGTGCTAATGAACGCTAATAACCTTTTCCAGCTCATATTTTATTTCCTGCCTTTACTGGCTTGAATAATTGAAAACTGGATGATGGGTTCAGCTTTTGCCTTTTTAACTGGGTGAAAAATCTTATAATTACATAGTACAGTTTACCTCAACAGGCATAACAGAGTAGATTTAAGGAAACTGGTTGTTATTTTAGACCAACTTTGATTAAAAATCTGCTGGTTATTGTTCAAAGACTCTTTTTCGGAGACTTCCCTGGTGGCGCAGTGGTTGGGAGTCCGCCTGCCAATACAGGGGACACAGGTTCGTGCCCTGGTCTGGGAAGATCCCACATGCCGTGGAGCAACTAAGCCCATGAGCCACAACTACTGAGCCTGCACTCTAGAGGCTGCGAGCCACGACCACTGAGCCCAGGAGCCATGACTACTGAGCCCGCGTGCCACAACTACTGAAGCACTGAAGCCTGTGCACCTAGAGCCGGTGCTCCACAACAAGAGAAGCCACAACTAGAGAAAGCCCGCGTGCAGCAAAGAAGACCCAATGCAGCCAAAAAGAAAAAAAAAGACTCCTTTTCTCAATCTGCACTGACTGATCAGACTCTGAATGTTTGTCACCTCTGGGCTTGCTTTTTGGAGAAATTATCTGAAAATCCAGGCATAATCAATATTATATTCTTCCTAAGGTCCAGGACCCCTTTTAATACTTCATGCCATCATAAAACCCAATAAAATATTCTAAAAATTAAAAAGGTATAATAACTGTCACTTAAAAGGTATGAACTAAGTACCATGGGAGATCAGAAGAGAGGACTCTCCAGAGGAGAAAGTCAAGACAGGCTTCACTGAGAAGGTGATAATTATGCCAAGTTTTCACTAGAGCGTGGCTAAATTCAGACTGGAGGGAAAAGCGTATTTCAAACAAAAAGGAGTGTGCTTGGAAACATCAAGCACATTTAGCCAGCTGGAAGATAAAGGTGTTTGGAAAGTAAACTGGAGCTGAATTGAGGGGGTGGGAGTGGAGCTGAGCCTGGACTGTCACACTGAGGTTTTGGTACTCGATTTGGTAAATCTTTTTTTTTTTTTTTTAACATCTTTATTGGAGTATAATTGCTTTACAATGGTGTGTTAGTTTCTGCTTTATAACAAAGTGAATCAGCTATACATATACATATATCCCCACATCCCTTCCCTCTTGCGTCTCCCTCCTACCCTCCCTATCCCACCCCTCTAAGTGGTCACAAAGCACCAAGCTGATCTCCCTGTGCTATGCGGCTGCTTCCCACTAGCTATCTATCTTACATTTGGTACGGTATATATGTCCATGCCACTCTCTCACTTCGTCCCAGCTTACCCTTCCCACTCCCCGTGTCCTCAAGTCCATTTGGTAAATCTTGAGGAGTCACCGAGGATTTTGAACCATTCAGTCTTAAATCAGAGCAGTGAACTAGGAAAATTTAATATGGTAACCAAGAGTAGAATGGAACCCATGGATGTTTACTATATAGCTAGGAGCTAAAAAACGTGCTCACTGGTATTGAGGGCCTTGAAGAACTATCAAGGGATGTTGTAGACATAGAGCTCATGTACTTGTAACCCTGGGTGTTAGAACAATGTCTTAAAAGGTCACCAGGCCACACTAATGAAGGTGAAGAGCAGCAGCTGGTGTCGGCAGGCAGTCAGAACTGCAGAGAGGAACTGCTGAGAAATCACATAACCAGGACTCAGCCCTTGGGAGCAAAAGTTTGCCAACACCTCCTCATCCTCAGTCAGAGGCAGCAAGGAAGGCAGCCTCCCTGGAGAGAGCTTGGAGAGGAAGACCAGTGTCATCAGAGGATTCACTTTCAAGTAAGGGAGGCCAGTGGGAATAATGAGGGCCAGGTGGGGTGAGGGATGGAACAAGCACTCCTCAGGACCAATGAAAAGGCCAGTAGGTGGGACGGCCAGATCTGAGTGAGCTAGACAGGGTTAGGATTAAGTTTAGTAGGAAGTAAGTTAGAGGAAGAAATGGCAGGCCACATGGTTCCACAAAGTATCTGTAAAAATCATAATAAAGTCACAGGCACAGACCTATCACCAGGATGCTTAGCTGAACTCCTGGCTGTGAGTGTAGTCAAAATGATTCCATCTAGTTCCTTGCACAGTAAAAGATCTTTGGCTGGATTTAGACTTTAAATGGCCCTAAGAACTGAAAAAAAGGATCATGCACCTCCACACCATGAGTAATTCCAATAAACACAATGACTATAAAAGAAGGGAAAGGAAGGCAACTAAGTACCCTTTTTTCTCATGATGACTGAAGTGTTCCTTTTGTAAACGATTTAAAATTCAATTATTTCCAAAGCAACATAAAAATAAAAACAAACAAACAAAACCATCTATTTCTAGGTCTCCTTGTTTTGTTGCAGCCTGAAGTACATGATTGTCTGCCTTTCAAAAATGGAATTTGGTTCATGATGCATAAACCACTGCACTTTCAATCAACTGTTTTCTAATAAATATTAGCCATTAGTGCTAAGGATGTTTATTCAGCTTTCTTATGTGTATTTAGAGAAGCTTAATATTTAACACTGTAAAAGTAGAGTGGTAATCAAATTCATTTGTATGAACCCTTGAGTAACTAAAACCTACTTTCAAGGAAGACAAATTATGATGAAATGTAGTAGCATAAAAGATTTATATCCAATGGGCACTTATAATCTATGGCTTTGTCAGGTATAAATTTAATACAAGGCCTACATTTTGTACCTAAAGCTTATATAAGTAAAATCAAATGTAAAGTATTATCATTAATTACAGTAATAGTGTAATAGTAATTGATGTGCATAATAACTAAAACATTGATTCTCAATCATTAAAAAGATTCATTTAGGTTTGCTAAAAGTACTTATTGTGACACACAGACACACACACACACACACACACACACATACATATGTACAAAAAACTATATACCTATATTTTAGAAAATTTTGATAGAACTTCCAGCATTGCAATAAAAGGCTCTACTAATTTTGGGAATGCCAGATTTACTTTATCAGCACACCTAGTTTTCAAACATTCTCATCAGTCAATGTTGTACTCCATGAGAAAATACTGTTCTCCCTGGCTGCTGACTTTTGGAAGCTATATGGAGTTCTCAGCAGAGCACAGAACTCCCTATTTGCATTCACATACTAGTTTTCACAGGCGAAGATCTAAGGATGCTTAATGAAGTGAAATGGACTCTGAGGGTCTTCTGATTTTATAATTCTAATAGGTTCCATCGGTGGTGAATTTTCTGGGTCCGTAAGTCTAGGAAAATGTCTCTGTTTTGCCCTCCCACATAAAGTTCATGTACATGGGTATAGGCTTCTAAATCACTTATCATTTTTTAAATTAGAAATATGTAAAACAAATAAAAACTGCAGAGTAGCATGAAATAAACATTAATGGAACCACCATCCCTATTTGTCCATTTTTAACATTGTGCCATATCTGCTTCAGACCTTTTGTTTATTAAGAAATAAAAGTTACAGACAGAATTGAGGCCTCCTATATAAAACTATCAAGAAATTACTTAGAAGTATAAAATCTCCTAAAAATACTCCTCAGATATATGAAGTTTTTAAGTTATTTATTATTGGTTTTTAATTAATTGCACAGTGATCAAAATGTCTGTATTATAGCAACATTTGGTGCTTACTGAGTTGGCTTGACGCCACAGTACATGGTCCACTTTGTAAATACTCACTGTATGATTGAAAATATGGTTTATTTTCTAATTATTGGGTTCAGGATTCTAATATGTATATTAGATCAAGTTTGCTAATTGTTGTCAAGGTTTTCTACGTCCTTATTAATTTCTCATTTTTAGTTGTTTGATCCATTGGCTCTCAATGTGTGATCCCCAGTCCACCAGCATCAGTTACCTGGGATTGTTGGAAATGCAAATGCTCAGGTCACCACAGACCTACTGAACCAGAAACTCTGGGGATAGGGAGTGAGGCCCAGAATTCTGTTTAACAAGTCTTGCAAGTGATCCTGGTCTATGATAAAGCAGAAGAAACAGTGGCTTGATCTACATATTTCTGAGCCAAAATGGTGTAGTATTTGCATATAACCTATACATGTCCTCGCATATACTTTAAATCATCTCCACATTATTTATAATACCTAATACAATGTAAATGACATGTATATAGTTGTAAATACAAATGTAAATGCTAAGATTTGCTGTTTGGAACTTTCTCAAAATTTTCTTTCCCAAATATTTTCAATTCACGATTGGTTGAATCCAAAGATGCAGAACCCACAGATACAGAAGGTCGACTGTATGTTTAATATGCAACAATTCCCATTGTGGATTTGTTATATTTTCCTTGTAAATATGTTTGCTTTTCTTTAGATATTTAAAGGCTGTGCTATTTGGGTGTATATAATACCCAAATTATTCTACTGTCCTTGCAAACTGTTCCTTTAACACATAATAAGATAATCCTTTTCTGTATACTAACTGTCCATCTTTGACCCACATTATCCTCCAAAACTAAACCAAACTGACACGTCCACAGGATTGTAAGCATACCAGGCATGAATACAATCTCTCCTTTGAGCCTTATTTTCTGAAAGACTCTTGGAAACATGGACTGGGCAAAGGGTTGGATATTGGGGTAGGGGGATGACTGGCCAACTCAAAGCTTTGAGAAAAAGATCATAAAAAGATCATAAAAAGTCCAAAGGTGAAAAGAGACAAGAAAATTCAGACAGATTGTCCCACTATGCAACTTATAGAAAGGGCCAGTCAGAGAAAGAGGTGTTATGAACTGAATTGTCCCTGCCCCCTGCCAAAATGCCAAAATTCGTATGTTTAAGTCCTAATGCCTAGTACAGAATGTGACTATATTTGGAGACAAGGCCTTTAAAGATGCAACTAAAGAAAAAAGAGATCATATGGGTGATCCCTAATTCAGTATGACTGGTGTCCTTATTGGAAAAGGAGATTAGGACACTGAAGCACAGAGGAAAGACCATGTGAAGACATAAAGAGAAGATGGTCATCTACAAGCCAAGGAGAGGGGTCCTCAGAAGATTATCAACCTTGCTGACACCTTGATCTTGCACTTCTAGCCTCCAGAATCCTGAAAAATAGATTTCTGTTGTTTAAGCCACCCAGTCTATGGTACTTTGTTACGGCATCCTTAAAAAACTAATACAGAAGACAAGTGCAGGATGGAAACTAAAGGCTCCATACCAAAACAGCAGCAGATATTGACCAAGGATAGGATATGGAGCCTGAAAAATAACCTCTGGAGCCTGGAAAAGTTATAGATGCTTTTTACAGAGTCTCTAAATCCACAAATAAAGAGAACATTGTAAACTGCTCCTCAAACATGTTTATTCATTCAACACATCTTAAATATACTAATATCACTATTGTTCAACAAATACTTATTGAGCACCTACTATGTGCCAGTCACTGTTCTCTAGACTTGGGATACTGCAGTAAACAAAAAGATTAACATTTCTGCCTTCACTGAAACATCCACTCTGGTGGGAAGTAACAGACAATGAACAACAGAGCTATTAAATAAATAAGTGAATCATATAGTTGTTGGAAATGATAAATGTTATAGAGAAAACAGAGTAAGGGGGATTAAGAATGATGGGTAAGTGTTGTTTATAATTTAAGTACAGCTCCAGGATAGGTTTCATTGAGAAGATGAAATTTGAGCAAAGACTTGAAGGTAGTAGATAAGTATTGACCTTGGGTTCGGTACTGTATTAAGCAATATACAGGGATTACCTAATTTATCCTCAAGATACTTAGAGTGGAAAACTATATTATACCTATTTTACAGATAAAGAAACTCAAACTTAGGGAAGCATGGAGCTATTGCGTGGACGGACCGGGATAAGTGAACAAACCAAATATTCAGTGAGTAACCAAACCCAGCTCCAGACCTTCCTAAAGTGCAAATGAGGGAAGCATGCAAGAAAATAAGTAATTATAGTAGGAATGCCAAGTGCTAAACGAGAGGCGGGTACGAGGGATTATAGGGAGAATGAAGGTGCAGCAAATCTAGGGCATCTTTTTCAAAGGGAAGATCCCTTGGAGAAGTGAAAGTGAATTTCATGTGCTGTGTTTAAATAGGGTTTTCGACACAACATATACTCAGTAAGTTAAAATGCAAATCAAAATATTCCTAAGAGAGATAAAAAGATTGCTATATAGTAAAAGAAAATAATTAGCCAAAGATAATGGACCAATTAAACAAACTATAGTATATAGACATGTTAAGTAGATATTAAAATGTCTAAAAATAATTTTAATGATATGAGAAAGTGCAGATATGATATTGAGACAAAAACGATATAAATACACTATCAACAGTTTTGCCTCAGCTCTGTATTAGTTTGTGTGTGTGGTATGTGCATGTGTGTGTTTCAGATACATAGACACAGGGAAAGACTGGAAGAAGGAAAGCATTTTTTTCCCAGTATAGCAGGATAACAGATGATCACGTGCAAAGAACAATAGTTTAAACAAAAGTTTTTTTTCTCACACATTTAAAGAAAAGTCTGGAGGTTGGCAGCCCAGAGCTGGTATGAAGGTTTCACGAAGTTATCAATGACCCAGGCTCCTTCTAGTTTATCATTCTGCCATCCTTACAGTATGACCCTCATCCTCAAGGTCCAGTGAGGCTGTGGAGCATTATCCGTCAGGTATCTATACTAGTCAGCAAGGCGGAGGAAAAGGGGAAGAGGACGGGTACCCTCCTGTTGTTAAGATGATTTCTCATCAAGACCACAAAACACTCCTACCCAAACATAGATACAGATCTGTAGCACAGCAAGGATACACCAACTTTACATGGGTGGCAGAATGCCAATCTGTTTTTGTTGCTATTTTTCCTAACTAAGAAAGAGGGGAGAAGAGATTAAGAAAGCACCTTGTAGTCTCTGTCATAAGATTCTTCTATATTCTCTAAATTCTGTACAGTGCATGGGTAATATTTACAATTTTGAAAACAAAAGGCTTTCTTGCTTATGATACTCAAAGTTATTAAGTGATATCAAAACATAAGTGCTCTGTAAAGAAAGGGCTTAAATTTAAAGAGAAAAAAACTAAATTATTGACAGGTTAACTTAATGTCTACTTATCATAAATATTAGGGAACTATACTATCTTAGATACAACATCTAGGCATGTTTAATGTATTTTTTGTCTATAAGCATACTACCAAACTAATTATTCCAAGAAAGGCTTATTAGGTAATAAAACATACTTTTAAGAGAGCTGCAAAATTACATACTTTCTAATGAGTTCAACATTTGGAAAATCTTTAGGTAAACTCTGAACACAAGACAATATGATCAAGATCAATGTAGAATTCCCAAAATAAGAGTAAATTTAAGACAGCATATGATTTTGACAGTAAATGACTTAGAAAATAAGTCACATTTTGTATAGCAGCATATTTTGCTAAACTGATAAAAATCACTATCTACATGGCAATTCTAGTATGACTTATACTGTATAGAACAATGGAGATAATGTCTAAGAGACATTCGTTAATGTCTGTAGAATAATAAAGAAGAATTAGCAAAAACCTCTACCCAGTTGAGGAAAAAAAGACTTCCCAACAACAAACTATGCACCTACTGTTATTAAATATTTGAGAAGGACCAGAAGTATGTTGTTTACCCCACCAACCATAGGGCCAATATATTGCTTAAAATTTATGAGATGTTGACGAATCAATTTAATATCAGCTCAGGATGTTACAATCACCATATTAAATATATGTATCAACTATAAGATGCAACTTGATTTCAAATCATAAAACATGAAAAAAAATCTTAAAATTAAGGAAATACACTATCAGTGTTTTGTACCTAACCAAGAAAGTTGTGTATCTTTCAACATCTAACAGGTGACAGTTGCGGGTAGTATTTATTCATTCATTATCAAACTAAAATCAAAACTTATTGATGTCAGGCATTCTTTTAAGCCCTGGGGATACAGGTATAAACAAGACAAATCTCTGGCTTATGAGCTTACATGTTACTGTGGGAGACAATTAACAACTAAATATAAAGTATAATTGCAGGTGGCAATAAGTGCTACAAGGAAAAATAAAACTGGTAAGGAAAAAAAGCAAGCATTAGGGGAAGGAAGGGTATTCAGAATTTGGGCAAGGCGAGTCTCTCCAGGGAGATGACACTTAGGCAAAGCTCGGAATTAAAGGAAGAAGGGTGCCACATGAATATCCAAGGGAAGCACAGCCCAGACAGAAGGCTCAGTGAGTACAAAAGCCCTGAGGCGTACATGCTTAGACAGGAAGTAGAGCGACTGGGAGGAAAGAGGACAGAAGACACAGGAGATGAGTCAGAAGGGCAGCCAGAGGCCAGATCAGGCAGGGCCCCGTGGACCATGTTAAGGGTGTTTGGGTATTACTCAGTGTGCAAGCGGAAGCCACTAGGAAGGTTTACAGTAGAGCAGAGGCATGATAGGACACGTTAGAAGGATCGTTCTGGTGGCTGGGAAGAAAAGAGACTAAAGACAGACAAGGGCACAAGCAGAGAAACCAGCGAGTGACAGACTGGCAGTTGAGAGGGGCAGCGGCAAAGACAAGGAGGTGGTAGAAATGAGGAGTCAGGTTGGAATACAGGGCAGAGCTGACAGCACTCGCTGGTGGACTGGATACGGGATTAAAGTGAAAGAGAAGAGTCAAGCGTGACACCAGTGTGTCAACCCAAGCAACTGGATGAACATTGGTGTCATTTCCTAAGATCAGGAATACACTGGCAGAAACAGGTAGGAAAGAGAACTCAAGAGTTCTCACATGAAGTTGAGATGCCTAACAGGCATTAGGGAAGAGCTGCTAACTATACTGTTGGATATACAGGTCTGGAGCTCAGACCTGTGGCGGAGGCAAAAGTTAAAATTGGGCATAATCACTACACAGATAATATTTAATCAAGTAGACAGGACTTGATACCATCAGACTAGATGAAATAACCAGGAATAAACTGCAGATAAAGAGAAGGCCAACAGCTGAGCCCTGCAGGAGCTCAACATTTGGAGTTTGGTAAGAGAGAGTGAATCCAGCAAAGGAGGCTGGAAGAGAATCACCACTGTTGTAGGAAGAAAATCAGGAGAGGGCAGTATAATGGATACCTGGTGAGAGTGTGTCTTAAGAAAGATGAGAACAACTACAACTATATCAAATGCTACTGCCAGCATGAAAAAGATGTGACCAACTCTACACTTGGTGACCTTGAAAATATAGTTTGGATTTTTTTTTTTTTTTTGGTTACAACTAATAGAAAGTAATCTGAGCAAGCCCAAACAAAACCTTTTATTTATTTTATGTTATTCATTAGACAGACACAAACGTCTCTCTTGCAGCCAAGGCAGAAATGGAGTTGAACTTCATGATGGAGAAAGGTGGCCATCCCATAACTCCCAAGTTTCAACATGCTCTATAGTTCCAGCTGCACATAAGGACCAACTGTAGGACCAATAGCCAAATCCCCAGAAAATATAACCTAATTTGCCCAGCTTGGATCAAGTATCCATCCCTGCAGTTTCTGTGACTCCTACAGGGCAGTGGGGACGTGTCTAACATCACTGGCTTCATCCAGGACCTGATCAAATAGGAATCTGTTGGGCAAATCCTAACTGTAACCAAAGCCTGCCAGCATTCCTGACCATTGTTCCAAAAGCTGTGCTGAGGACAGTGCATATATTATCCCAGTAATCATGATGGCCAGTTAAGGTAATCTATAGATGAGAAAACCAAGACTCATAAATGCTAAATAACTCATTACACAGCTGATTAAGTGGCAAAGCTAAGATTTTCAGGATCTCATGCAAATTTACCCAAGCTAATTTGGCCATGCACGATATGAAGCTCTTTTTGACTGTTACTACCAATAGTAACAAATAAATGAAAGGTCTGGATTTTTATTTCTGGACATCACAAACAGGTATGAAAAGCAAGTCTTAGAATAAATGGTGACCCACTTAGAACACTAATTAGCTAGAAGGGACAAAAAAGCAAGCAAACAAAAATACTGTTCTTTAAACCTGTTTATAAGCTCAGCAAAGTCTCAGGTTTCTATTCTTTTAGGGATTCTGATCATACATTCCATGCAACAATCTATAGAGAGGATTCTGTTATCCTTGCACAGGTATTAAGCAACTACAATCCCCTGATTATCAGCTGGCCAGTTTGGGATTCATGTTTCAATTGTCATTCGTGAAAGCCACACTAGATTCCTATGCCATGTTCTTGCAGGGGTAGGATGTGTGTCTAAGATATTGCAGCCAATCCGTGAATCCTGAATACCACTTTTTATGTAAAAAAAAAAAACAAAACCTCATTCTAGCATCCATTATGCTAACTAACAAGCTGTGAATTTCACCAGTAAAAATCCACTTTGGACACTCACTGGCTTACTAGTGTGAAAATTAATAAAAGGAAAGAGAAAAACCATATGATCACCTCATTAAATGCAGAGAAAGCTTTTGACAAAATTCAACACCCATTTATGATAAAAACCCTCCAGAAAGTAGGCATAGAGGGAACTTTCCTCAGTATAATAAAGGCCATATATGACAAACCCACAGCCAACATCGTCCTCAATGGTGAAAAACTGAAACCATTTCCACTAAGATCAGGAACAAGACAAGGTTGCCCACTCTCACCACTCTTATTCAACATAGTTTTGGAAGTTTTAGCCACAGCAATAAGAGAAGAAAAGGAAATAAAAGGAATCCAAATTGGAGAAGAAGTAAAGATGTCACTGTTTGCAGATGACATGATACTATACATAGAGAATCCTAAAGATGCCACCAGAAAACTACTAGAGCTAATCAATGAATTTGGTAAAGTAGCAGGATACAAAATTAATGCACAGAAATCTCTTGCATTCCTATATACTAATGATGAAAAATCTGAAAGTGAAATTAAGAAAACACTCCCATTTACCACTGCAGCAAAACGAATAAAATATCTAGGAATAAACCTACCTAAGGAGACAAAAGACCTGTATGCAGAAAATTATAAGACACTGATGAAAGAAATTAAAGATAATACAAACAGATGGAGAGATATACCATTTTCTTGAATTGGAAGAATCAACATGGTGAAAATGGCTATTCTACCCAAAGCAATCTACAGATTCAATGCAATCCCTATCAAACTACCTATGGCATTTTTCACAGAACTAGAACAAAACAATTCATAATTTGTATGGAAACACAAAAGACCCCGAATAGCCAAAGCAATCTTGAGAAAGAAAAAAGGAGCTGGAGGAATCAGGTTCCCGGACTTCAGACTATACTACAAAGCCACAGTAATCAAGACAGTATGGTACTGGCACAAAAACAGAAATATAGATCAACGGAAGAGGATAGAAAGCTCAGAGATAAACCCATACACATATGGTCACCTATCTCTGATAAAGGAAGCAAGAATATATAGTGGAGAAAAGACAGCCTCTTCAATAAGTGGTGCTGGGAAAACTGGACAGCTACATGTAAAAGAACGAAATTAGAACACTTCCTAACACCATACACAAAAATAAACTCAAAATGGATTAAAGACCTAAATGTAAGGCCAGACACTACAAAACTCTTAGAGGAAAACATAGGCAGAACACACTATGACATAAATCACAGCAAGATCCTTTTTGACTCACCTCCTAGAGAAATGGAAATAAAAACAAAAATAAACAAATGGGACCTAATGAAACTTCAAAGCTTTTGCACAGCAAAGGAAACCATAAACAAGATGAAAAGACAACCCTCAGAATGGGAGAAAATATTTGCAAATGAAGCAACTGACAAAGGATTAATCTCCAAAATTTACAAGCAGCTCATGCAGCTCAATATCAAAAAAACAAACAACCCAATCCAAAAATGAGCAGAAGACCTAAATAGACATTTCTCCAAAGAAGATATACAGATTGCCAACAAACACATGAAAGAATGCTCAACATCATTAATCATTAGAGAAATGGAAATCAAAACTACAATGAGATATCATCTCACACCAGTCAGAATCGCCATCATCAAAAAATCTACAAACAATAAATGCTGGAGAGGGTGTGGAGAAAAGGGAACCCTCATGCACTGTTGGTGGGAATGTAAATTGATACAGCCGCTATGGAGAACAATATGGAGGTTCCCTAAAAAACTAAAAATAGAACTACCATATGACCCAGCAATCCCACTAGTGGGCATACTCCCTGAGAAAACCAGAACTCAAAAAAAGAGTAATGTACCACAGTGTTCACTGTAGCACTGTTTACAATAGTCAGGGCATGGAAGCAACCTAAGTGTCCATTGACAGATGAATGTATAAAGATATGGCACATATATACAATGGAATATTACTCAGCCATAAAAAGAAACGAAATTGCGTTATTTGTAGTGAGGTGGATGGACCTAGAGTCTGTCATACAGAGTGAAGTAAGTCAGAAAGAGAAAAACAAATACCATATGCTAACACATATATATGGAATCTAAAAAACAAAAAATGGTCATGAAGAACCTAGGGGCAAGACGGGAATAAAGACGCAGACCTACCAGAAAACAGACGTGAGGATACGGGAAGGGGGAAGGGTAAGCTGGGACAAAGTGAGAGAGCGCATTGACACAAATGTAAAATAGATAGCTGGTGGGAAGCAGCCGCGTGGCACAGGGAGATCAGCTCGGTGCTTTGTGACCACCTAGAGGGGTGGGATAGGGAGGGTGGGAGGGAGGGAGACGCAAGAGGGAAGAGATATGGGGATATATGTATATGTATAAGTGATTTACTTTGTTATAAAGCAGAAACTGACACACCATTGTAAAGCAATTATACTCCAATAAAAATGTTAAAAACAATTAATAAAAGGACACTTCAACTAAAACTGGAGTTGGGAAGGTCTATAGAGGGAGCTCTCATGCCCTACGACGCTTCATCAATGACCCCAAGCAGGAAGACATGAATTACCCCCCAAAAGAAGTTACTTTACTGACCCCCAACAAAAAGAGATGTACCTTACACTCCCAAACAGTAAGTGAAACTAGTTTACTACCCCAGCAGGAGGAAGGAAGACTTCCTCCTTGCCCAGCAAAATGCCCACCCAATGGAAAAATGCCGCGGTTCAGCCAATGAGAAGCTGTCCTCATCTGAAATTTTATTTTCCTCCAATGAACTTTCATCTTTCCCTTACTGATGACTTCCTTTCCTTGTCCCACCCTCCTTACTATAAAAGCCTTCCATGTTGTGTAACTCCAGAGAGTATCTGTTTGCCAGATGAGATGTGCCCAATTCATGAATCTCTTAAAAAAGCCAATTAGATCTTCAAATGTACTCAACTGAATTTTGTTTTTTAACGCTAGCAAAACTTCTCCTGTTGACTAGAAATTAAGACATGGGATAATATGCACCTCCTTAGTTCAGCCTTTTAATTAAACCCTTAGCTCTTGGTTTTGTGTATCCCTAGGGCATAGACCACCCTAGGATACAGCTTAAACTAACACCAACATAATATGACACTGTCATAATGAAGTGTTTTTTAAGTCCAGACCCTTCTACCACATCTCAACACAATCTGAGTTCTACAGCTGGGATTTGTTTTGCTCTTGTTTTCATATTTCGTGATGCATTTTTAACCATTCGGTCTTATCTTCTTCATTCCTAGAATGTACCCTATTTTACTTCTGCCTTGGATTACAGAATATGTGACCCAAATGACAGCCTTAAAGGCCATGTTAATAATTGCTTTAATTTATTAGTGAGAAAACTAAGACCGAGAAAATAAAGGAACTTATCAAGTTACATTTCTAGTCAGTGGTACAGATGGGACCATATACAGGCCATCTAGATTTCTGCTCTTCCCACTGTGCTCAGCTGCCTTCACTGGTGATGAAGTTTCTGACACAAAAGTACACTTGTGGAAGGACCATCTTGGACATCAGAGAATACGTCATAAACTGTATGCAGACCCATCATAATGGAATTATTCTATTCCCTCAGCTTTGGGCTTCATTAAAAACATGTACATCTGGATGAAGAGTGACACAGTATAAAGAATGCTGCATCCAATACCTCACATCACAGAGGGAATAAAGGGCAGTTGAAACTGGCCAATTGGAAAACAGCTGGAAAACCAAAAAGCAGCTGCCAGCCTATAGCCAAACACAAATCCTTTTGCCAAGTCTACAAGAATACATTTTTCATTTGATCCAAGCAGATAACTTTACATTACAAATATGGAAACTCAGGCACCACTGCCCATCCTCCAAACCCCTCAAAAACAAGCAAGCAAAAAATTAATTCAGCCAGTTGTTGAAATACCTGAATAACTGGTAGTACAACCACAACCACAACCAAAAATCTGTCAGGTGCCCTAAGCAGAACAACAAAGACATTAAAACCGCAGATTTCTCATTAGGTGTTTTGGCGAAAAAAAAGTAAACAATCAGCCAAAGTGTCCCCATGGAGTAAGAAATACAAATAACTAACGGGTGTGAATAATAGATAAAACTTTATCTAAAATCTGCAGCAGGAGGTCCTGTCAATAGTGAGCATGAGAAGGACCGACAGGGGTGTTAGCTCCATACACTAATCACTGTTCCATGTTCCCATTTTAATACTCAAAAGAGGGAATGAGCAAGCTCAGGACAGAGTCCAAGCACAGGTGGCCCCAGTGAGCTGACACAAGACAAAGTAGTCAAACAGAACTCAAGGTGCCAGGCTTTCCTTTCCACAGCCTAGTCCATCCGCCTCCATATACAGGACATGAAAAGCAGCTTATCGACTCTGAGTTAAGAGTGCATGTCTGGCCTTCCCTGGTGGCACAGTGGTTGAGAGTCCGCCTGCCGATGCAGGGAACGCGTGTTCGTGCCCCGGTCCGGGAAGATCCCACATGCCACGGAGCGGCTGGGCCCGTGAGCCATGGCCGCTGAGCCTGCGCGTCCGGAGCCTGTGCTCCGCAACGGGAGAGGCCACAACAGTGAGACGCCCGCGTACCGCAAAAAAAAAAAAAAAAAAGAGTGCATGTCTAACAAGGGACTAGTTTCTCTGGAATCATCAGTCGCTTCTTTCTGGGATAACGGGGACAAGGAGAAAAGAGACTTGAGGATCAACTCTACTACTACCTGTGTTACCTTGGGCAGATTACTCAACCTCTCAGCCTTCTTTATTTGTAAATGGTTTTATTACACATTCTGCACGACTGTGGTAAAGACTGAATGAAATCATGAATGCATGTGAAATATCTAGTATATTAGACAGTCAGGAAACATAGTCTCTAAGATAATCATTGACGTCACTGCTACCGGCTCCCCTCCCACGTGCAGTAATAGGCGAGACTACTTACCTGGTAGAACCAACTCTCCCCACTGCCCCCCACCCCTGACTTACAAATGTCCAATTTATTTATTTATTATTTATTTATTTGGCCGCATGGCATGTGGGATCTTAGTTCCCTAGCCAGGGATCAAACCTGTGCCCCCTGCAGTGAAAGTGTGGAGTCCTAACCACTGGACTGCCAGGGAATTCCCTGTCCAATTTAATAAAAGGCAGGAAATAAAAATGCCTTCTGTCCCCACTGTCTCTCTTCCCTGGCTGTCATGGGAGCCATCAGAGAAGAAAACTCCAGTCTTTTCACAGGAGGAAGAGAAAAAGGTGAAAAGCAAGGCTCCACACCTTACCTCACAGTGGATGGAAAGGAAGTGTTGGCCTTCGAAACCCCCGTGTGGCCCCCGGCCCACAGTAGTTCCTCTACGTTCCCTGAGTGTTTTCACATAGGTCTGCTAGACAGCTTAAACCCCCAGCAATTAGTGATTCAAGTATCCTCAGAAAAACACACATTCCTGTGCTCAGTTTAGGGTTATGCTCACATTATGCCTCATCTATACACTTATGAGAAGTAGTTCAATCGAACTGCTCTCCTCATAGGGAACGTGAGGGGGAACCAAAAATAAAGAAAATGCTGGAATGCCACAGAGTGCTTTCTAAGAACAGAGCAGCCTGAGTGCAGCTGAAAAGGGGCAGCGTGGGAAACAAGGAAAGTCTAGGGTGTGGAAAGTCTGGTAGGAGCACTGAAAACCAAAACTACCCAATTTAAAAATGTGCCCACAAGGTGGCCACCAGGTATCCAGGGAAGAGGAGGAAGTCCTCTCCTCCTTTTCCCTCCTCTGACTTGGTTTCTTCCTTCTCCCAAGAACTGGAATGCAGTCTTCCATCATTAGTACCACAGTGAAGCTTTCACAGGGATTAAAGGGGATTTTCGTGAGCCAGCTAATAATCTTAACTTCATTTGTTTAACTTTTTTTCGTATAGGAAAATGAGTTCTAAGTTCCACAGAACTCACTCACATGACTCCCTGAAAAGAATAACCTATTATCTTCTTGTTTAAGACAGATAATTTATTTCATTAAACTAACAGATGAGCAGATGTATGGATGACCGAATAATTGAAGGGAAAGCCTTCATGACAAGCCAGCGCCAGGAGCAGCCTGATCAATCTCCCTCTCTCCCCTGATCTTGGTTTGGTTTTCTACTAAACACATATCATTATCTGACCTTATAATACGTATTTATTTGTTTGTCAATTCATTGCCTGTCTTCTCTACTAGAACATGAACTCCATGAGGGTACACACTGTTTTCTGGTTTGCTAAAGTCCTCACCTAAAACAACCTCTGGCAACTGTAAATGCTCAGTAAATATTGATACTTGCTGAATACGTGGATGGCTGATCTGAAATGGCAATGTCTTCATAAGACACTTTGAGACTGAACACTAAGCCTTGAAGAGCAGTACTCTGGGCCCCTCCCTCACTCAGTCTCCACTTCTTGTTTCACACCACAAGTACCTGACTACTATCTGGACTTGTGATCATTTCCTTTTAAATAATGCCCCACGGATGACTTTGAAGCACTGGAGGTCGCTTGTCATGATATGAGTGATTGTCCTTGGCACCACTGCTCCCCCAGATTTTTTTTTTTAATGGCAAGCCTTCAAAGAGAGATTCCACCTGCACCAAAAGTAGATAATTCCACATATATAATGAGTCTCTCTGTTTTTTTTTCAGTGCCATAAACTCTTCCTCCTCTCTCTGAAAAGACCTCTGAAACCAAATCACATATACAGAAATGTAAGATCTTCCCATTTCTTTTTCTGTAGAAAAAATAAATACTGATATTTAGAAAAATGAGAGGAGGGGACACAATCACCTATTTCATATTTAGCGTCTCAAAATAACTTCCGGTAGAACCATCTGCTTCTAATATTAGAGAAGTCTCCTCTATCCAAATAATGGTACGATACCATTTATTTCTAATTAGTTATTATTCTTTTGGTTTCAAAGAGCCATGACTATTAAACCAATGTCAAATCTGTATTTCCAGACCAATGTATTCATTGCTTATACTGATTGTTATAAAATAGTAAATCATTTCCCCACTTGGACAGACTCTCACATGAAATGTTTGATGATTTTCAAAATAAAGCAGGCTATCAGTAGACAAAGCCCAGCTGCTTTGTGAATCATATTTATAAGTCTGGCGGTAATGACTTCTTTATATTCGGTCACCCAGCTTCCTCATGTAGATAAGTGGGTGAAATAAGCTTCACTTTATAACCTTGATCTCATTATAAGAATTCAAAGATGGGAAGGGGAATTTAGTAACTAATTAATTACTAATAATCATAAAGGTACATCACTTGGTAGTAAACATTCAAGGCCTAGAAAGAGATCTGTAATTCTTCTTCAGTTAGACTATGCTTAGGAAATAACATAATTTTAAAAAATAATTAATCTAACATACTTAGTCTAAGATATTTCTTTAAAACAATGTATAACTAATATATTTCATAAACTGGATGAATAAAGGGTTCTTGTGGCTTTTTAGGACATTTTCTGAATTCTATGTAATTCAGTCCTAGTTAAATCAACTCTTCATTCCTAGAAACTTAAGTGCAAGACGGGAGGGGCAAGACGTGGTTTTGGAAAATAAACACTTCACTCAAAATATACATGAATAGGATATATACCATGTCTACAATCTCCAAAATAAGTACACTTCTTATTCCTGAAAAAAAATCATAAGACAAGCAACTTAGTTTTCGACATAACCAGCTGTATTACACTGAAGGTTTGGAAGAGCAAAGGTCTATCACAGAAAAAATGTGGCTACACTTTTCTAGAAGAATGAAATCCAAACTAAATTGCATAGGCAATGTATAGCTCAGAAGGGGACATGAAGATACTCTTCTTAACAGAAGGCAAGATAGATGATAATAGCATTCCGAATAGCGGAAACTGCATGGCGGAAGTCAAACCAGATGTCTCAGACTTGCTGCAACCAAGTCAAGGAACTTGGAGGTTTCAGGGGAGTTCAAACTTAAGTGTATTCAGCTCGTATCTCATCTGAGATGTTGTTGTGCAAAGGTGGCACAGAGAGATACTTTTACAATTATAACTCTAGAAATAAGACCATGTTTTAGCGATGGCTTACTGATGTCACTCTACAATTTGCATGCATTATAAATGCCTTTTTCATTTAGTAGCCATACTTAACATGTGTTTAACTATTTGCAATTTAGAAAGTACTTTTATAAATATTACCTCCTGGGCTTCCCTGGTGGCGCAGTGGTTGAGAGTCCGCCTGCCGATGCAGGGGACGCGGGTTCGTGTCCCGGTCCGGGAGGATCCCACATGCCGCGGAGCGGCTGGGCCCGTGAGCCATGGCCTCTGAGCCTGCGCGTGCGGAGCCTGTGCTCCAAAACGGGAGAGGCCACGACAGTGAGAGGCCCACATACCGCAAAAAATAAAAAAATTAAAAAATAAATAAATAAATAAATATTACCTCCTATCCTCTGAAGTAGGTGTTTTTATTCTCTGTAAATAAGGCAACTAAGGCTTAAAGAATTTAAATGTCATTCTTGAGGTCACTTGATAAAACTTGGACTCAAATTTAGCTTGACTCCAGGGCCAATAAACTTTCTACCAAATCAACTTCCCAGCTTTTCCCAGATCTTTATCTCACCCAATTATATGTTAATTCTGTAATCAGACAGGTTACATTTTCCACATTCACTAAAAAAAAACCAGACCAGTCTAATTTCAAGCCTACATGAAACAGGCCCTCCCTTCCATCATTTACTTTTCAATACAGTAATAGTACACTAAACAAGCCAAATTAAACTCATTTTTCAGCCAGAGTAAATGACAAAAGTAGTCCAAATAAACTGTAACTAGCACCACCTAAACCAACTATAACTTTTACCGAGTGATAGTGGTGGGGGAAAAAATGGCAGTGGGGAAGGGAGTTCCCAGTTTCATTGGGGCCACTTCTCATGAAGTAAGTTGGTTTTAGCTTGTTTATTTCTACTAAGAGGTGCCCTGACTCACAAACTGTATCCTGACGCATCATTTCTAGAAGTTTTTATACCATATATAGTCCTATCCTACTTGTTCAACAAGAGTTTTCTTCTTTGGCAGCTTCATAGGGCAAAATCAACTTTGGCTTTGAAGAGATCAACATCTTACTAGCTGGATTAAGCTGCCACTCTCCATTGAGAATTTGGTTGAAGAACAGCAGCACACGTTCAAGGGTTTCCTTTCACTGACCTCTCAAGTGGGAAAAACACACATATTGAGTGAAGTTAGCAGAAGAGTCCATTTAGGAGCCAAAACTCAAAGAGTTTATTTCCTACTCTGGACATTTACGTAGGTCCCCCTAGTATCTTTTCAATATTGTTCTTTTTGAGTTTAAATCCCTAAATTGAGTAAAATTTCTATTCATATTGCCTTACAGTAGACTAAGGTAAAAACAAGATATCAGACAGGAAAGTATTTTGAAAACAGCTGAATTAAAAACAAAGTGTTATCAACTGAGTGCTTCACCTGTATGAAGAAAATGCACCAATCCCCTGGAGCTGAAAAAAAGCCGTCTTATTTTTCAGTTCTATCACTGTCAGTTGTTCATTTGGGAACCATAACAGAACCTGTTATACTTTTGTTCTTACATGATAATGTGCACACAATTTATTTTTCATTCTATTAATTCTCTGTCCAACCTTTAAATTTTGTTTTATTTTTAATTCATTGAGCCCAAGTGTCATGCTGCATGATGTTTACTGGGAATACCAGTAAAGACAGTCATTAAATAAATACATTTACTACTGCAATAGCTGCCATGGAGGGACAGGTACCTAGTGCTATGAGAAAGTAGAAGAGGCGCACCTGACCTAGTCTAAGAGGATGAGAAAGGTTTCCATGAGGAAATAATATTTAAACATAGAGATTCTTTTCCTCCAGTTTTTGCTGCCAAGTATAAGATCCATGGTTTTTATTCATTAGTGTTCTTGAAATACTTGTCTTTCTATCTTCCAATCCTAAATTGATACTATTGAAATAATTTTCATTTTTTTGAAATCTTCAATTCATATTTTTACTCTTTTCCAAATCCCTCACGCTACTTCCTTTAAAACAAAAAACAAAAGATTTTAGACTTCAGGACCCAATGTGGCTTTTATTTTTTTTAATTAATTTTTATTGGAGTATAGTTGCTTTACCATGTCGTGTTAGTTTCTACTGTACAGAAAAATGAATCAGATATATATATATCTCCTTCCTTTTGGATTTCCTTCCCATTCAGTTCACCACAGTGCAGTAAGTAGAGTTCCCTGTGCTATACAGTATGTTCTCATTAGTTATATATTTTATACATAGTATCAATAATGTGTATGTGTCAATCCCAATTTCCCAATTCCTCCCACCACTCCCCTTTCCCCCTTGGTATCCACACATTCGTTCTCTACATCTGTGTCTCACTTTCTGCTTTGCAAATATGATCATCTATACCATTTTTTCCAGATTCCACATACATGCGTTAATATACGATATTTTTCTCTTTCTGACTTAATTCAACTCTGTATGACAGTCTCTATCTAGGTCCATCCACGTCCCTACCAATGACCCAATTTTGTTCCGTTTTGTGGCTGAGTAATACTCCATTGTATATGTGTACCACATCTGCTTTATCCATTCCTCTGTTGATGGACATTTCGATTGTTTCCATGTCCTGTCTATTGTAAATAGTGCTGCTATGAACATTAGGGTGCATGTATCTTTTTGAATTATGGTTTTCTCTGAATATATGCCCAGTAGTGGAACTGCTGGGTCATACAGTAGTTCTATTTTTAGTTTTTTAAGGGAACTCCATACTGTTCTCCATAGTGGCTGTATGAATTTACATTCCCACCAACAGTGCATGAGGGTTCCCTTTTCTCCACACCCTCTCCAGCATTTATTGTTTGTAGATTTTTGATGATGGCCATTCTGATCGGCATGAGGTGATACCTCATTATTGATCTGATTTGCATTTCTCTAATAATTAGTGATGTTGAGCACCTTTTCATGTGTTTGTTGGCCATCTGTATGTCTTCTTTGGAGAAATGTCTACTTAGGTCTTCTGCTCATTTTTTGATTGGGTTGTTTTTTTGATATTGAACTGCATGACCTGCTTGTATATTTTGGAGATTAATCCTTTGCAGTTGCTTTGTTTCCAAATATTTTCTCCCATTCTGAAGGTGTCTTTTGGTCTTGTTTATGGTGTCCTTTGCTGTGTAAAAGCTTTTAAGTTTCATTAGGTCCCATTTGTTTATTTTTGTTTTTATTTTCATTATTCTATGAGGTGGGACAAAAAAGATCTTGCTGTGATTAATGTCAAAGAGTGTTCTGCCTATGTTTTCCCCTAAGAGTTTTATAGTGTCTGGCCTAACATTCAGGTCTATAATCCATTTTGAGTTTCTTTTTGTGTATGGTGTTAGGCAGTGTTCTAATTGCATTCTTTTACATGTAGTTGTCCAGTTTTCCAAGCACCACTTATTGAAGAGAACTGTCTTTTCTCCATTGTATATTCTTGCCTCCTCTGTCATAGATTAGTTGACCATTGGTGCATAGGTTTACCTCTGGGCTTTCTATCCTCTTCCGTTGATCTATATTTCTGTTTTTGTGCCAGTACCATGTTATCTTGATTACTGTAGCTTTGTAGTATAGTCCGAAGTCAGGGAGCCTGATTCCTCCAGCTCTGTTTTTCTTTCTCAAGATTGCTTTGGCTATTCGGGGTCTTTTGTATTTCCATACAAATTGTGCAATTTTTTGTTCTAGTTCTCTGAGAAATGCCACTGGTATTCTGATATGGATTGCATTGAATCTGTAGATTGCTTTGGGTAGTTTAGTCTTTTTCACAATATTGATTCTTCCAATCCAAGAACACAGTATATCTCTCCATTTGTTAGTGTTGTCTTTAATTTCTTTCATCAGTGTCTTACAGTTTTCTGAATACAGGTCTTTTGTCTCCTTAGGTAGGTTTATTCCTAGGTATTTTCTTTTTTTGTTGCAATGATAAATGAGATTATTCCTTCTCTTTCTGATCTTTCATTGTTAGTGCATAGGATTGCAAAAGATTTCTGTATTAATTTTGTATCCTGTGACTTTATTAAATTCACTGATTAGCTCTAGTAGTCTTCTGGTAGCATCTTTAGGATTTTCTATGTATAGTATCATGTCATCTGCAAACAGTAATAGTTTTACTTCTTCTTTGCCAATTTGGATTCCTTTTATTTCTTTTTCTTCTCTGACTGCCATGGATAGGACTTCCAAAACTATGTTAAATAAGAGTGGCGAAAGTGGACACCCTTGCCTTGGTCCTGATCTTAAAGGAAATGCTTTCAGATTTTCAGCATTGAGAATAATGTTTGCTGTGGGTTTCATTTTCTTTTTTTGTGATATCTTTGTCTGGTTTTGGTATCAGGGTGATGATGGCCTCGTAGAATGAGTTTGAAATGCTCCACCCTCTGCAATTTTTTGGAAGCGTTTGAGAAGGATAGGTGTTAGCTCTTCTCTAAATGTTTGATAGATTTCACCTGTTAAGTCATCTGTTCCGGACTTTTGTTTGTTGGAAGATTTTTAATCACAGTTTCAATTTCATTGCTTGTGATTGGTCTGTTGATATTTTCTATTTCTTCCTGGTTCAGTCTTGGAAAGTTGTACTTTTCTAAGCATTTGTCCATTTCTTCCAGGTTGTCCACTTTATTGGCATACAGTCGCCTGTAGTAGTCTCTTATGATCCTTTGTATTTCTACAGTGTCAGTTGTAACTTCTTTTTCATTTCTAATTTTATTGATTTGAGTCCTCTCCCTTTTTTTCTTGATGAATCTAGCTAAAGGTTTATCAATTTTGTTTATCTTCTCAAAAAATCAGCTTTTAGTTTTATTGATCTTTGCTATTGCTGTCTTCGTTTATATTTCATTTATTTCTGCTCTGAGCTTCATGATTTCTTTCCTTCTACTAACTTTGGGTTTTGTTTTTTCTTTCTCTAGTTGCTTTAGGTATAAGGTTAGGTTGTTTATTTGAGATGTTTCTTGTTTCCTGAGGTAGGATTGTATTGCGATAAACTTCCCTCTTAGAACTGCTTTTGCTGCATCCCCTAGGTTTTGGATCATCATGTTTTCATTGTCATTTGTTTCTAGGTATTTTTTGATTTCCTCTTGATTTACTAAGTGATCATTTGGTTATTTAGTAGCAAACTGTTTAGCCTCCATGTGTTTGTATTTTTTTACAGGTTTTTTTTTTTCCTGTAACTGATTTCTAACCTCGTAGCATTGTGGTCGGAAAAGATGCTTGATATGATTTCAATTTTCTTAAATTTATCGAGGCTTGATTTGTGACCCAAGATGTCATCTATCCTGGAGAATGTTCCATGAGCACTTGAGAAAAAAGTTATTCTGCCACTTTTGGGTGGAATGTCCTATAAATATCAATTAAGTCTATTTGGTGTATTGTGTCATTTAAAGCTTGCGTTTATTTATTTTCTGTCTGGATGATCTGTCCATTGGTGTAAGTGGCGAGTTAAATTCCCCCACTATTACTGTGTTACTGTCAATTTCCCCTTTTACTGCTGACGGAAGTTGCCTTATGTATTGAGGTGCTCCTATGTTGGGTGCATAAGTATTTACAATTGTTATATCTTCTTCTTGGATTGATTCCTTGATTATTATATTGTGTCCTTCCTTGTCTCTTGTAATAGTCTTTAATTTAAGGTCTATCTTGTCTGATATGAGTATTGCTACTCCAGCTTTCTTTTGATTTGCATTTGCATGGAATACCTTTTTCCATCCCTTCACTGTCAGTCTGTTTGTGTCCCTAGGTCTGAAGTGGGTTTCTTGTAGACAGCATATACACAGGTCCTGTTCTGGCATCCATTCAGCTAGACTGTGTCTTTTGGTTAGAGCATTTAATCCATTCACATTTAAGGTATTTATCGATATGTATGTTCCTGTTACCATTTTCTTAATTGTTTTGGGTTTGTTTTTGTAGGTCCTTTTCGTCTCTTGTGTTTCCCGCTTAGAGAAGTTCCTTTAGCCTTTGTTGTAGAGCTGGATTGGTGGTTCTGAATTCTCTTAGCTTTTGCTTGTCTGTAAAGCTTTTGATTTCTCCACTGAATCTGAATGAGATCCTTACTGGGTAGAGTAATCTTGGTTGTTGGCTTTTCCTTTTCATCATTTAAAATATGTCCTGCCACTCCTTTCCGGCCTGCAGAGTTTCTGCTGAAAAATCAACTGATAACCTTATGGGGATTCCCCCGTATGTTATTTGTTGCTTTTCCCTTGATGCTTTCAATATTTTTTCTTTGTATTTAATTTTTAATAGTTTGATTAATATGTGTCTCAGCATGTTTCTCCTTGGGTTTATCCTGTATGGGACTCTGTGCTTCCTGGACTTGATTGACTATTTCCCTTCCATGTTAGGGAAGTTTTCAAATATAACATCTTCAAATATTTTCTCAGGCCCTTTCTCTTTCTCTTCTTCTTCTGGGGCCCCTATCATTCGAATGTTGGTGCATTTAATGTTGTCCCAGAGGTCTCTGAGACTGTCCTCATTTCTTTTCATTCTTTTTGCTTTATTCTGCTCCTCGGCAGTTATATCCACCATTCTATATTCCAGCTCACTTATCGGTTCTTCTGCCTCTGTTATTCTGCTATTCCATCTAGTGTATTCTGCTATTCCATCTAGTGTATTCTTCTTTTCAGTTATTGTGTTGTGTTGTGTTGTGTTGTTCATCACTGACTGTTTGTTCTTTAGTTCCTCTAGGTCCTTGTTAAACATTTCTTGTATCTTCTTGATCCGTGCCTCTATTCTATTTCCGAAATCTTGGATCACCTTTACTATCATTCCTCTGAATTCTTTTTCAGGTAGATTGCCTACTGCCTCTTCATTTATTTGCTCTTGTGGGATTTTACCTTGCCCCTTCATCTGCAACATATTTCTCTGTCATCTCATTTTGTCTAACCTGCTGTGTTTATGGTCTCCTTTCCACTGGCTGCAGGGTCCTAGTTTCTCTTGCTTCTGTTGTCTGCCCCCTGGTGAGTGAGGTTGGTCCAAGGGCTTGTGTAGACTTCCTGGTGGGAGGGACTGGTGCCTGCGCTCTGGCCGGTGGAGCTGAATCTTTTCCCTCTCAAGGGCAGGTCTGAGTCAGGTGGTGTGTTTTGGGGTGTCTGTGAGCTTAGTATGACTTTAAGCAGACTGTCTGCAATGAGTGGGGCTGTGTTCCTTTCTTGCTGGTTGTTTGGTGTGAGGTGTGCAGCGCAGGAGTTTGCAGGCAGTCGTGTGGGGCCGGGTCTTGGTGTTGATATGAATACCTCTGGAAGCACGCACACCAATTAATATTCCCTGGGCCTGGGAATTGTCTGGCGGTCCAGCATCCTGGGCTCTGCGCTCCCACCCCAGAGGCCCAGGCCCGTCCCCTGGCTGGGGAACCAAGAGCCCACAAGCCACACCATGCAGCCAGAGAAAAAGAAAAGAAAAGAGGAAAGAACAGAGACAGATAAACAACACCCTGGACTAACAGCAAAAGCAACAGCAAAGAAACAGCAGCAACAACAACACACACACAAAGAGGAAAAAAAAAGAGAATAAACAAAGAATTAAAAAATGAGAACAGTCATGAAGGACTAAACTAACAGAAAAAATGAAAACTAAAGCAAAATCAGAAAGCAAACAGACAACAAGAGTAGCAAGAAAACATAAAATATACACATAAAAACCAATCAAAAAAAGAGAAAAAATAAAGTAAAATCAAAAACAAGATAAAAACCTACAAAACAAAAAACTAAAGTAAAACTAGAAAAGTAAAAAAATAAATTAAAATAAAAATACATATTAAAAAATAAGAAAATAAAAGATAATAAATAATAAAAGCAACAACAGCAACAACTGAACAAAATGAAAGAAACAGAAAAAAGAATAATAGTAATAAGAATATTTTCTTGCCTCCGCTGTCAGTGTCCTTGTTCCCACAGTGAGGCAGAGCTAATCCCCACCTCCCCAGGAGGCCTTCCAATACCTCCAGGTAGGTCTCTGGGCCTGCTGTGGGCACTGTGGGGCCAGCTCAGACTCTGACCTGGCCCAGTTCCTGCATGTATTTGTCCCCTAAGGCCACTGCTGCGAAGACTAGACCGTTCTCCATTGTGGGAGCACTCATTGTCTATTCAGATATTCCACAGGCGCAGGACTTACCAAGCCAATCTAGGGGATTTAACCTGTGGCTTGTGCAGCTGCACAGAAAGACTTCCGTTCCCCTTCCTTGGTCGCACTGCCCTTGGGGTTTAGCTTTGGTTTTGACCCCACTTCTGTGTGCCACCCTCAGGTGTTTGTTCCCTGCCCAGGTGAGAGGGAGCAAAAGCAGTGGCTGCTTGGGGAACACTTAATCACTCAGACCAGGGTGTGCGCAGATTGCCTGCAGCGTCAGGAGCCAGCAGGCGGTTGTAACCAACTGTAGTGGCTCACTCTGGTGGGAGTCCCTCCCAGTGCCCGTGGAGGCAGGAGCTGGTGTGTGGCAGTGGTAGTGGCTCCACACTCCACGTGCCTCTCAACCGTGGTGCCTCGCTTTCCAGGCAGACCACACTTCCTCTAGGGGCATTCCCGGCCGTGCATCCCATCCCTCCCGGCCCCTCTGCTGTATCTGTGCAGCGAATAGCGTTCCTCTACTCGGATCAGTTCTCCCACCCCCACGCTTTAGCACTCAGCCCCCGCCAGCACTGGTGGATTCTCGTCCCAGGCAGGGCTGCCAGGGCTGATTCCCAAGGAGGCTTTGGGATGAGCGGCGCTCAGGCCCCAGAGCCCTCACGGGTGGAGTGGACCCCGGCCTGAGGGGCAGGTGGGCACGGCTCAGAAGGGAACCCCTCCCATGGCCCAAAGAAACTGGTAGATGCTGGAAGGGGCTGTAATGGCGGCTTTGCCCCTTGTGCGCCACTCAACATTGATGCCTTGTTTCTATGGTGTCCCGGGATTTTTCTGCAGACTTTCCTGGTTGTGGAGCTCCTTACTCCTGTCTCTTCAGGCTGTCTTTTCACTGCCAATAGCTGTCTTCTCCCTGGGTCTACGCTCCAAACCCCACTTTCCAGCACGCAGCCCCCCTCTGCAACAGGTGACTCACAACTCAGGCTGGAATGCGCAGAGCTGCAGTGTAGACCATGCGCGCAATTCTTACTTTGTCCTGCCTTCCACAGACTGTCTGCTGCATTCTCCTTTGATCCCCTGAAGGTTCTTTTCTGTCCCAGTTGATTTCCCCACCCTGAGGGAGTTTTTCTGAGTACAGGGACCTCCCTTCACTTTCAGCTTCCCACCAGGGTTGCTGGTCCCTTTTTTGATTCCTCTTTTCTTCTTTCTTTCATCCTACCTGGTTGTGAGGGGATTTTTCTTTTTCTTTTAGGGGTCCGAAATCTTCCACTAATGTTCAGTAGGTACTTTATGAGAACTATTCCATTTGTAGATGTATTCTTGATGCACCTGTGAGCAGTGACAAATTCCGTGTCCTCCTATTCTGCCATCTTGACTCCTTCCCCAATGTGGCTTTTAGAACTAACTGTTGAAAGCTAAATGAGGCCTAAGGATATTCCTATCTGCTCTGGTCACAAAGTGACTTCTTATAATTCAGAGAAAAAGGAGAAACATAAATAAGTTAATATATAGTGAAAAATCAAGCAAAATACATGGCAAAGAAAATGTGACCACCATTCTCTTGCCCTTTGTTTTCAAGGCTCTTGGGGGCATTCTTACTATTTTTCATATTTGGATAACATGTCCATTACCCTGGAGAACTATGTCCTGAAATGCACACTTTTCCCTAACAAAAATCAGTAAAGCATACAGAGTTTTTCAGAGAATCTAAGGTAAGACGATATGATCTCAAAAAACTACAAAAGAATAACAGTACTTAGCTACTTCTAGGAAACAGAAGGGATGCAAGAGCAGCCAAAATAATTTTAAGGTAAACCTAAAATCAAATGGCATAATACCGTTTTGCAGTTTAAAAAAATGCTTGGTTTTAAAATACAGATGTATGGTATCACCTAAAGCAATGAATCTATCTCTAGAGCAAGATACTAAAGAGAATATTTATTTTATGAATTAAAAAGCAGAACCAAATGACATTAATTGGGACATTTTTATCACTACTGGGCAATGACTATATGTGAATTAAACTGGTGACATACTAATGTTCCTGCCAACGTAACTTGGTCAGAAGACACTGTTATATAACTCTACAGAAGGAATCAAAGAAAATACATGTGCAAAGTTTCACTCCGACATTCAACGAGTAGAGCCTGCACTTAAAAGTCTTCAAGGGTTCCTGAATATGGAATCTCAGTCAATTAATCCAATTCTCTTTTTTTTAAATTGTAGACTCTGACCTTAAAAAGAAGACACATTCTGTCTGATTTTGAAGTATATCCAAAGTACACCTTGAACAGCCCAAAGCTCTGAGTTCAATACCTATTCTTTCCCATAGATCCTCAGTACTGACAGCATGAAGAAAAGAAAAAATTAAGCACAGCTACTTTTTCTCTAAGAATGTCACTCCTTTTTATCAACAGCTATTGTCATTTTTTCATTTCAAAGGCTCAGAACACACATTTAAAATGTCCACTATCATACAGACAAGCCAAAGGGGGAGTATGAGTGTGGGTGTGTAGACAAATTGAGGGACAGTTTGGCACCAAAAACGAATCATTTTGAAGATGACTTTAAGAAGAAGCAATTTAGTTTAAATACCAAGAGCCTGGAATTAAGGACAGGGAAATAAAGGAACTAGAGTAGTGGAGTTAGTCCATGTGAATAAACAGCACAGATCTACTGGATTTCTGTCTCTGAATCCTGTTTGCTGGTAGACGCTCTTGAATCCTTTCTAGGTCTGATCTTTTAGGTCACATGCTCAGATTATTTCCTCAGGTTTTCCTCAAATAGCTGTATCTTTATTGAACTGAATATTAAGGTAGTCTTTTCATGTCTTCAACTATTTTCTGTATTTTCCTGGGACACAAGTCACATGTACAAGCACCATCTTATTAGAAAAATATACACAAAACTGCTGCCAACATATATTTATGATAATATCAATCAGTCAGGATGTACTCAGTGATAATACAAAATTAATATACAAAATGCAAGGGAGGTAGGCGCCAAAAAACTTGCACATTCAATTGCATACTGAAGATCACGTAAACATCATGAGGGTGGATGACTGTGCTTATCTTATTCCCTTTGTAATTATCTCTAGCCTCCAACACAACAGAACAGGCACTGAATAAACATTTGCTGAATAAATAAGTTTTCAAAAATGCTGCAAATGAGGAAATTAAAATGGCCACAGTTGTTTCAGTTATCTGTCTTACCATTTGCCATATCTCTCTGCTGCTTTCTGGTAATGGCAGGAAACCCCAAATTCCACTTTCCTGGCTTACTCTCCAGATTACAACAAACCTTCTACTAATTCCGTATTTATGCAACAGAATTATCCATGAACTTCCATACACCTGGTCTACAATAATAATTGTTGATAATTATGGCTTGTTAGACCTTAAATTACTTTTTAAACAGCAAAGGTTACCTTGTGCTCAATACTCTTTGAATGTATTTAGTTTTTTAAAATATTCATAATTTTGCATTACCCCCAAGTTAAAATGAACAAAAAGTACTATTATTCAACCATGTTGAATGATGATGTTTATTATACATTAATCACTGTGAAAGTTCACATGATAAGATAAAGTGATGGACAGAAAACAAGACATGGAACTTTTAAAAGTACATTGATATTATTTCAGACCAAAAAAGAAAAAGGAAAGGATTAGCCTTGACTGTGGCAACTATGTCATTTAGAGGTCTAGCATGTCTCTCTCCATCAGTTTCTTACTGAAATAAAAGACAATACAAGTATTTCATATACAATGTGGTCAAATGGTTAATTTCTTAGTCCGCTATGTATTAGCACCATGTAACACTTTGGTAGCTATATACATGAGAAGAAATTCTCAATTTACTATCATCAAATGTTTTCCCTAACATGCTTCACTGAGACATGATATTACAAAGATATAGGGGAAACTATTATGCACTCTAGATGTTTATGTCTAGGTGGGACATAAACAAACTGGCAACACAAAGAGAGGTACAACTCTCTACATGCCTAGGGGAAAAACAGATGGCGCATGCTAGTGGGAGATGGGGCAGCTGGCAGCAAGAGGTAATTGGAAAGGACTTTTAAGAGTTGAGGCTTACAGGATGGACAAAATTTAGACAGGCAAAAAGGAAAGGCAGAGAATAGGCTTAGACTGGATTTAAGGAAAAGAATGTGGCAGACGTAGGAGGTTAAAAAACAGTACCATTGGGGAATGAAGTTAAAAACAGTAAGAAAATACTGTAGTGGGCTTGAGCTTTCCATTTTGGTTTAAGGCTTATGTACCCAATGCCTAGTGAAGCCTGGTTCATGGCAGACACTCAACTCTAGCAACCCTCCCTTCCTCTCCACTTGACATTGGCCCCCTACACACCTAACCTAACCCCAAAAGTTGTCCTGAGAACTGCTACACAATTAAAATCTTAAAAGCCAATCTGGCCACAGTCTTCCATCTTTCTGGCTGTCTCAAACCTCCATTCCCACTACACCTTCAGTAAGACAGAAACTTTACTCCCTTCTGACATCATTCCCTACTAGGTGAGGAAGAAAATAATAAAGCAAGCAAATAAATATAAACTCAGAGCTTTGAATGCTCTATACGGAAAACAGAGTGTAGGGCTTCCCTGGTGGCGCAGTGGTTGAGAGTCCACCTGCCGATGCAGAGGACACGGGTTCATGCCCCGGTCCGGGAAGATCCCACATGCCGCGGAGCAGCTGGGCCCGTGAGCCATGGCCTCTGAGCCTGCGTGTCCGGAGCCTGTGCTCCGCAATGGGAGAGGCCACAACAGTGAGAGGCCCGTGTACCGCAAAAAAAAAAACAAAACAAAAAAAAACAAGAAAAAAACTGAGTGTAACAACAGAGAGGTATGGGAAGATCTATTCACATAGTGTGGTCGAGGAAAACTTCCTGAGGAGTGACATTTAAGATAAGACATGGGGCTTCCCTGGTGGTGCAGTGGTTGAGAGTCCGCCTGCCGATGCAGGGGACATGGGTTCATGCCCCGGTCCGGGAAGATCCCACATGCTGCGGAGCGGCTGGACCCGTGAGCCATGGCCGCTGAGCCTGCGCATCTGGAGCCTGTGCTCCGCAACAGGAGAGGCCACGGCAGTGAGAGGCCCGCGTACCACAAAAAAAAAAAAAAAAAAAAAGATAAGACATGAAGGAGAAGGAGCCAACCCTGGGAATAACAGAGGATAGGATGCTCCAGCCAGAGGGAACAGCACATACAAAGGCCTGTAGAAGAGAAAGATCCTGGCTTCATCTAGGACGGAACAGAAGTAAAGGAGGTCAGAGAAGGTGACGGGGGCCACATGACACAAGGCTTTGTGAGCTGTGATGAGTTTGTAACTTACGCAAATTGTAATGGGATTTCATCGAAAAGTTTGAAGCAGGAGGGTAACATGGTCAAATCTGTTGGTTAAAGATGACCATGACTGTGGCATGCAGAAGTGGTGCTAGAGGCAGGATGGGCATGGGGTCGCTGCAGGGAAGTTTCGGACACTCCAGCTAGTACAGAACCGGCACATGGTAAATGTCCCAAATATAGATGACAGAATTAACGAATAAATGAGTCAACAACTTTAAAGCTGGGAGTGGTAGTTACCAATTAGTTTTAGAATGATTAGTTTGGCAATGCATTTTAGACTACAGAAGAATCCATGTTGGGAGACCGTTAGTCATATACCCTGACTATCTGGACTTCTAAAAAACATTCTACAGTTGACTATGCCTTCTGAAAATTCAGTCAAGCTGTATAGGATTTCCAAGAACAGCGTAACAGAACAGGGATCTTATTTATGCAAAAAGGATTAAATCAGTCTGTGTAAGCTGTTCCTCAAGTTTAATAAGAATCTTTATTTATCTTGTGTCTGGCCAACTGTGTGTGTGTGTGTGTGTAATATAATGTGTTTAGAGATGCTGAAGACTGATGATTGATCAAGAAAAACCCAAGCTGAAATTGTTAAGAGCTGGGACATGAGCCAGTTTGCAATCACCATAGGAACTGCTTGAGCTGAGTTTCTTGATGTCATTCTGGTCATGAGCATTCCTCAAAGGACACCACTCTGCATAGTTTAGTTCTCTGATGCAAAAGGTGTAACTTCTGAAATCCGGCTGAATTGTTTTAAAAAGGAATTGTCAATAAAATTAAGTTCAACCTATTCACTGATTATAAGAACAATAAAAATAAACGATGGCCCTTATGCTATATAAAAAGTCTATCAGAAACATATGGAGGTACACTTTGAGAGATCTAGCTGTGAATCTCATCTTCATTGAATTTTTTTTCATTTGCTTTTCATGGAATCATATAAAAGGGGGAAAAGGAGGTGAAAATTTCATCAGTTCCTAGTAGAAATTTTTCCTCAGAAGTAATAAAGAAAAAGATATTTTCTTGGAGTGAAGTGGAGCTTTTCAAAAACATATATTATTTTTAAAAGCAAAACAGATAGATTACTGAGCACACAGATTCACATTCTCTTGCTTTGCAAATGTCTTCACGGTACAATGAAACTCTAAGCACAGTAATACCAATTTATTATTTCTAGTTCCTGTGGAAATATGCATTCAATTAAGTGAAGGCAATTGATATGGACACAAGTACAAAGCAAATACATTAGGGAGAAGTCATATAATAAATAACTCTAGTAAAATGAGCTCTGAGATATCAGAAATAATAGCCACAAAGGACCCCAAAGTCACTGTGGAATGTTCTCTTAAGTTACTAGCCACCAGTACCATTATGAAAACAAAAGCAAAAACATAATCCTACATTTTAGAATCCCACACTTGGAATTTGCCATGTGCAAATAAACATCACACATAGGAAGATTAAGGCTGAGAAAAGACTACACCAAACTCAAAGAAAGGAAAGGAGGGAGGGAGGAAAATTTATCAATACATGTGACAAACAAGGCCTTGTTCAATAAATCTCAGTATCTAAAAATGAATACCAATCTCCTAAATAAGGTCATATAAATAAGAGTACATACTTCTTTTTTTTTTTTTTTTTTTTTTTTTACAAATCTGTTAGTTATTCAGGACTTGTAACCTCCAGGCAGAGAATTAGATAAAACTGTAAATACATAAAAAATCAATTGGCAAATATTTGTTGGCACTCAACTATGTGCTAAGCACTATGGTAAGGTCTGTAAGGAAAAAAACCTAAGTTTTAATTCATTTTGACAAGAATTTATTGTGCATTTCTGTTGTGCCATGTACTAAGATAATCATCAGAGGATATAAAATAGATGAGACATCACTCTAGCGAAACAGAAATTGTTTGCAATATAATTTATGGGCAACACATGTTACTGAACTGGCATAAGATGAAAAATGGGCCAAATGAACAGTACAGATATGTGTGCTAAGGGTTTTCATAACAGAGAGACGATTTAGGCTTAGTCTGTCAGAGTTTTTCACAAGAGAGATGGCAATTGACTTGGGCTTGAAAAACAATGGAGGGAGAGAAGCAGAAAAGTGAATACAGTTGACAAAGGTGATAGGGCAGGAATTTACAAGGCTTGTTTGGGCCCTGATAAGACCTGAGAGTTTAATTTTGAGGAGACTGGAAACGATGATGGAGAGTAGGCTGGGCCAGACAGAGAAATACCCTTTAATGGGTAAGGGGTCTTTGGAGTGATGACAATACTTCGGAACTAGAAAGAGGTAATGGATGCACAAAACCAAATGTTATGTTACGTGAATTTCACATTTTGTTAATGTTGATGATGATGAAAATTATTATTATCGTTAATTAGAAAAACACTGGAAATATCTAAACATCCAGCCATGTAGAGACCGGATGTTGAAAATCTATATGATAACGTTGGAAAGTCCATATGATTAAAAAACTGTATGTTCTCTAAATACAATATTAGAGGAGAATATTTAATGACATAGAAATAGGTTCACGGTGTACTGTGTAAAAAAGCAAATTCCCCAACAGTTTACTGTATCAAATTTATAATAAAAGAGACTGGAATGATGTACTCCAAAATGTTAGCAGTGTCGTCTCTGGGTGTTGGATCATGAGTGATTTAAATTTTCTTCCTTTTTCCTTATTTTTCATAGCAAACATCTATTTTTAAGATAACGTTTATTAGAAATGTTTTCATGTAAAATACAGTATTTTATGAGAATGGACTGATTGCAGATACAGAACTTAGCAAGATGATTCACAATGTTTTTCTAGATAGAGCCAGGCATAAAGTAAAAGATTTGCACACAATATGCTACTTTAAGTACCAATTTACAACATTTGGTGGAATTAAAATGAGCTGTAGGTGAATAGCTTACTCCATAGCACATGCAAATTTTCAATGATTTTCTTTCTTTTTTAATCTCACAGTATTTATTCTCAATTCTGCCCCAGAGTGACAGCATAAAGACTAGTCTCTTTCTACATTATTTTTGTTTGTAAAATTCTATCAAATAACAGATTTCAAATGTAGCCCATGGTCTCCCTCCTTTTCTTTTGGCTTGATACTTGTTTTTCTTTGAAGGTATTACTAACCAAGAGGGCTCATCCTCTCAAAATATGAAGTTCACCATCATTGCTCACTTCCTCATTTCCTCACTCTTAACAACTTTCTCTGAATATGGTCAACTCGTGTCACTACAATCATCAATCCCAAATTATTTTAACTTTTCATTATTTCCAAGGTGGGACAAAATAAAGGCAATCAGGTAAAACCTTTAGTTCAGATTTCCTCCATATTTCATGAAATCCATCAAACAATTGCCCAGATTATACTTCACAGTAAGATGAGCAAAAGCATACCTCCCTCTTCAGCTGTAGCCCCTTTCCTCATGCATTCATGGATGCCAAAATCAGAACCTACAGTTCGGAAGCTGTACACAGTTGCATCTTGTTTTGAGTTTTTGTTTGCAAACTGTCAGTAAGATCAGAATAAATTGCATGATATGCAGTCCAATATGTATATTCTTGAGCACATCTCAATGTATCCACCAAAAAACATTCATAGCTGCAGGTGTACAAAAAAAAAGGCAGAATTATGGCTTGATTTGCCTTGATAAGCATGGCAATTTTCTGTATACTTTTCATAAAGTGCTAATCAATTTCAGCTCAAAATAGATTGAAACACCCAACAGATTGCTGCCATAGTCCACAAATGTTTGTCACTAGTAGACTGTGGCAATAATGTGAATTCTGAAGAGGAAAACTGCAACTGAACTACACCTTATAAAAATCCCTTTCATTTGCCTTAATAATCCTTGAAGAAATTCTAAGAATTATTTAGAATTATTTAGAAATCATGTAAATTTGAAATTTCTGTTTTTTCTTGTTACATCTAAGTCTTGATTGTCACATAGTAACATCCGTTAAGTATGGTTATAGGTGGATTATATTTAGAACTCAGTTTAATGATGATATTTAAGAATCAGATATCACATCCATATTGCTTAATATTCCTCTAAAATATAATTACAGACATCACATACAACTTGGAATTGGATCATCACAGACTTCTGCAATAAATTTGTCTATATCTTTAACCAGTAGATGTAGTGCAATTTTTTGAAAATGTTTTGTCAATATTCTAGTCCTTCCATTAAGGTTATTTCACAAGCACTAAGAGGTGCTAATATTCATATTAATGCACCTTTTCGAGGAGCAGTACTCTTGCCATATGAATCACTCATCTGCCCAGGATGTTTTGCCAAACACAAATGCCAAAACTTTGCTGAAGACTGTCACACACCTACAAGGGAGCCTCTGCTCAAAACTGAGCATACACTTTCCCTTTCCCTTTCGTTAAGTGTGAGACACAATCGGTAATGACATTTAGATCTGGGTATGGTATGTTCTCCATGGAAAGTAAGAAATTGAATGAGAATAGATAACATTTCAAATTTTCACACCTTCCTCTTCAAAACTACGGAAGTGATAACATAATCTGGGGGGGGGGGGAATAAAAGTTACACAATTTGGCTTTAGAAAAAAACAGTACTTAAAAGCTGTGACTTTAAGCAACTTCTGTGATCACCACCTGCTAAAAAGTTTTGCCGAAATCAGAGGCAGTAGAGTGTAGTAGACACAGCCTCTGCAGTCAGAAAGCCTGAGTTCTTATGTTGACTCTGCCATTAAATATGTGACCCTGAACATGACTTGTCCTCACCATGTCTGTTTCCTCATCTATAAAAAGGGGGTTATGAGAGTACCTAACTCAGGGTGAAGTGAGACAATTAACACCTGCAAAATTCTGAGGATTAAATGAGATAATACATGCAAAGTTCTTACCAAAACAGGTTCTCATCAATTTTTAATAAATGTTAGCTACTTTTATCAGCATCACCAGCATGAGCATCATCATTTCAAAGGGCAGTGAGTGCTCTTACCTGACTTGTCTGCCAAGTGTTTGTTTCTAGGTCTGGGTCCTCATGTATTACATAAATTAACCTATTTTCTAAAGGAGATGATAACATGTTTGGAAATTAAGCCAGTGCTGCATGAGACGGTAAAGCTCTTGGCCCAAATTACCATCTACTAATCCTGGTAAAATAAGGATGAAAAAAGTATGTGAAAGATAGGAAACACACTTAGAAAGTGTGATCTTGACTCTCGTGAACAAATACAAAACTGTCATCTTTTGCTTATTCCAGGCCTAATATAACAGTAGCTGTATTCACTGATAAACTGTTCCCGTGATGTTTTTATTCTCATTCATTAATCTAGTCTCTGGAATTTAGCTAGTTAGTCACCTCTAGTTAGCCATTAGATTTTCAGGAGCCACTGGGGAAAAAGTTTCCACATTCTGACCTTGAAAATTTGATTCTGATACTGTTTCAGGAGAGGAAATTCATTTTATTTATCCAACAAAGAAACAAAAACACACTATTCAGGAAAAACTTTCTAATGTACTTACAATGTAACCACAAAAATACATTTCAAATCTTCTTAAATAACTACTACAATCAAAAGGAAAACATCTGACTGGCCTGACTCAAAAAACATTTAACAATCTCCACACCAAATACCTTCCCTTTTTTTCCTTCCCTTTGGAATATTTCTATTTGTTAGTTGCTATGGAGCAAATCAATGTACAAAAGCAGTCAAAATGGAAACACAGTCACGTGAATTCAGGCTATGAAAAACTATATATGTATTTAGATGTTGCTTCCCTGAGATCACAAAGAGTCATTTGTCAGTTTCCCCTTAGCATCTATTAGATTTTATATTTGTGTTTTTCTTCAAAATGTCAAGGCACCAGCATAAATGACTTCATGAGATAAATTATTACCTAGTTCACTTTTCCAAAGACAATTTTATATACAAGTTATAGATGAAGGCTGCAAATATTGCTTTACAAGTGAATCTGGTGTTGTTTATATTATCATCTCATAATTAGAGGCACTTTCTCAAGGACAAGGTTTTGGAACTTTAGCCATGTATTATTAAGTTAAAATTAGATTTTACGAGAGGTTACCGATTGGGAAAAACAGTATTCATTGTTATATTGTATATTTTGAAGACAGCAAAGCAAGATCATGACATTTTCAAAAATACTTTATACCTAATAAATATTCAACATGCATTTGTGAACTGATGTGAGTAAATACCCTTCCCGTGCAAAAGACTTTTAAATATTTTTTTTAAAAGTGCCTGAATGGGGCTTCCCTGGTGGCGCAGTGGTAGAGAATCCGCCTGCCGATGCAGGGGACACGGGTTCGTGCCCCAGTCCGGGAAGATCCCACGTGCCGCGGAGCGGCTGGGCCCGTGAGCCATGGCCGCTGAGCCTGCGCATCCAGAGCCTGTGCTCCGCAACTGCAGAGGCCACAACAGCGAGAGGCCTGAGTACCGCAAAAAAAAAAAAAAAAAAAAAAAGTGCCTGAACACATCATACAAGATGGCTGTTAGCCATTTTTTAATAAGTAATTTACACAAATAGGGGGGCACCCACCCCAGAAATGGGCAAGAAAAACCACTGTAAAGAGAGAGAACAGTGAAGAATATGTTCATATTAAATAATTTCATATTAATGCTATTATCTTTATAAAATGTGCATTATTTTAAATTTTATAATATATGCATTTCATTAATAAAGTTATGTGGAATATGTGATCTGGAATATATGATCCAATTTGTTTTCACCAATGGTGTGTGTGCTCAAAAGAGTTTGAAGACTACACAAAAACTCTTCATTCGCAGATTGAATTCATGCAGTTATTTTATATGTTATTAAGATTTATTTGCTACAGGTCTAACAGTTTTATCAAACTAGGCTGGCATGTGTATTAATATATATTTCATTGCTTGGTAGTACACATAGTAAAAGCTCCATGTATCTTGAATAATCAGACTGCTTTGTAATCACACACATTTCAACTTCAAGTTTTAGCTAATATTCATGGAGAGGAAAAATTTTTTTAAATGATGACTATAGTAAGTATATTGTCTTTATAGCTGTAAAGATTTTTACCCTGAGAGATGCAATGCATGAAGCTTAGGCAAACTTCTGAACTTTCCAAAACTTAAGTTTTTACATGTATAACATGGAGATAATACCTCACAGATCTTTTTTTTAGGGGTGGGAGGGGAGGTCCACAAAAGCCAGGATGTTAGTTCGTATTAACATTATTAAGGTCCAGGAGACATACGTAAAACAGAAAGTAACAAGTGTTTGCAATAATATGCAAAAACTGGAACCTTGACACATTGCTGGTGGGAATGTAAAATGTTGCAGCCACTGTAGAAAACTGTTTGGCAGTTCTTCAAAAAGTTAAGCACAGAATTACCATATGACCCAGCAATTCCACTCCTAGGTAATATACCCAAAAGAATGGAAAACAGGAACTCAAACAGATACTTGTACATCCGTGTTCACAGCAGTATTATTCACAACAGCCAAAAGGTAGAAACAACCCAAGTGTCCATAGGTGAATGTATAAACAAATTGTGGCATATACATATAATGGGATATCATTCAACCATAAAAAGGAATGAAGTTTTGATACATGCTACAACCTAGATGAGCCTTAAAACATTATGCTAGGTGAAATAAACCAGACACAGAAGGACAAACATTATATGATTCCACTTATGTGAAATATCTAGAATAGGCAAATTCAAGGACAGAAAGATTATAAATTACCAGGAATTAGAGGGAGGAGGGAACAGAGAGTTGCTGCTTAATGGGTACAGAATTTCTGTTTGGGGTGATGAAAAAGTCCTGGATTTAGATAGTGGTATTGGTTGGTCAACATCATGAGTGTACTTAATACCACTAAGTTGTACACTTGAAAATGATTTAAGTGGTAAATTTATGCTACGTTCATTTTACCACAATAAAACATTTTAATAAATAAATATAAAATGATACTATCATATCCTCTCCAGAATAATTCTTTCTATTCTAGTCTCCTCCTCTTTACAGTAAAAATTACTGAAAGGGTTGTCTTCACTCATGGCGCCCACTTCTGATCTAACTCCGCAACCCCTTTCAGCCTGGCCTGGGCCCCACAGGGCTCCTGAAATGCCTTCACCAAGCACACCGTCCAGAACCTCACTGCCAAATCCTTCCCTGACATGCCCACTGACCACTGCCTCATACTAAAAACACCGTGTTCCCTCAGTTTCTTTAAATGACACACTAGGTTCTCCTCCTTCCTCTCTGACCCACTCCTGCCCAGTTTTGCTATTTGTTCGTTTTTTGTTTTTGTTGGTTTGGTTAGGTTTGGTTGTGGGCTGTTCACCCTCTGCTAATTCTTTAATTTTTGTCCTCTGGTTCCATATTTTAGACTTCTTGAGTCCATTCCATGGACTCTCACTAGGCTTATCCATCCCCTCCCAAGGCTTCAGTGAAAATGGATGTGTTTTCCCAAAATCTCCCCTTCCTTTTATGTCCTTACCTTGGTGAAACGCTCCATCATTCACTCAGTAGTCTGAGCCATAATGTCATCCTTTGCTTTTCCCTCCCCACCCCACATGCACATAAACTCACATGCAATGTTCTTAAGTCTTGTTAAGTCCAGCTTCTGAATAGCTCTGGAATTCATTTACTCCTTTTTATGCCCACAACCAGTGCCAGTTATTGCCCTCACTGTAATGTACTTAGTAAGTGACAGCAGTGCCTCTTGTTCCATTCCAATCTCTTCTCACCAATGCAGCCAGACTTAAATTTCTAAAGTACATATTTTGCCATACTCTTCTCCTCTACAAAACTCTTGCATGGTTCCTCCACGCCATCAGAATCATGGTAAAAGGTGACATATATCTTCATTATATAACCTCCTTTTATCTATGGCATCTCTTCTCTCCCCACCACCAAACTCAATGTTCCAAGCAGAGTAAACTCCTCTCAGTTATGAAGGCAGGTTCTCTGAGCTCTACAGGCAGATCACCAAACCTGGACTTGTGAGAGTGAAAAAGAAACCATCCAAATAGAACAACAGGCATAACAGACTATCCCAGGAAAACTGGAAGATGCTCTCTCAGCCCACAAGCCCTCTGCCCTTATTGTTCTCTCCAAGGTCGCCTCCAACCATTTCATCTAATTAACTTCCAGTTCTCATTGAACTAAGCTGTTGCTTCTTTCATAAAATTTTTCTTGAAGCCCCAGAAAAGAAACCCTGAAATCTCTAAACTTCCTACATTTTCCCACTTCACTCTTTATTTACCCCTTTCATCATCTTTATGGTACTTTAATTTTCTGTTTATTTGTAAACTCTCCCCCTGCTCCACTGCAATTGCCTTTACACTCTTTGAGGACAAGACTTATTAGCATTGTATATCTGAACCCAGCTCAGTCTCTGACATGACAGTAAGCAGTTGATAAATATTTGAATAAACAAATGTTTTCAAATTATGAATTGATAATCATAAAAGCAAAGAATCTATTAAATACATATTTGGGCATAGTGATTTCAGTATTTCAGTTAGCTTTTAATTATTCTACAAATAATAATTTACTATATCCATTGTATATTTCTATTTGATTTGTAATCATGTAACATATCATAACCCTGTAAAGGCTCAAAGACCAATCCTATGTATTTATTCTGTAGAAACAATTATGACTAAAAATAAATAAGCTTTGGTCTAAAAGTTATATCTTCTCTTCTGTTTCTTTGTTTTCATTGTGGTAAAATATACTTAATATAAAATTTACCATCTTAACCATTTTTAACTGTACATATCAGTAGGGTTAGGTATATTCAATTGCCAGAAATTTTTCATCATGCAAAACTGAAATTCTGTACCCATTACACAACAATTCCTCATTTCCTGTTTCCCTAGCCTCTGGCAACCACCGAATGGTTTCTATGAATTTAACAAATCTAGATACCTCACATAAACGGGATCATGTAGTATTTGTCTTTTTGTGACTCGCATATTTAAACTTCACATAATAGTTCATCCATTTTGTAGTACATGTCATTATTTCCCTTTTAAGGTTGAATAATATTTTACTGTATGTATATACCATGTTTTATTTATCCATTAATCCATCAATAGACACTTGCGTTGCGTCCACCTCTTGGCTATTGTGAAAAACACTACTATGAACATGGTCACAGTTTTATTTTTTCTTTCTTTCTTTCTTTATTTGTGGCTGCGTTGAGTCTTTGTTGATGTGTGCGGGTTTTCTCTAGTTGTGGGGAGCGGGGGCTACTCTTGGTTGTGGTGCACGGGCTTCTCATTGCGGTGGCTTCTCGTTACAGAGCGCAGGCTCTAGGCACACAGGCTTCCGTGGTTGTGGTACATGGGCTCAGCAGTTGTGGCTCGCGGGCTCAGTAACTGTGCCTCGTGGGTTCTAGAGCTCAGGCTCGGTAGTTGTGGCGCACGGGCTTAATGGCTCCGCAGCATGTGGGATCTTCCCGGACCAGGCATCAAACTCGTGCCCCCTGCATTGGCAGGCAGATTCTTAACCACTGCATCACTGGGGAAGTCCCACAAGTTTCTTTTAATAACAGAAAATAAACAATATCACAATCATTAAAAATAAAGAAGTAGGGCTTCCCTGGTGGCGGAGTGGTTGAGAGTTCACCTGCCGATGCAGGGGACCTGGGTTCGTGCCCCAGTCCGGGAAGATCCCACATGCTGCAGAGCGGCTGAGCCTGTGAGCCATGGCTGCTGAGCCTGCTCGTCCGGAGCCTGTGCTCTGCAACGGGAGAGGCCACAACAGTGAGAGGCCTGCATACCGCAAAAATATAAATAAATAAATAAATAATAAAAAAATAAAGAAGTAAAAGTTTACAGAAAAGAGAAATATTTTACCATGTGTATACTTATTGCTTTTTTTCTATTGATATTGTTTTTAGAAGAAATTTTATCTTTGTGACTCACACTTTCACTAACAGATATACGTTTAACACAATCCAAATATCATGTCTGTTCTAAAAATGAATACTCATTCACTTTAATGACAAAGCAGCTCTTTTTAGCTACATTTAGAAGGTACTTACTTTGGGAAAACACTTGTTTTCTGATTTTGGGGTATATTTGATGGACACAGCATAAAATACTTTACTTCATGCATAAATATGTAAACAACTACGGGCCCTTTGGGGCTGCATCTGAGATTTGCCACCAAATTTGCACAGTCCAGAGACTCCAAGGCTGGGAACAAAGATAAGCAGAATTAAATAAATTGAGAACACAATTCACAATTA
The DNA here is from genome assembly GCF_964270905.1 of Leucopleurus acutus. Taxonomy (NCBI): domain Eukaryota; kingdom Metazoa; phylum Chordata; class Mammalia; order Artiodactyla; family Delphinidae; genus Leucopleurus; species Leucopleurus acutus. The sequence goes on along the minus strand of NC_139142.1, from coordinate 67,991,617 downwards.
CGAAACTTCTGCAATCTGTCTTTACTCACTGCTCTCAGATGCATCATTGTCAGCATCTGACCCCGTTAGGTGGCTGATAAGAGGATTTTGAAGGCCAGCAGATTTTATTTTTAACCTCTCCATATGGTTGACCTTCTAGTTTCAACGTGAGCATCATCTGCAGAGATGATCATCAAATGGCAACTCCTACCCTAAAATGTTTTGGGTAATTTGGTCAACTCAAAAGTGATGCTCAGTTAAAGAACAACGTGTGATCTTCTTTGTACTTTAAAGTCTGTACACAAATACATTTTAAAAGGTCTGCCGCAAATACATTTTAAAAGGTCTGCAGGGCTATAGACAAACATTTCAAAAATAATTTACTGACATTAGGATTAAAACAATTTTTTCAAACTACATGCAATGTTCTGCTTGTATAATGAATAAAAGTGTAACAGTAACCTTTGCTGGTAAGATTTTTTATCAGCTAAGTTATTTTTTAATATGAAACAAATAATATTTCAAATTTAAAATAACTAAAACACAGAAAACTAATAAGACTTTATAAAAAACTTTCAAATGTACACTGATGTATTAATATGTCAAGTCTAATATTAGCAATACCGATGATCAATTTAACACATTATGTTATTACATTTTTCAAAATAAAGAGATATTAATTATATTATCTGCAATTCATGGTCCACAATTTTATACCCTCTTGAACCTTGAAGATAAAGATGGCAAATATGACTTTCCATATATGAAAGTTTTGTATATAAGAATAATATAACATTCTTATGGCCAAAAGGCAAATGAAAAGATGCTCAACATCGCTAATTATTAGAGAAATGTAAATCAAAACTACAATGAGGTATCACCTCACACCAGTCAGAATGCCCATCATCAAAAAATCTACAAATAATAAATGCTAGAGAGGGTGTGGAGAAAAAAGAACCCTCCTACACTGTTGGTGGGAATGTAAATTGGTACAGCCACTATGAAGAACAGTAGGGAGGCTAAAAAAACTATTTTTAAAAAACTAAAAATAGAGCTACCATATGATCCTGCAATTCCATTACTGGGCATATATCTGGAAAAAACCATAATTCGAAAAGATACATGCACCCCAGTAGTGTTCACTGCACCACTATTTACAATAGTCAAGACATGGAAGCAACCTAAGTGTACATCGACAGATGAATGGATAAAGAAGATGTGCTATACTTATATGGTGGAATATTACTCAGCCATAAAAAAGAATGAAATAATTCCATTTGCAGCCACATGGATGGACCTAGAGATTATCACACTAAGTGAAGTAAGCCAGACAGAGAAAGACAAGTATCATATGATATCACCTATATATGGAATCTAAAAAAACTATACAAATGAACTTATGCATAAAACAGAAACAGACTCACAGACATAGAAAACAAACTTAGGGTTACCAAAGGAGAAGGGGTGGGGGATAAATTTGGAGTTTGGGATTAACATATAACACTACTATATATAAAACAGATAACCAACAAGGACCTACTGTATAGCACAGGGAACTCTACTCAATATTTTGTAATAACCTATAAGGGAAAAGAATCTGAAAAAGAATAGATATATGTATATATAACTGAATCACTTTGCTGAAACTAACACATTATAAATCAACTAAATGTCAATTAAAAATAATAGAATATTAAATTATTTATCTATCCATTTATTCAACAAACATTTAATAGACATTCATTATATCCCAAAGACAGATTCAAAGATATATCTAACAAAAAAGGAGAAGAGAAGAAATTCTCAACACATCAAGGACTTTAGTTAGGTGACAAAGACAAAAGTTAGCATATTATTAGAGCATATAAGCAGTTCACTGAGAGTGGAAGGGAAGGAGACTGGGGGTACAGGATGGAACAAGTACAGAATTCTCCCCTGAGAAGTCAAAAAAAAAAGCATCCTGCAAAGACTAGTAAATAATTCACTGGTAAATTCACCTGGGGCTGAGCCCAGGGTTTCATGGGTAAAGTGACAAGTCTCTAAGTAGAAGGAACGAGGAGGACAAAGGCACAAAGGCCAGAAAAAATGTTTAAAATATTTTTCTCTATAGGCTTTGTTATCAGTCCTGAGAAAAGAAAACGTACAATTTTATTTATTTATGAGATGAGCTTTCAATAGGCACTGTTATTCAAAAAAGCAAAACAGTGTAATTCTTTTAACATTATGATCTCCTACTTATCCACAGGGACCCCTTATTTTTTGGATGAAGCTGGCTCTTCATTCATTTTCTTTTATAAATTCCCATTTACTCAAGACTTAGGAATGACACCATATACCAATTATAGGATCAAAGAGTGACTTTAGATATTTATCCAAGACAGTTTGTGGAAATAATTATAACTTTAAAAAAAAATGCCTCATTTCCTGGCAAAACCTGAATCAGAACAGCATTGAGCAGGGTTAAGGGGGAATTTCAATCAAGCCACACTTTTTTCGGATACAATGGTTGCAACATGTTTATAGAATACCTGACCTATGAGAAACTCTCTCTGATGTCCATACAAAGCCCCTTCAGGCAACAGTGCAGTGTGGCTGCAGGAACTTTAGAAGAAGGACAAGAAAAAGGAGAGGAAAAGACTTGCTCCCCACTTGGACACATTACTACACAAGGAACGCTTACAGTAAGTTCTAGCTGCTGACAAACACTGCTATTCATTAATATCCTAGAAATTAATGGAATTTTAGGGTGTACCTGACATGTTCAACAGTTCAGACTGAACTGTGCCCTGACATTCTTTTAACAGTAGCTAGCAAAACTGAAAAGATATGAAAAGAGAACGTAAAGGATTTCTATTACCTCTAAATGTAGATACACCTAGACCCAGGTAGAACATGAAAAGATTTCAGATGAAAGTCAATTGTAACTGCTTCTTACTCTCTCTCCCTCTCCCCCCACAACCAGAAGACACGAATTCATAGTTCCACTGAATTGATGGCAATGTCTTTTATGACATAATGTTATGAATGAAGAACTTATTAGTGTGTTTAAATGAACGAACTTATTTTCAAAAATCGTATTTGGGAGAGAGTTCCTGGAAGCATATGCAACCACGCAATGACAAAACTTACTCTGTGCCTAGCACCATCTGCTGACACCCTTCCAGGCAATTCTTTTAATATAATAAACCATACAAGCCAAGAAATGTAAGGTTGTCAGCAGGCTGTAACCACACCCACTGTACACGTGTACCCAATGAGACAGTTTTTAACAGATTCTCTAGCTATTTGCAAAAGAACAAAAGATGGACTGAGCAATTGCATTTGTTACTTTACCCCTGTCAGCCACATTTAATTTACAGTATAAATCATCCAGATTGGTATGTGATAGTAAAGATAAAACACGAATTGTAGTTGTTCTCCCTCCTTTGATGGTAGATGCTGTCATTTTAACATGAATGATTGACATTCGACATCAAGCAGTTTTCTGGAAAGGAACTTGTGCACCTCTCAATGGCACATCTGGTATCTGCAGATGGTGTGGATTAGCATAATTTTCCCAGCAACGATGCGCCAAAAGCATAACGCAAAATAAGACTTATGGCTGATGTCAATTGTTTGTTTCTTGCCAGTGTTAATATAAAATCTTCTAGAGATGGTTCTAATGCTTACTATCAGCTCAAACTACAGGGGAAAACTCAGGAAGCAATCCTGACTGCCCTGGGAGGGTGGATATGAATTAACGTTTATGACAGCCCACTGCCACTATTGCTCTCTCTTCATCTTGCACAAAGATGGTCAAGTCGCCCACTAGGGGTGTGACAGGTACACAACAGGGAGTTAACACAATGCATGCCCCCTATAATGCATGAAGATTTGATCTGTGTTGTACCTGTATGTGTGTATACTTGATATATCCATACTGCAATAGGAGCAATATTTCTTTCAAATAAGCATTAAATAAGCTATACGTTCTGTGAGGATAAGAATATGGAAAAACCGAGCACCCAATTTATAAAAGCAACAACACTAGGCTCCTTGAGAGATATAAAAGAATATAAGAGCCTTTCCTCAATGACTTTAAAATCAGGAAGAAAGAAAAGCTCAAGTTATTAATTTATGGTGTCATATGTCATAAGTGACATGAGTCCTATTCAATATGACTTGAGGCAATGTATAAATGCCTCATAAAACAAAATAACACAAGAAGGCCTATAAAAAGATGTATCAATTTTTACATGGAATAGGCTAGAAAGGGATCTCATGAAGGGAGATACCATATGCTCAAGACCTGGAATATAGGTTGTATTTTAGTAAGCAACATGTTCAAGAGAAGCAGAAAAAATCCAGACCTAAATGGTTTCATTCAAGTGTAACAAGACAGCAAATCACAAGTGGCATGTAAGGAAATCTGTGACATCATATTGACCAACAGGGTTAACACAGGTGAGTAATGGAAATAAAACTCCACATAGCAATGAAATAGAAAAAAAATGAGAGAAGTGATGAAAAGAGCAGGTACACCATACAAATCAGAAATCAGTTCCTAGGTAATGTATAATTTATTTATACTACACTAAGTTATTTATAGCTCACCTAGTTCCAAAATTCCCAGTATTTACTGATACCTACTCAACCCTGTTTCTAAAATGATTTTAAAAGAGTTCACAAAGAAAGCATACAATGTTTAAGGTGAAAATAACTTGGTGAGTAAAGCTGGGCAAAGTCAGCCTTTTATTATACAAGTAGTGATAGTGACCTAAACCTTTGAAACATCTGTCTTCCCCTATCCCCTGAGTCGCTGTGTTCCTAATGTGTGCAAACACCTCCCAAGCATTCTGAGTTCGGGTTCTCCTCAGAGTAAGATTACTATAAAATTATAAGCAGTAATCCTCTAGCCTTTGAGCTCTCGATACTATTTCTTAAACTCATTTTAATTTTAATGCAATTTAAAATGATAAATACTGGGAATTTCCTGGCGGTCCAGTGGTTAGGACTCTGCGCTTCCACTGCAGGCGGCAACGGTTCGATCCCTGGTCAGGCAACTAGGATCCTGCATGCCTCACAGTGGCCAAAAAAAACAAAAAAAATTATAAATACTGTTATCCTAATATGATCGAAATTGTGATTTTAAAGGCAATTATGTTTCAGATCTAAATTAGAAAGACTATTCCCAAACCAAAATTGTTTTAAGATTTGTAGTTACACAGGGAACTATATTCAATATCTTGCAATAAACTATAATGGAAAAGAATCTGAAAAAGAATACATATATATGAAAACTGAATACAAATATGTATGTATGTGTGTGTATATATATACATATATATATATATATATATAGTGTGTGTGTATATATATATATATACACACACACACATATATATACCAGAAACTAACACAACATTGTAAATCAACTATACTTCAATAAAAAAATTAAATTTAAAAGGATTTGTAGTTGCAATGATCTCTACCGATGCTTCTTCAAGTAATATACTAACAACTATTTTATCAGGGATAAAAAGAAGTTTCCATTTACATGAAAATATACACAAAACAACAGCTGACATCATTACTTAATAATGACACATTAGGAGTATTCTTCTAGAAATACTGTTGTTCACATTTTAAACTTTTTTTCTGAAGTTTTGCCCAATGCCATGGACATTTAAAAAAAGAAATAAAAGCGTTTATGTATTAAAAATGAAATGACAGTATCATCATTTGAGTATAACAGCACATCTAAATAGAGAAGCAACCGAAAAACTACCCCATGAATGGTTATTTTCTTCTTTGCAACAACAACAAAGATAGATAAAATAATTCTTTCTAACTTCCTATTATTAGCTAAGTGATCATAAAAAAAATCATTCCACCTCGATTTCCTCATCTGCAAATATAGACAAAAGTATCTAATATGCATTATTATTTCCTTCAAGGAATAAAAAGCTATTGGGAAATCAGACAAGAAGTCAACATGTCTAAGTGGTTTTAATTATGAATAAATTCAAGTATATCATATATTTTCAAAACAGAAAAGTTTCAAAATTTAAAAACTATTCCTATGGTGGTCCAATAGTTCATTAATAAATTAAGAGATATCTAGAATATTACTGGACAAAAGTTTGCTTTTATGGAGTTTTATAACAGCACATCAGTTTATATGTATAATATATAATGCGTATGATCAAATGGTTCACCGGTTAATCAGTAGTCCAAGTATCATTTTAAAATAATATGAATCTGAAATAGAGTTACAGATGTAGAAAACTTATGGTTACCATGGGGTAAGGGCAGGGGAAGGGATAAACTGGAAGATTGGGATTGACACATACACACTACTACATATAAAATAGATAACTAATAAGGGCCTACTGTATAGCACAGGGAACTCTACTCAATACTCTGTAATGGCCTATATGGGAAAACAATCTAAAAAAGAGTGGATATACGTATATGTATAACTGATTCACTTTGTTGTACACCTGAAACTAACACAACATTGTAAATCAACTATACTCTAATAAAAATTAAATAAAATAATATGAATCTCTACACCTTCAATTTAATTTTTTTGCAAACCTAAAACTTTTCTAAAAAATAACATAAGGTATGTTTGATGAGAAAAGTAACCATTTTTGAATATAAGAAATTACTTTGTACAAATATAATTTTAAAAGATAAAAAAGAAATAAAATAAAACCTATAGACTGCTAAATGACAATTCCATCCTTTACAAATATTTCCTAAGCATTTAGAAAATAATGCAGTCAGTGATGCTCCTGAAAAACGGATTACCTAGCCTACTCTAAAAAACCTACAAATGTCCTTTCATGCATCCAACAAGAATTTACAGAGCATATACTGTATGCCAGACACTCGTCTAGGCTCTGCAGATATAGAAGGAAGCAGAAAAGTATTCTTGTATGTAGAGTCCAACAGAGAAGACAGACATCACTTAGAGAATCACACAGATAAATGTAAAATTACATTGTAGTAAGACAACAACGTGATGAAGCTACTTAAAAAAAAAAAAGATACATAGAAAAAGTAAGAAGTTTATGCTACTCTAACATAAAATGACCAAGATCATTTTACTATTAAAACTGCTCACTTTGCAGATGAAATAATACGACACAGTCATACCCACTCCCCCAAATTATCAGAAGCACAAAGTATACGTTAGGCTGCAAACTGAGAATACTGCCAATAACAGCTGGCAATAGTTCAGGTATTTAGGGAATTCTAATCTGAAGAAGTCAATCACTAGTGCTCAGAAATACACTTCAATCCTGTCCTTTCTCCTTGACTCTTCAAAAGGGAAACTTTTGGAAAAATCTTAGCCCTGAAAAATACAGGGAATCACTTAAACTAAAAATCCTTTCTTGGTAATTCTCTAACAAGGTTCTCAAATAATTTGCGCCATTTTTATTACACGTTTGAGCTTCTTAAATCCCTAAACGATTATATTATTTATATTACCATAGTAAGTTAATATTTTTGTCCATATTTTATCAAATGTAGTTCTCTCCAGACAACAGTCTGTTTCTCCTAAGATAAAAAGCAAGGAGCTGCTAGTTTCTGATATGCTCAGATATTTCAGTGTTTTCTTTTTTCTCACTGTTGAGAACTTTTATTAATTCTCCCAATCTGTGTAAGTAGAAGAATAAATCTCTTAAAGGCATCGTCCGAAAGCGAGAACCCCATCAAATAATCTCTGAGAGTCAATTCCTTCCCATAACTTACTAATAGTTTACTTTTGAGCAAGAGAGCTAAGCCTCTTAATTCTCAATTCTTCATTTATAAAGCAAATATGCTGGGAGGAATAACAAATGTGGCCTAGTAGCTGACATAATAAATGTTACCCCAAAATAAATACATGCATATGTGTGTGTGTGTATGTATGTAGATATAGATAGAAGATAGATGAGGAAACTCCTGACAATATAAAGAATGAAGGTGAGTTTGTCAATAACCTTAGAAAATTCAGATATACTTTAAGGACTATCACAGGATTGAAACAAGCCCCTTGACTTGTCTTTTTTCTTTTAATAAAGTGGTTAAAGATAATATATTCTAAGTATCTTCCAAGGAAAGGGAATCTTCCAATACAATAATTCCTCCAAGAGAAGACACTGCCTAGAGAGCATATGGATGGATAAGAGTGCAAACACTGAAACCAATTATCAAAGAAACCTGACAGCTGTTTGACATCACATACTCTGACAAACAAAGATGTGTAATTTTTTATGAAACTGATCCACTGTTGTGATGCTTCGTGTTAGATGCTTCATATGACTGAAAATTGTATCTATCACCACAGTTACTAGTCACAGTTTCTTGTGATGGGCTTAATCTGCATTTCAGTATACCTGATACTAAATATAAGAAAATACCAAGAACAGGGACTTCCCTGGTGGCACAGTGGATAAGACTCTGCACTCCTAATGCAGGGGGCCCAGGTTTGATCACTGGTCAGGGAACTAGATCCCATATGCATGCCGCAACCAAGAGTTTGCATGCCACAACTAAGGAGCCCACGTGCCATAACTAAGGAGCCCACAAGCCGCAACTAAGACCCAGCACAATCAAATAAATAAATAAATATTTTTTTAAAAAAAGAAGAATACCAAGCACATTAACCAAATATTTAACAAGTGCCTGCTATATCCCAGGCACCGTTCTAGACACTGGGGACTTATCAAGGAAGAAACACCAATGCACAACACCTCCCATCACATATGGTCAAGGGATGCTGGCAGGATGCCCAATAGACAGCTATGTAATAAGCAGAAAGGCAAAATGAGTGGACAGGAAAACTCCTTTAAAGGGGATAAATATCATTGGTGTGGCAAAGGTACTGGATGCTCAAAAACGGAGCGACCTTTTCACATATAAAGCAGAGCCACCATGGATGGCAACAGCCTCAGGCCAATTCAGCAGCAAAAACCAAAACCCACAAGTGAACTGTCTGGTTAGATACCAGTTTGCCCTCTCCCTCCCTCCCATGCACTATTATATTATTACAGTCTATTAGCTAAAGTCATGATGTCTCTTCCCCCTCCATCTTCATATATACAAAGAAGTCTCTTTCTTCAAGGTCTTCTCCAATGCTTACCCCTTCCATGAGGTAAGCCTTCCTGATCCCTCCAAGTGAATGGGACCTTGTCCTTCTTTGTCTCTCCCAAGGCAAGGTTTCTTCCAAACTGCCTTTACTACTAGATGGCACACTTTTAGTGTTGTTTTTTTTTTTTAAAATCTCCTTCTAGATTGTTCTGTTTGCCATATATGTGGTAAATTTCAAAGAATCTGTGTACCTTACCCCTATTTAGCCTTTACAGAAAAAAATACATTGTCTGAAAAATAGAAGGTACTTGAGAGATATCTGGGGAATTAAATTCAGAAACAGAGTTTACTATGTAGCTAGCTATTTATAAACACACACATATATATAAAATACCAAAATAATCTAATCTAAATTCATGTTTTATAAAAACTTCTAAAGGATTTCCCTATTTACCTCTTAAAATTTCTAAAATATTTTCATCAAAAGTTTTAAGGCCCATTGATGCTGACAAATAAGTCACTTAAATCATCGTGTTGGTATTAACAATAATGACTTCACTTTGTTATAAATTAAGAATTATTTAATTTCATGAAACCACATGTCCTTTTAGTATATGGGGGATGTTACACCACACACTTCTTACAGGTCACATTCTCCAGATGATTTTTTTACACACGGCTCTTCAGCACCTTTCTTTCATCTCATCGTCCATGTCTATACATACAACCATTCTTTCTTTCATTTAAAACACACCAGTGTATTGAGTGTAACACCTTGAATAAGTATATGGTAGATACTAGATAAATAATTAACTGGGCTTTCTCTTTTCATTTAAGGATTCAAATTTCCCAAATATCTTAGCCAAATTATTGAGGAAGTTTATCTGTGTATCTAGAACAAATTTCTGTGCCTTTTTCTACTAAATTTGGAATCATGTCTGGCCACCCATACCAAGAAAACAGTAATAATAAATAAAAGACAAAAGAGTATTAGACATCATCTCTTTCAGGAGTTTGTTTTGCAGTTTCCACCTCACAATAAAAATCGTACACAAATTACCTTTTTTTGCAGTGCCAAGAATGACTTAACGCTACAAGGTCTATTACATATACATCCTGACCTCCTGTCATATATTAACTCGTGGAAAAGGTAGAGGCTCAAAGCTGAACCATCTGCTGTGCACTGGCTTTAGTGTGCTGAACCACGGTACTTTAAAAGTGGACCTGTTAGACTGAGAGCACATCAAATGTTATACAGTGCTCAGCTGGCACTTTAAAACTGATTATTATTAGAATTGATAATAATAAATATGAATAGCCATTCATTGAAGGAGAGGTCACTAAAATTCTAGGTGGCTTTATTCATTGCTTACAAATAAGTTATCTGTCAACATTTCCATCAAACACATCTATTTCTAGAATGTTACAGCCACAAAACTTATTTTGGAATAGAAGCACCATTAAAAATGTCCATCAAAGACTATTTCTTCATAAAGTTAAAAATAAGTTCCATTCAGCTCTATGAACTTGAAATGCTTAGAATACCATATGTACTTCAATGACATATCTGTTTACTTCTGAAATGGCTACTGATGCACTATCTCAGGGTACAGTTCAAACTTCTAAAAATTAATCAATGACATAAAATTAAGTTATAATACTGAGATTAGTAGATTTTCATTTTCTAGTAGAAAATAAGTTTCATAATGACAAAAATGTAAAATATAAGATTTCAAAATATTTAACGCATGTAACAGAGTAGTTCATTATTGGCAAAAACAAATTTTATGTTTAAAGGTTATATTTTATTGAGGGTGTTAATGACCAAAGTTAATGTTTTTAAAAATAACTGGAATTTTTTAAGAACAAGAATTATCTATAACATAGCTTTATAGATTTGTTTTTCAAATCTTATTAATGTCATTTTTTTTGTCTTCACCCACATATATAGTGCCAAAGTTTTCCCTCCCTCATTTCCATTTGTTACATATAACTGCTCTTAATTAAAGTTAGAAAAAATGTCAATAATTCCAGTCACAAAATTTATAATAAGCACATGTAATGAAAAAAATTATATACTCTTTCCATTTCAAAACTGAAAGATGGGAAATACCTGTTGACATTATTTTCTTTATCACACGATTCTTAGTGTCTTACATGTTACCACTGGGTTCATGGGTATCAATTTCAGCACAGGAAAGAATGCCACACCAAGGTTCTAGTTGGAGGTCGCCTTGCAATTCTGAATTCTAGTTCTGCTCCTAGGTCTCACCCTACACTAACACATTAAAATGTATTTGATAATTACTGAAAACTACCTGTGAAGCTATCTTCACTTTCTGAATGCATTCACCAGGCAGTTAGTGAGTGCTCTCTATTTACCAAGTACTGCATCTGAGGCCGAGATTCAAAAGATAAACAAAAACTTTCATATCTTTGACCTCATGAAGCCTGGAATCCAGCAGAGAAAAGAAACATTATGCAAATTATGACATGAATATTTATATATAGTCATGCCACCTGCTTCAAAGGAAAAATTTAGTGAGAACTGTAAGTGTATAACCATGAAAGGTTTCTCTGAGGAAGAGACATTAAAGCTGAGACATTCTGGATAAGCAAGGGTGACAGAAGTGAAGGGGGAGGGAGGTCCAGTCAGAAGGGATGAGATGTATGAACCCAAGGAGGTAGGAGGGGCTTGGGGTCTTTAAGGAACTGAAAGGGAACCATTAGAGCCAGAGATGGGAAAAGAGGCAAGATGAGTGTCCTGGGTGGATTGTCAGATGGTACAGGGCCTTGCAGATTACTGTCAGTGTCATGGATTGTGGACTTCATCCTAGGTGCAAGGGGAAGTATACCACCTTCAATGGGAAGTCAGAAGCCAAAGGAGTTCCAGTGATGTTGTCTGTGCCTTCTGAGGTACAGAGCAGGGCAGAGAAGGGACAGGGGCCTGTAGAGAATAAGCTATAGAAGATGTCACTGAATGGTTTTACACAGGGCTGTGATGTGATGAGACTTGTGTTTATACAAAAGTCTCTGTTTGCTAAGGATAGATGAGGATACTTGCAGTACAAGCAAAACTGATGATGTCTAGGACTGTGGGGATAACAGTGGAGATGTACAGAAGTAAACAGGTGAGAGATTAACATATGAAAACACAATGGACAAGACATGGTGATTATAAAGTAGAGAGGGGACAGAGAGAGGGTGGTGATGAGAATGCCTTCTCAATTTCTGAAATAAGCAAGGGCAACACTGAATCACCCCAGACCGTGTACTGTCAAAGGAAGAACAAAGGCAATCTTTATTGTGCTTGAAACTTTATTTCTTCCCCAGGGCTTTAGTTAAATCACTCTAAAACTAAGATGTCCCATTTAATTTCTATACATATGATATTAAAATGTGTACATTCAAGTAACAGTACATATTTAAATTCAAAGCCCTGAAGAAAAACTTTGAGAAGTGGCTACCCTCTGGCTCAATACCATAGTTTATAAGAGTAATCAGGTTTTTAATGCTTCTACACATGCACCTGCACGCACACTCACAAACATTCCCCATCAAAACTGTTAGCCTAAACAGAGGTTTGTTTTTCCCTTCTACAAGTAATATTTGCTTAGGTGACAGGAGTGGAAGCAGACTCATGCTTTTTCTCTCCCTGATAATCAGTAATCCATCAGGAAAATAGAAAGAGAGAACTTATTTCTCCCTCCATCAGCAAAACTTTTAGATATGGTTATAAAGCTGGGAAAACATAATACGAAACAAATAAGACATGTGGCAACCAAGTAAAAGTACATTATATCACGGTTGCTAGGCCTTAGTTACATCACATGGTCCAAAAATGCTGATGTTTCAATTTATCATGAGAATTAAATTTAAAAGTCGAGGAGGGGGCAGGAAACTCATTGGCTTCTAGAACCACAACTAACACATAAATGAGTCTTCTTGTCAGAGCCTAAGAAGAAAACAACCCAATACTATCATGTTTAGAAGAAGAATGGGCAGTGGAAGGGGCTATAGATACACAGTATGAGAGAAAATAATGATATTAATCAGTAATATAAGTCCCCTAAAGGTTTTTCCTTTTAAAAGCAGAGAAACTGCTTTCCTTTATTTATCTGGTTATAAAAATTTGTAAATTTTCATATTTTATTAAAAATGAAATACAATAAAAACGAAAACACAATCTCATCAGCCAGAGAAAACCATTTGCCACTTCAGATGATCAGATTATCTTTCTAGACTTATATGTATATATACAAATTTTAATTGGTTCATTTTATACGTGTTTTATAAACTATTTTCACTTAACCACATATCACAGACACCTTTACGTAAATAAAAATATAGTTCTACATCCACATTTTAATGTCTGCGTAATTCTTGATAATGTGGATATAACATAATTCATTTACCTAATTCCTATTGTGACATATTTCAGTTGTCGAGTGTATGTTTCCTTTCATAAACAACTATGCAATGGATATTCCTGCACATATGCTTGGATATTCCTGCACATATGACTGTGTACATGTGAGATTTTCTGCTTAAAAAAATCCAAGAAATGGAATTGCTAGATCAAAGGGCAAGAATATTTCTACATTTTTTTTTTTTTTTTTTTTTTGCGGTACACGGGCCTCTCACTGTTGTGGCCTCTCCCGTTGCGAAGCACAGGCTCCGGACGCACAGGCTCAGCGGCCATGGCTCACGGGCCCAGCCGCTCTGCGGCATGTGGGATCTTCCCGGACCGGGGCACGAACCTGTGTCCCCTGCATCGACAGGCAGACTCTCAACCACTGCACCACCAGGGAAGCCCTATTTCTACATATTTTAATACATATTCCACAACTATTCTCCCGAAAGGTGATTCCAAGTTTATACTCACATCAATGACATACAAGAACAGTCATTCCCTGACATCAATTATTGTTTTCGTCTTTACCAATTTTAAAGGTGAAAACCAGTCTCTGAAAGATGTTTTGTGTGCATTTTTATTACAAAATTTCATAAGCTATTGGCAAGATCTTTTTTTTCTAATGACCTGTTTCTATTCTCCAAATCCACAGAAGTATAATCACTGGAAGTGGGTCCCAGGACTGCATTTTTTTTTTTTGTGTGTGTGTGTGTGTGTGCGGTACGTGGGCCTCTCACTGCTGTGGCCTCTCCCGTTGCTGAGCACAGGCTCCGGACGCGCAGGCTCAGCGACCATGGCTCATGGGCCCAGCCGCTCCGCGGCATGTGGGATCCTCCCGGACCGGGGCACAAACCCGTGTCCCATGCATCGGCAGGCAGACCTTCAACCACTGTGCCACCAGGGAAGCCCCCAGGACTGCATTTTTAACACGCTCAGGAGATGATTCTCATGAACACTCAAATCTGATAATCACTAGCCCATATGTTAAATGTTTATAGCGCTGAACAGCTTACAAAAGGTTTGGCTTACTTTGTCTCAATAGAGCTACCCAATAAGCAGGTAGAACAGGAAGATCTGGAGATACTTCCAGAAATTTTAAAAGAAAAAGACTCAGAGAGGCTTAATAACTTGTCCAATGCCCCACAGCTAACAAAAGAGAAAACTCTTCATAATATTACAAAACAAAGACAAGAAATTCTCCAATTCTCCAATTTCAGAAACCTTAAAATTGTGCATCTTAAGTTGGAGAATATTTGGTAGTAAATTGTGCAACTTAGCCAACTCCCATTTAACCTTAAGGTTAAAATTCAACACATAGGGAAGCATTATGTAATGTTTTTGTGTTTCAAACTGGTATTTTTAGAAAGGAATTAAAAAGAAACACCTTAATAGAGAAAACAAGGATGAAGCATGTGTTGGGGAGGAAGGTGTGGTCCAAAACGCTCAGTAACTCTACACTGATGGAACCCCACAAACATCTATAACAGATCCAATGCATGTTGAAAAGGGGAGTATTTTCTATGACCAGGCGACAAATGCCATATTAAAGCAACCTTGTGCACTGCAGTGCAATGATCTCCGACGTGGAACCATGATCCAGTGGGAGAACAAGTGTTTTGGAGCAAAAAGACCTTTGCCATTTACTAGTTATTCTTTCTGTCACAATTTCCTAATCTGTAAAATAAGAACAATTACAATCTCACAGCATTTTTATGAAGATGGAAAGAAAATAAGTAAAGTGATCTGTATCTGGTAGGTGCCTAGTTACTCTAATTTTTTCTAAAGATATGATTAAGAATTAGAGTTGCATTTCTGAAAGACTGACTTTCTAACTTGGCAGAAACTATGATCTCATAGTATTCTGACAGCTTAACTAACTGTTCAGTGCACAATAGCTGTGGTAGAAAATCAAGCAAAACAGGACCCACCAACAAGTCTATTAAACCATCAAAGAAAAGTTTAGTTATTGCTGAAGAGAGTGTGATGTATAGTTAGTGAAAAAAAAGACTTCTGCAATATTCAAAATATTATCTGCATATGAAGTTTAATTTGGAGGGCATTTCATGCAAAAGTAGAACACTAATAATGCTTTCCTGTGACTTCCCTCGCGGTCCAGTTTAAAGAGTTCACCTTCCAATGCAGGGGGTGTGGGTTCGATCCCTGGTCGGGGAGCTAAGATCCCACATGCCTTGTGGCCAAAAAACCAAAACATAAAACAGAAGCAATACTGTAACAAATTCAATAAGGACTTTAAAAGTGGTCCACATGAAAAAAATCTTAAAAAATAATGCTTTCCTTTCTTGAGGAGATAAGCTTAAATGCCAAAGTAATGGAACAGATATTGGTCATGTATGTTATATCACTAAAGACAGACATATAATACTTTAAAATCTGGGGAAAATTAAGATTTTTAAAAAAAATAATTTGTTCTCCAGTAGAAATCATTCTTTTCAATTATTTTTGATAAAAGATAAATTCTGAGTACTAATGTTCAAGAAATAGTAGTTAGCATTTTCTTATATATTGAAGTGATTTCTCAAAAACAATCTTGTATAGTAATATAAAGCTACCTATGTTTCTTGAAATGTAAAGGAATATAGGACATACCTCATACATTATGCACCCCTTTAAATTTAAAACAAGTTAAAATTGAAGTAAATTTATCCTAAAACTACTAATTGTTTCTTAATTTCACAAATTTAAAAAAATTAAGTTTTTTATTATTCATCGTGTTTGCAAAAGTAATATATCCAACTTTTCAATCCTGGATTTTGCAGTTCTACATTTATGTGTATTTTTGCACATTAAGAAAGTCAGGGACTCACTCTATAATGTTTATGCAGGTCATTAGATATAATAATCATCTAAGTTTAAAAAAAAAAAGAGGCTATTTCATTTCTTAAAGGATTAAAAAAATTTCACTACATTTTAGTTAATGTGCCTAAGGAAGCCGTGGAGTGCTCTGTGATCTCCTCAGGGTGAGGCATGGTCTTTTTCTCTTTTTACATCAACAGGTCTATGTTTGCCTAGTGCAATAAAGACACATTATAAAATGTTTACTGAATAAATGAATCCCACATTATTCAAATACTGGTGCTTTTCATGGATAAGATGTAATCTACTTCACATTTCATCACTTCACTGGGTTATTAGACTTCTTAAGACAAAGCACATCAACATTATATCTTCCAACATAACTAGATTAATAATTCTGAGCAAAACAGAGGACACTGTTATCACTACTCATGTTGGTTTTGCTTTTAATTGAGCTGGCTGAAAACTGGACTAAACAGGCTCCAATTCACTCCAAATAATCAGGTGTGCCCACAGATACAAACTGCCTGAGCCTTCCTTTGCTACACTTAGTATATTTTAAAATATTCCTTTTAAAATAAAAAGAAAGATATATTTTGAAGAACAAATCAATATTAAGGCTCTTATCTGGATGGTATTTTAGAGGACATAAGGCGGAGAATACCTCTGTGGGCTGGAAAATTTTAATACTCATCCAGAAGGTTGATTTACAATATCTTGATCATTGGAGTATTCTGAAGTTTAATTGATTAATATTTATGAAATGCTCAAAGTGCAAATTCTCATACTTATGATACAAATATGAAAATATTTATACCAAGGTTAGCACTTGCTATTTTGAATTCAATCCACAGTTCACTAAGAATCAATACAAGCACACACCAGCAGAATGCAGTTTACATCAAATAAATACAGTATTTTCATAACACTGAATTTAGACACATTTGTAAATAAAATTCAAACATCTCTTGATGAGAGTTTCTATGATATAAATCAATTTTCTAGTTTTCAAACCTTGTCAAAAAATTACAGAATCAGCAGAGAGGGTCCCAAGATGGCAGCACAGGAAGACCCTGAACTCACGTCCTTCCACAGACCCATCGAATCTCCACCTACATATAGAGCAATTCTGCCTGAAGAAGACCTGAGGGCTGATTGATTTTTGCGTCCAGTTTCTGCAAATAAAAGGACCACACAGAAATGGGTAGGAGGACAGAGACACAGTATCCAGAGGAACCCAACTCCTCATGCTTCGACCTACAATAGGGAGGGATATTGCTGAGGGGCCAGAATGCAGACTCACTTGCCCTGGGACACAGTGATAAAATAGCAGTTTCAAAAGGCTGGGCTATACAGGAAGGAAATCCATTTACTAACACTAGAGCTTCTGTCAAACAGGCAGGAAACTATTGGAGTCCTCTCCCAGGTTGGAGGCACCAGCAACAACCACTGTTCGAGGACCCTCAGGACTACCAGTAGCCCATGCCCCCTCCAGCCACAGCCTTCCTGTCAGGGTGGACACAGGCACAATGCTCCCCAGGGACTGCCCCCAGCCCAGCCTGCTCTATCTCCAGCCACCCTGAGGAACCACACTACCCAAAGACTACACCCAGCCAGGGCTCATTCCAGCTCCAGCCGGCCTGTCAAAGCCACCAGCACAAGGAGTCTACACAGGGAACACTCCCATATAAAGCCAATTATTCAAGACCAGGAGAGGTAGCAGTTTTGCCTAATTCATAGAAATAAAAATCCAAAGTTGAACAAAATGAGGAGACTGAGTAATATGTCCCATACAAAAGAACAAAATAAAACTCCCAGAAAACAGCCTAATGAAATGGAGATAAGTAAGTTATCTGATAAAGAGTTCAAAGAAATGGTCATAAGAATGCTTATTCTTTGGAAGAAGAATGGAGAAACTCAGTGAAAATTTTTTTTTAAACTCAGAAACTGAAATTAGAAATTAGAACTGAAGAATACAAAATGCACTAGAGGAAATCAACAGTAGATTAGATGATACAGAAGAATGGATAAGCAATGTGGAAGACAGAATGGTGCAAATAACCCAATCAGAACAGCAAAAGAAAAAAAGATTTTTTAAAAATAAGGAGATTTTAAGGAACAACATCAAACATATTAATGTTCCCATCATGGAGATCCCAGAAGAAGAGAGAGAGAAAGGGGCAGAAACCTTGTTTGAAAAAATAATGGCTGAAAACTTTGCTAATCTGAGGAAGGAAACAGACATCTAGGTCCAGGAATCACCAAAAGTCCCAAGCAAGATGAATCTAAAGAGATGCACACAAAGACATAGTCTAATTAAAATGGCAAAAGTTAAAGATTAAAAACAGAATTTTAAAAGCAGCAAGAGAAAAACAACTAATCACATACAAGGGAAATCTCATAAGACTATCAGCTGATTTTTCAGTGAAAATTCATAGGCCAGAAGGCAGTAGCAAGATATAGTTGAAGTACTGAAAGGAAAAAACTTGCAACCTACAATACTCCATCTGGTAAGGTTATCATTCAGAATTGAAGGAGAGGGGCTTCCCTGGTGGCGCAGTGGTTGAGAGTCCGCCTGCCGATGCAGGGGACACGGGTTCGTACGCCGGTCTGGGACGATCCCACATGCCGCAGAGCGGCTGGGCCTGTGAGCCATGGCCGCTGAGCCTGCGCGTCTGGAGCCTGTGCTCCGCAACGGGAGAGGCCACAACAGTGAGAGGCCCGCATACTGTAAAAAAAAAACAAAAACAGAATTGAAGAAGAAAAAAAGCTTCTCAGACACAAAAACTAAAGGAGTTAACACAACTAAAACAGCTTTATGAGAAATGGTAAAAGGTCTTCTATAAGTGGAAAAAAAAAAAGGCCACAACTACAAACAAGAAAACACAGGATAATATAGGAAAAATCTCACTTATATATAGTTAAGTCAGTGCATCAGCCACTTAAAAAGCTAGTATGAAGGTTAAAAGAAAAAATACTATAATTAACTATAACTACAATAAGTAGTTAAGGGATACACAAAATAAAAAGATGTAAAATACGACTTCTAAAACAGAAAATGTGAAGGAAAGAGGTAATAAAAAGGTGCTGCTTTTAGAATACGTGCAAACTTAAACAACTATCAGGTTAAAACAGGCAGCAATATATACAGGCTGATATATATATGAAACTCATGGTAACCACAAACTAAAAACTTACAGTGAATACATGCACAAAAAAAGAGAAAGGAATCAAAACATAACACTAAAGAAATATATCAAACCACAAGAGAAGAAACCAGGGGAAGAAGACAGGAACAAAGAAGAATTACAAAAATATCCAGAAAACAATGAACGAAATGACTATAAGTAAAAACCTATCGATAATTACCTCAATTATAAATGGACCAAGTGTCTCAATTGAAAGACATAGGGTAGCTGAATTAATTTAAAAAACAAGACCCATCTATATACTGCCTAAAAGAGACTCACCTCAGATCTAAAGACACACAGAATGAAAGTAAAAGGACAGAAAAAGATATTCTATGCAAGTGGAAATCAAAAGAAAGCCAGGGTAGCAATAATCATATCATCCCTTAAAACAAAGACTATAACAAAAGATAAAGAAAGGTATTACATAATGATAAAGGGGTCAATTCAACAAGAGGATATAATATCTGTAAATATTTATTCACCCAACATAGGAGCACCTAAATATATAAAATATTAAAGAAATAAAGGGAGAAATAGATAGTAATACAATAATAATAGGGAACTTTATATCCCACCTACATCAATGGATCCATCATTGAGACAGAAAATCAATAAGGAAACACTGACCTTAAACAACACATTAGACCAGATGGACTTAATAGATATACAGAGAACCATACATCCAAAAGAAGCAAAAACAAAAACAAAAGAAAAACATTTCAGGTGCACCTGGAACATTCTCTAAGGACAGATCACATTTTAGGCCACAAAACATATCTCAATAAATTTAAGACCAAAATCATATCAAGCACCTTTTAGACCACAATGGTATGAAACCAGAAATCAACCACAAGAAGAAAAATAGAAAAAACATAATCACATGGAGAGTAAACATGCTACTCAACAACCAATGGGTCAACAAAGGGAACAAAAAGAAAGTTTAAAAAAAAAACCACTTGAGACAAATGAAAATGGAAACACAACTGCCCAAAATCTACACGGTGCAGCAAAAGCAGTTCTAAGAGGAAAATTAATAGTGAGATAGGCCTACCTCAAGAAACAAGAAAAAATCTCAAATGAACAATCTAAATGCACATTTAAAGGAATTAGAAAAAGAACAAGCAAAATCCAAAGTTACTAGAAGAAAATAAATATTAGAGAGGAATTAAATGAAATAGTCTTAAAAAGCCATAGGAGAGATCAATGAAACTAAGTTGGTTCTTTGAAAAGATAAATGAAATCAACAAATCTTTAGCCAGACTCATCAAGAAAAAAAGAGAGAACCCAAATAAATAAAATTAAAAATGAAAGAGGAGAAATTACAACCAACACCACAGAAATACAAAAGATAAGAGAATACGATGAACAGGTACATGCCAACAAATTACACAACCTAGAAGAAATGGATAGGTTCCTGAAAACATGGTCTTCCAAGATTAAATCATGAAGAAATAGAAAATCTGAATAGACCAATTACTAGAAACAAAACTAAATCAATAATCAAAAAACTCCCCTCAAACAAAATTCCAGGTCCAGATGCCTTCACAGGTGAATTCTATCAAACATTTTAAGACGAGTTAATACCTATCATTCTCAAATTATTCCAAAAGAAATGAAGAGTAAGCATCACTGCCAAACTCAATTTACAAAGCCTGCATTACCATGATCTCAAAACAAGACAAAGACAATACACAAAAAAAGAAAATTATAGGTCAATATCCCTGATGAACCTAGATGCAAAAACCCTCAACAAAATATTAGCAAACCAACTAAAACAATACATTAAAAGGACCATACGTACACCATAATTAAATGGGATTCATTCCAAGAATACAAGGATGGTTTGATACTTGTAAATCAATCAATGATATACACCCCATTAGTAAAACAAAGTATATAAATCATATGATCATCTCAACAGATGCAGAAAAAGCAAAATTCAACTTCCATTTATGAAAAAAACTCTCAACAAAGTGGTTACAAAGGAAATACCTTAACATGATAAAATCATATATGACAAACCCACAGCTAATGTTATACTCAATGGTGAAAAAGCTAAAAGTGTTTCATCTAAGAAGAGGAACAAGAAAAGGATTCCACTCTTTCCATTTTCAATCAAAATATTATTGGAAATCCTAGCCACAGCAATCAGGCAAGAAAAAGAAATAAAATGCAACCAAATTGGAAAGGAAGAAAATAAAACTATCAGTATTTGAGGATGATATGATAGTGTATACAGAAAACCCCAAGGACACCACCAAAATACTGTTAGAACTAATAAATGAATTCAGTAGTTACAGGATACTAAATTAATATAGACACTAATAACAAACCATCAGATAGAGAAATTAAGAAAACAATTCCATTTACAATTGCACCAAAAAATAAAATAAAATAAAATACATAGGAGTAGCAAGGAGGTAAAAAACTTGTACTCTGAATCCTGTATGACACTGAGGACAGAAACAGAAGACAACACAAATAAAAGGAAAGATATACCATGCTCATGGGCTGGATGAATCAATATCATTAAAATGTCCATACTACACAAAGCAAACTACAGATTCAATGCAATCCTTATCAATGTACCCATGGCATTCTCAGAGAACTAGAACAAATAATCTTAAAATTTGTATAAAACCACAAAAGACCCCAAATAGCCAAAGCAATCTTGAGAAAGAAGAGCAAAGCTGAAGGTATCATGCTCCCAGATCTGAAATTATACTACAAAGCTATACTAATAAAAACTGTATGGTACTGGCACAAAAACAGACACCTAGATAGATGAAACAGAATAGAAAGCCCAGAAATAAACCCATGCCCATATGGTAAATCAATCTACAACAAAGGAGGCAAGAATATACAGTGGGGAAAAAGCATGCTCTTCAATAAATGGTTTTGGAAAAACTCGACAGCTACATGCAAAAGAATGAGACTAGACCACTTTCTTACACCATGTACAAAAATAAATTCAAAATGGATTAAAGACCTAAAACCACAAAACTCCTAGAAAAAAAAATAGGCAGTAACCTCTTTGACATTGGACTTAGAAATATTTTGGGGGGGTATGTCTCCTCAGGCATGGGCAACAAAAGCAAAAATAAGCAAATGGGACTAAATCAATGATGTTAGAACACTCCCTCACACCATACACAAAAATTAACTCAAAGTAGCTTAAAGACTTAACTATAAGACATGACACCATAAAACTCCTAGAAGAGAACATAGGCAAAACATTCTCTGACATAAATCATGGCAATATTTTCTTAGGTCAGTCTCCCAAGGCAAAATAAATAAAATAAAAATAAACAAATGGGACCTAATCAAACTTATCAGCTTTTGCACAGCAAAGGAAACCATAAACAAAATGAAAAGACAACCTATAGTATGGAAGAAAATATTTGCAAATGATGTGACCTACAAGGACTTAATGTCCAAAATAAACGAACAGCTCATACAGCTCAATATCAAAAAAGCAACCAACCCTATCAAAAAATGGGCAGACGACCTAAATAGACATTTCTCCAAAGAAGACATATAGATGGCCAACAGGTTCATAAAAAGATGCTGAATATCTCTAACAATTAGAAAAATGCAAATGAAAACTACGAGGTATCACTTCATACCTGTCAGAATGGCCATCATCTAAAAGTCTGCAAATAATAGGGACTGCCCTGGTGGCACAGTGGTTAAGAATCCACCTGCCAAAGCAGGGGACACGGGTTCGAGCCCTGGTCCAGGAAGATCCCACATGCCGCAGAGCAACTAAGCCCATGGACCACAACTACTGAGCCTGCATGCCACAACTACTGAAGCCCACATGCCTAGAACCCGTGCTCCACATCAAGAGAAGCCACCACAATGAGAAGCCCGCAAACCACAACAAAGAGTAGCCCCTGCTCACTGCAACTAGAGAAAGCCGGCATGCAGCAACAAAGACCCAACGCAGCCAAAAATAAGTAAATTAATTTTTTTTTAAAGTCTACAAATAATAAATGCTAGAGAGGGTGTGGAGAAAATGGAACCCTCCTACAATGTTGGTGGGAATGCAAATTGGTGCAGCCACTATGGGGAACAGTGTGGAAGTTCCTGAGAAACTAAAAATAGAGCTACCATATGATCCAGCAATCTCACTCTTGGACATATATCTGGAAAAGATAAAAACTCTAATTCAAAAAGATACATGCACCTCAATATTCACACCAGCACTATTTACAATAACCAAGACACGGAAGCAACATAAGTGTACCCTGACAGATGAATGGATAAAGAAGTTGTGGTATAAACACACACTTTCTTATTCTTTATCAGCCATAAGAAAGAATGAAATAATGCCATTTGAAGCAACATGGATGGACCTACAGATTATCATACTAACTGAAGTAAATCAGACAAAGATCATATGATATCACTTATATACAGAATCTTAAAAACAACACAAATGAACTTATTTGGAAAACAGAAAAAGATTCACAGACATAGAAAAACAAACTTACGCTTACCAAACAGGAAAGGGGGGATGGATAAATGAGGAGTTTGTGATCAACAGATATACACTATTATATACAAAATAGATAAACAACAAGGTCTTACTGCATAAAACACGGAACTATATTTAATACCTTGTTATAAACTATAATGGAAAAGAATCTTAAAAACTACATATATATAAAACTGAATCGCTTTCCTGTACACCAGAAACTAACACAACATTGTAAATCAACAACAAAAAACGAGCAGAGGACCTGAATAGGCATTTTTCCAAAGACATACAGATGGCCAGCAAGCACATGAAAAGGCACTCAACATCACTAATCATCAGGGAAATTCAAATCAAAACCACATTCAGGTACCACATCTCATACCTGTGAGAATGGCTACTATCAAAAAGATAAGAACAACAAGTGTTGGCAAGGATGTGGAAAAAAGGGAACCTTGGTATACTGTTAGTAGGAATGTAAATTGGTGCTGCCACTATGGAAAACAGTATGGAGGTTCCTCAAAAAATTAAAAATAGAACTACCATACAATCCAGCAATACCAATTCTGGGTATTTATACAAAGAAAATGAAAACACTAATTCCAAAAGATGTATGGACTCCTATGTTCACTGCAGCACTATTTATAATAGCCAACTATGGAAGTAACCTAAATGTTCATTGGTAAATGAATGGATAAAGAAGGTGTGTGTGTGTGTATGTGTATACACACACACACATATATACATACACACACACACACACACACACACACACACACACACACACACACACTGGAATACTAGTCAACCATAAAAAAGAATGAAATTTTGCCCTTTGTGATGACACAAATGGACACAGAAGGTATTATGCTAAGTGAAATAAGTCAGACAGATAAACAAATATCATATCATTTCACTTATATGTGGAATCTAAAAAGCTGAACAAGCAAAACAAAACAGCAAGAGTCATAGATACAGAGAACAAACTGGTGGTTGCCAAAGGGTGGGAGGGACAGATGAAACAGGTGAAGGGGATTAAGAGGTAAAAACTTGCCGCTATAAAATAAATAAGTCACAGGAATGAAAAGTACACATAGAGAATATAGTCAATGATGTAACAACTTTGTATGCTGATGGATGGTAACTGGTCTTATTGTGGTGATCATTTCATAACGTATAAAGGTATGAAATCAGTATGTTGTACACCTAACACTAATATACTATTGTATGTTAGTTATAACTCAATAAAAAATTAAAATAATAATAAAATGAGGAAACTGAAAAAAAATGTAGAATCAATTTATTTTATACAATACACCCTTAAACATGAAGAGGTTGTTCATGTAAAATAATAATTTACCATGTATGATTTTGCCCATACAAGCCTGAATTTATGACCTTAATGCTATGAATGAGATGTCATCATAGCTAGCATAGACTGCTTAAAATGTGCAAAGCACTGTTTGTCCTATAGACATTATTAACCTGCATGATAATATTATTAAAAGATCACCAGCAGAAACTAACACACCATTGTAAAGCAATTATACTCCAATAAAGATGTTAAAAAAGAAGTCACTATGATGCATAGACACTTATTATCCCCATTTTACAGAAAAGGCAATTGAGATAATAAGTAAATTGCCCAAGGTTACTCAGAAAGCATGTAGCAAAAACAGTATTCAAGCCAGGCCAAGTGAGAGCCAGTGTTAATTAAAAACCTTTGGCTTTGGAAAGGGAAAAAGAAAACTCTTATAATAACCCTACTATAAAGCACTTTAAAAGGTAAAGCATTAAGTTCATTAATTCTATGAGTTTTCAACTCCACATGTATCATTTAATCAACTTACACTGGCATCTGATCCACAGTAACATGAAAATGTCAAACTATTTCATCAAGAAAATTATCTTCCCATCGTAACACTGCTGGGCCCTTTTCAAAACACTCACTCAAGACATTTTTCTTTTGATTGTTTCAACAACCACCCCTGTAGTAGGAACAAGAGAAACTGTTATCCCTGTTAGATAAGACATTGTAAAAATGTGGGGACTCAGGATTCAGAAGTTAGGAGACTATCAGGGATCCCAATGCTGTTCAAGTTTACATCTCCAGTGCTGAGAACAGTGGTTGGCGTATAGTTAAGTACCGGGTATACGTCTGGAAAGACCATAACCTGGGTCTTCTACTCGGAAGCCAGATTTCTCTTTCCACTCTGTCATGCTGTCACTCCTCTCACGGGACACAACGCACAACGTGGAGCGAGGTGCATTGGAATTGTGATTAATTCATGTTCACGGCAAGAAACTCATTCAAAACACATTACGTTTACCGGAATAAATTATTTTTATCAATAATATGGATCATCAAAACAGTACCAAAGCCTTCTAAAAGTGAGGCAAATAGAGTAAAGCTGAAGCATCAAATTAATAGCCGCTGTCACTTCCTTTAGAAGGTATTTTTGAGGGATTGAGTATTTCTCTCCTACATGGATGCTCCAAGGATGCAATGAGATACTGTTCTGAAAGTACTCAACGTAACAGCCTTGTTCTATAAAGATCTGGTCATTTCAAATAGGGCTAATTCAAAATGACAAAATAAAATCTGCACTCAAAGAGTCCTCCAATTCTCACATGACCCTGGCTCTCCAACCACAGTTTTCGTAAAAGAATTAAGAAAAGTAAAAAGAAAATAATAAACATCTGTCTTACCCCAAAACAGAGATAACCGTTATTAGGATTTTTATTCATTTGTTTATATTTTGTCTTCGCTGAAAAAGGAAAAAGAAGAACAAGTGTGAGGACAAAGGAGAGGTAGGAACAAATTTTAAAATCCATACCATAAAGTCCTATACACCTGCTCTTTGGGCCTCAAATTTGGCTCTAACTTTTAGGGCAGTCATCACAAGTTTGAAAAATGTTAATTTCACACTTCACACTATCAGTGAGATTAGAAGCCTAGGAACAGCTCCAGAGACGAATAACTATTCTCAGAACTAAAGTTTAACAGGAAATTCTTCTGTAGGTTCCTTACAAAGGCGGCTGTACATCATAATGAACAATGTATTGGGCCTCACCCTAGACCTGAGATTCATAGGATCATACGGACTAACCAACCTAGAAATCACTTAATGGCATCACGACAAGTAATTCTACGTTTCACTAATGCAATGCCTTTTGGCACACAGCTGTTTAACATAACTTGATTCAGGAATGTACTTTCAAAGATCTGGGAGAATGGATGGACTCTGTGTCCTTCAAGCAATTCCCCTTGAAGCCCATCTCTCTCACCTAAGATACTACTAAGGAGCAAGCATCAGTATAATGCCTGGAGCACAGTTTTTCTTTGCTGCTAGTTGAACAAAGGAACACATATCCTGACTGACAATAAAACGAAAATGTAAGGAGCCATACAGAGCTGAGCACTTAAATGCAAGGCATCCCCCCTTAGAAAGTACTGTTACAATACCCAGATTCTCTCCAAAACTCATTCTGAAGACTTTCCAGAACTTTAATTAAAAATAAATATTAATATTTAGGTTCAAAATAATCTGGGGAAAAGAGGATGAAGGGATAATGACTGGGGAACAAGAAATTAATTATTAATAAAACAAAACTGGCTATATTTTGTAATTATTGAAGTTAGGTTATAGGTATATGGAGTCCATAATTAAAAAGTGAAAATAAAAATCTAGTAAAGTATCCAAAGAAAGCCTAACATTGTACAGTACTAGTCTTAATGTACTCTTTAAGATAAACTATTTGTGACGATACCAAGAAACCTAAATATGCATCTACATTTTATATTAATTATATATGCTTTTAACAAATACATATATTTTACATGTACAAATACACATGCATATATATAATCGCTTCTTTAAAATCAATTATAAGCTTGGAAACATAATAAGTTTAGATTTAGAAAAGTTTATAGGTACCTGTCTTTATGGCAATAATTAATTAACAGGATCAGTCTCTAGTCCGGGCTCCTCGTACTTACAAATAATAAAACTTATCCATTTAGAAAAGAATATTTTCTTTGTATTTTCTATAACAGACATCTAGCGCATTCAAAAGTATTATCAAATGATTAAGACACAAGCTAAAGGGATGAGGGGCCACTGTTTTTTTCAGGTTTATTAATCTGCCTGGAAATGTTCAAGATGTTCTATAGATATAGTCTGGCGGCTAAGTACATGAACTTTGGAGCCTAGATGCCTAAAGTTAAATCCCAACTCTGTCATTGCCTATGTAATACTGGATAATTCTTCCAGTGACCCAGTTTCCTCACTTGTAAAATGAGGGTAAAAGTTGTTATCTACCTCTGGGGTAAATGAGTTAGATGAGGTAGGCCCTTTAAGGGTGGTAGAGTAATGGCTGACAAATGTTAGCTGTACTAGGGATAATACTCACAATAATAATAATAATTGCTAATATTATCTTAAGTGACCTATCAGAAGTTGATTCCTACTGATGTTTATGCCAATGGTCCCTTACTGAGCAGGCTCTGATAGAGCTTAAATGATCAGAGCTGTATGCTGAGTTCAAATAAGTTAAATCACAACTGATTCTTTTTTTTTTTTTTTTTTTTTTTTGGTGGTACGCGGGCCTCTCACTGTTGTGGCCTCTCTCGTTGTGGAGCACAGGCTCCGGACGCGCAGGCTCCGGACGCGCAGGCTCAGCGGCCACGGCTCACGGGCCCAGCCGCTCCGCGGCATGTGGGATCTTCCCGGACCGGGGCACGAAACTGCGTCCCCTGCATCGGCAGGCGGACTCCCAACCACTGCGCCACCAGGGAAGCCCCACAACTTATTCTTATTTCATGGATTCAAAGGCCAAGGTGAAATTAATAAAACCTAAAAGTAATTTGATATTATTTCCAGTTAAAAGAGGTGGTACAAAATAGCATCCAATTCCTGACTGTTCCTAGTATAAAAAATCAGTGGCCTCAACAAGACTTAAGATTTTTAATTGGAAATCAGTTTGGACAAAAGGCCAATAAATCAGTAATTTGTGGAGAACACATAGTACTTTTTCTGAAGACAGTTTACTTGTACTCTGGGACTGCCAGATGACTGATGTCACCTCTAAAGCTGATTTTCATATGCACAGCACACTGACTGTGTGAGATGAACCCCATCAAGATGGAAGAGCACACCTTCAAGGGAGTCAGAGAGAAAATTCTTGGAGGAGAAAGGCAGGAAGGTCACACTACACCATCAAGAGTGTTGTAACTTGGCCTAATTCATGAAATTTAACAAGTTTCTCTCCAGGAAATCTTAGTCTTCCATATCCCTGCACCACAAGGAATTGGGGGGAAGAGGGGGGTAGGGGCACTAATCCAAAAATAGACAGGAAGAAAGTTCTTTTCAATATCAAGAGCTCGACTCTTAAAATGCTGGATAAAAGATACACTTGATGACTTTAAACAACTGTTTTCCAGTGGAGAAAATTTTCACTGTGAAAAAGCCAAGTTGAGATAACTCCTCTTCTCACCAGCTTTTTCGTTCTTTGTAAAATCTTGCCAGGAAAGGTGGGGACCATCCTTGTGTAAGTAGCCTAGAAGCAGGATAGTTTTAAACAGAATCACGGGTACCAAATCACTACTGTTCCACCTGTTATGAATGACTGATGAGGGTGTCATCTTCCCTGGCTTGGCACCAAGGGCTGGGAGAAGCCCTCTCCAGGAGTGACTGCTGAAGTTACACAAACTTCTGGCTGACAGCACGCAACTCTTTGCCCAAATAGAGTGGTTATGTACTTGGGTGATCACAGATTCCTCATCCAAGGACTGGATGTTATGTTAAAAAGCAACAGGGCTGCAGAAAATCAAATATGATATCCACCCAGCAGTGTTTGTGACTCTGAAGAAAATCAACTCAGACATTTAAGAATGTCCGAGAAGTCTTAAACCTGCATGAGAACATAAATTATGAAGGAAAAAAAAAAGATACTAACAGCAGGACAGAAAATTTAAAACATATGAGGTGTAAATCTGGATTGTCAAGAGCTAAAATTATGAACAGAAAATAAAAAGAATTAAGAAAAGACTTTAAAAAATACCCCCAAATAAGATAAGACTTTAAAAAATACCCCCCAAATAAGATAAGACTTTAAAAAATATCCCCCCAAATAAGAAACACAAACATATACACATACAGATGGACAGATATATAATTTAACATCTGCCATCTAGTATACAATAAGTATTAAAAGTATGAATAAAAATGATTTTCAAAAATAAGCATAACTTTGGGCTTGCCTGGTGGCGCAGTGGTTGAGAGTCCGTCTGCCCATGCCGGGGACACGGGTTCGTGCCCCGGTCCCGGAAGATCCCACATGCCGCGGAGCGGCCGGGCCCGTGAGCCATGGCCACTGAGCCTGCGCTTCCGGAGCCTGTGCTCCGCAACGGGAGGAGCCACGGCAGTGAGAGGCCCGTGTACCGCAAGAAAAAAAGAAAAGCATAACTTTAAATCTTTTAAAAAGCTAAAATCTGACTTAAGAAATGTAAAATACAGTAATTGTGACATAAAAAGTAAAGAAATTAAAGTAACTAAGGTTAAGAATTGGCAGGAAACAAAGAAAAGGTAAATGTTTTTAAATTGTAATCCCACTGACTCACATCAAAGCAGCCAAACTAGTGACTATTAACTATTAAAAAAGTTCCTTGCTTGAGGCCACTCTGTTGAATGTTCCCTGTTCCCTGTCAGCCCATCCGAGCTTCTCAAGTTCACTCCACAAGCCAGTGGGAAGCAAAAAAACAAAAACAAAAAAACAAAAAAAAAAAAGCAAAGGGACTTCCAGCTAACATTGGTTGAATTTGTGTTATTTTCTGATTCACCCCCCCACTCCCGCAAAGACATTATTCTTTCCTCTCCATCACTGTCTCTCCTACCACTATATTTTATATGTCAGACTTTTTATTATTTCCATAATTATGTTCTTAAAATCTACAGGTAAATTAGGCTGAGATTTGACAAGTAAAGCACTGAAGTGCCTTTCATAATATTTCAACTAGGTATCCACTAACAACCACAAAAGACTCCTTCTGTTCCAAAGACTCAATTCAATTCAACAAATATTTATTCAGGCCCAATCATAAAACGTTTTCAGGAAAGCTTTCGCTGGCTTCAAATTCTTGGCCCAGTTAGATGAGAGGAATACCAGTTCCTCAGATGACACTCAAATCCCAGAATTTTGTGTTTGCTTGTTTCCTCAAATAACAGCCCAACTTTCTCTGGAAGTACATCTTATCTCCCAAAATATTTCTAATTCACTTTTTAAAAAACCAATGATTTGAATAATAATTACGGATCAAAAGTAGAAACGAGGACTTCCTAGAAAGCAAATAAACCAGATATAACTAAAGACAAATTTGCATACAGACTGATCACACAGTTCTGCTTCTAGAAACTTAACCAGTAAATAATGGGACAAATCTTTATTTCAAATCATTCAGTGCCAGGCACTATTCTAGATCCCTGGGATGTAACAAAGGAGAAACAGGCAAAGATGGCTGCCTGTATGGTATTTACACTCTCATGTGATTTACTCAATCTTATTCAATTTACTCAATAAAGACGGTCCTGAACCTTTGTGTGTAAATCAAAGTTTTATCAATCAAAACATATTTTAAATTATCAAAGACAGCTCTACAGTATTGAATAAATAATGCAATTGCTTCTTTTGCAAAAGAAAAGACTTTTGGAAAAAAACGGACATGTAAAGATGACACTCACACTTAGGTCTTTAAGGACCTCTTCTTTGCATTTCAGGTATCTAAAGAACATTACAGAGAACTGTAAGAGCAAGCTAGGATGAAATTTTAATCTTTAAGAAATTATCCTATGGAAATTTTATAGGAATGTG
Source organism: Leucopleurus acutus (assembly GCF_964270905.1). Taxonomy (NCBI): domain Eukaryota; kingdom Metazoa; phylum Chordata; class Mammalia; order Artiodactyla; family Delphinidae; genus Leucopleurus; species Leucopleurus acutus. The sequence goes on along the minus strand of NC_139142.1, from coordinate 67,959,807 downwards.
TATTTTTCAAACTGCTTTTTAAAAGATCAAAGTGAATTTGGATATACAGAGAAAATATCAGGCCAGTTGTTACAAAAGAAAACAGGAAAAAGGAAAGTGTTCTTTTTTTAAATTTTATTATTTGTTCACTGTGAATTTGCTAGATATAGTCCATATGTAGTCTACCCAATGATGGATTAAGTGTTGGCTATTAAAAATAAGTTTATTCTGCATCTTACTGCTTGCTCCACTTGATTTTTCTCTCTAAAAGCAGCGCAAAACCCCCAAAACCCTATGCATTTGTACTTTTCAAATTGAAGAAAGCAAAGAATCACTATAATTCTAAAATAAAAACTATAATCTAAATATTAATCTTAGGAATATTAACAGACAATATTAAAATATTAAAAGACAATATTAATCTTAGGAATTTTAACAGGTAAGTTCAAATATAAATGTTATATATGTAAGTGGGAAAATTTCTGCCATGGCATATGCATAAAGATGCTTAAAAAAAAAAAAACTAAAACCCAAAATTTAAAGAATCCTAAATATCCAAGAGTAGGAGACAAGTTAAACATATTGTGATAAATCCATATACCAATTCTATTCAGATATTAGAAAGCGGTGCCCTGAGTGTTCTTTTATTTACAGGGGAAAATACCAAGTTAGGAGAATCATCTTATGAGTTGTGACTAGATGGTCAGGCAAGGCCCTGAGAGAGGGCCAGCATTCAATCACATACTTAATATCTCTAAGAATAATGTAGCCTTAAGAGCCTTAAGAAAAAATATGAAAATGCAGTTATTCCGTTAGGTTCAAAGCTCTTTAGTGTAGACAGAAAAGAGATTCATTTATCTTAGGACTTGAAGTGATTCAAAATCCAATCAAATGATCAATCTGGATAGGAATTTGAGACTTTTCAGCACTCAGAAGTAATACATAAATTGAATCCAGGGATGGAATACATGATTACCCCCATTCTTGAAGTAATGGAATCACAGACAGAAACAGGATTCCATGGAACTGACCTATACTTCCAGCAAGAATCCAATCTCCATCCCAGCTAAAAGCACTGGTGTTTACGCAACCTTAACCAAGCCAAGAAGACAACTGCAGAATTTATATGGGGAGGGAACTCCACAAACTGTGTGGAATCACATAATTATTTCACAGGTAGAAAAACATCTTTCAAAAATGGGAATAGTTGAAATTAAATATAGAAAAGTTTGAGAGTCAAAACCATCATATTAATACTTTTGTGCATATTATATAAATATAATTAAGCAATTAATTGTGGCTCATGTATATGGCAATGGAACATTTAAGAACTTAAATTTTACCATATTTGCATATTTGTAAGTTTCATGTATAAGAATTACTAAAGAAGATATAAAGGTTTATCAAGCAGGTGATTGCAGTATTTAAAGAAAACAGAATATATTAAATTTAGAAATGCATTTTGAAATGTTTGAAAGTATTTAAATAATTACATTTGCAAAGGATACTAATTCTTCAAACGTCCTTAAATGTGATTGCTAAAATCTACTAGACTTAAAAAATTAAACTATTTATAAGTTGCACTAGAAAGATTAAGACTAACATCTGAATCTGTAACTTTAATACCCTGAATATTAAATTCTAAAACCAAAGTAAATATCTGAATAGCCTTTCTTCACACAAAAATTAACCCCAAGGGCACTGAACATTTTATATTTAAAATCTGACACAGAAAGACAGTATCGAATGAAAAGAGAAAAAGAACTATATGCTAGTTATGATGAGCATATTCATTTATAGAATGAATAGAGCTCCCTTTTTGGGATATATCTGAATTTCTCACCTTTTCTCAAGCGAATGTGGTATATTAGTTTCCTATTACTTCTGTAATAAACTACCACAAACTCAGCAGCTTTAAAAAACACAAATTTATTCTCTCACACTTCTGTACATCGAAGTACAAAATCAGTTTCACTGAGTTAAAGTCAAGGTATGGTTCCTTCTGGAAGCTCTAGGGGAGAATCATCTTTCCTGCCTTTTTCAGCTTCTAGCTTCAGCTGTATTGGTTCATGACCCCTTTCTTGAATCACCTCCAGTTACTGCTGTCACATCTCCTCCTACTACTATCATCTGACTCCTCCTGTTTCCCCCTCATAGTGATCCCAGCATTCCTTGGCTCTTGGCCCATTTCTTCCATCTTCAAAGTCAGCAAAAGGGGATCCAGTCCCTCTCATACTTGTAATCTCGCCTGCTTTTCGGTCTCACCTGTCTGACCTAACCTGGAACATTCACCACTTTTAAGGGCTCATATGATGGGACTGGGCCCACCCAGTGAATCCAGGATACTCTCCTCAACTCACAATTCTTAACTTAATCACATCTGCAAAGTCCCTTTTGCCGTACCCTTTGCAGGTTCCAGGGATTAAGATGTGGACACCTTTGAGGGTCACTATTCAGCCTATTATATGTGGTAATTTTATAATTTTCAAAGTAAAAGAAAAACAATTATTTAATTCAAGTATAAAATTATAATATTCCATGTGAGGAAAATTCTAAACAGAAATGATTATACAAAATCAAGTTCCTTTTCAAGTGGTTTTAGACCCCACTGACTTGCATTATTTTCAACACTATAATTTCTGAATTTAAAATTCTTAATATTACTTCAACAGTATATTCATCAATAGAAATCAAGCATAGAAGAACAGGTATAACTCATATATTTGCTTCTTCCAGGCTATGCCTGTGAACATCTTAAGAAAATATGAGCTACAGCCTACACATTGTTATTGTGGGACAATATAATTTCCAAAGAAATTATCTCTTTTATTCGCCTTATTTTTCTTTAAATATAAGTTTTCTAAGTAATCAAGGATATTTGTGTGTAATTTCTCTCCTTTTTGGCTAACCGCATTATATTTTCTGCAGACCAGAGAATACAGTAAAGTACACCTTGAAACTATGACAATGTTATCCCTCTGCATGTAAGTCAGTGTACTCTACCTTTGTGATGGTTGCCAAGGGTGCTGGAGCTTCAAGGCAGGCCTTTCTATTTACTTACTTGAATTAATAAGGGTAGTATGAACTATCAGAATAAGTACAATTATTTGCTGCTTGAAACAAAAAACATACAAAAGTATGACAATATCTTGATTTACATTGATTGGTTGGAAAAAATAGAGCTCAAATTACTTTAGATACTATATTCAAAGTCAGATCTAATTAACTGGCTTATGAAATCAATTCTAAATGTTGACTGTCTTCATCTTTAAGTTATACATTAATTTTTGGTCAAAGGAGATAATATTCTAATCACAGTAAGGTTTTCATTTTGTTTTTAGCTTAAGATTCCATTTAGAAAAATTACTCAATGTGACATGGTTAATATAAATAATCTGGTGACTCCACGAAATAAATTCTAAGTGTAAGTTTTGCTTTTATATTTAAATATACAAGGACATTTGGCCAAAAGGCAATAAAATGTCTGTCCTAAGTAAGATTTTTCTTTGTTTTTTTTGCTGTTTGTTTTTAACTTAAAATTCCACAGTTCTTTATCAGTAAACATACAATGTAAAAGAATTCTTGGAGGGCTTCCCTGGTGGCGCAGTGGTTGAGAGTCCACCTGCCAATGCAGGGGACATGGGTTTGTGCCCTGGTCTGGGAAGGTCCCACATACCGCAGAGCGGCTGGGCCCGTGAGCCATGGCCGCTGAGCCTGCGCGTCCAGAGCCTGTGCTCCACAACGAGAGAGGCCACAACAGTGGCCCACGAACTGCAAAAAAAAAAGAATTCTTGGAAAACAGACACGACTGGGACTATCCCAGACAAGTGGGCATCTGGTCACTGTATTTAACTCTACTAATTAGTCCATCGTCACTCTATGTTCACTTTTGCTCCCTATTCTTCCCAAAGAATTGAATAAAAGCAAAGATCATGCAATATCTAGTCTTTCATTCTTTGCAAATCTATGCAAGCTACAGGATTTATTTAAATACTCTAAAAATCTACATCCCAGGTGACAAGAGCTCATGCCACATGAATAGATGGAATTAGCATGTGTCAAAGGGAAGGGCACAGAACCCTGCTGTCTGGAGAGCACTGTAAAGCTATGCAATTTTTTCTCAGCACTGATCGTCGGTAGAGGAGAGCCAGGCATGAGTGATCCACCTCACTACTCCTCGAGCAACAACTGATGCCATGCCCTCCTAGTTCAAGACGGGTTATCTGAAGATAAGGCTTACAAGAACAGTAAGTACTCCACTAGGGGACATCTAGTAAATTCAGATTTCTAGTACAGCTGGACAGCTCTGCTCCCTTTCTGTCAGCCAAGAGACTATCAGTGAGTCATATCAAAAGATAATTCCCAGGGGCTTCCCTGGTGGCGCAATGGTTGAGAGTCCGCCTGCCGATGCAGGGGACGCGGGTTTGTGCCCAGGTCCGGGAAGATCCCACATGCCGCGGAGCGGCTGGGCCCGTGAGCCATGGCCGCTGAGCCTGCGCGTCCGGAGCCTGTGCTCCGCAACGGGAGAGGCCACGACGATGAGAGGCCCGCATACCGCGAAAAAAAAAAAAAAAGATAATTCTCTATGTAACCTGTCCATTGTACTAAAGCTCCGAAGTTCCAAATATATCAGAAAGAGGCAATATTTCAGGTACCTTTCTAATCTATTAGGGCTGAGTACCTACTTTACTATAGGCTTCCCAATGGTCATTCAGGGCAGGAACCCTTGGGATATAACTGAGTTATGATAATACTTTAAATCAAATCATGTCTACCTATATATACAACTATGTTTTTGTAAAAACAGTACAATTAGTCTATATGGTAAGTGTTGGCCTTAGCCCTGTACACAGACAATGCAAAGGAACACAAGACAATTCACAATCCAGATTGGTGAGCACTACTAAAGTGGAAAGAAAAATTCCACGTGGCTTGTAATTGATTATGCACAAGTGAGACTAAGTTTACCTTAGGGTGGGGACTAATTTATAATTGACCAAAAATAAGCAAACAAATACATAAAATTTATAAAAATAGGAAACATATTTGAAAAGCATAATCCTAAGCATATGCATACAGGCAATCCAAATACTTCTCAAATGAAAAGCAACCACTGACAGGCACTTTTCTTAAGACCCTAAATTACTTTCTCAAAATCTGCTCAGAATCAATATACTATTCAAGAAGAAATGATTCACTGATGTTCACGGGTACCTAAAATTCTTTATATACACTAGTCTTGAGCCACACTAATCAATAGACGTTCTTAACATAATCACTTCTTCCAAAACACCTCTGTGTCCATATTTCCTTGGAAGGAAGGGTTGTGAACCAACCCAGGAAATTTAATCACATAAGGTAATTAACTTCTCTGGATAAATAACCGTGGTGTCTGGAAATTTAAAGATGGGTGATGACTGGCTGAAAGCAAATACCAAACCAGATCCTGCCACACAGATATTTATTTTAATAAAACCCAACATATTAACAAGTAGATACATTACAGTTCATATGACTCCTCAAGGGTGATGCACGTCTCTAAAATACTTTAGGCAATCACATATCTCTAATGGCCCTAATATCCCCAATGAGAGTCCATATTTAATGTCCCTTATGCTAATTATCAATAGCTGGGGTAGGTATCTTGCCACAGATGAAAGAAGCCGTGCAGTGGTAGCCTCCAAAGTGGTTAGAATTCCAGCTGACCACTAACTGGGATGTGAATCCGGCATAAGGGAAGTCTTCCAGATTAAGGAATACTTTAAACTAACAGAAATAATATCACACTGTCAAAGCTGAAGTGTTTTTAAATAAATTTCACCCAACATAAGGGAGTTTAACATTTCCCCTCCCCCTCAATTTGATAATTCCAAACTCTGTATATAGACCTATGGCCCTCCCAGCCCTCCTTGTTCTTAGGGTTACCTACAATGAAGGGAAGAAAGAATTGGATGGTTTTGCTTTTTACTTAGCAGCTATGTGATCTGGGGTAAACGACGTAACCTCTCTGACCCTTATTTAGCTCCCTCATCCTTAAAATGGAGAGAAAATGACTATCACAAAGGGCTACTGGGAAAATCAGACGCGACAAACGCAAAGAAGCCAAGACACAGACAGGCACACAGAGTCACTGACAGGAAGGTGTTGCCCTGTAGGCTCCCCTTTGCAGGTCACTGTTCCCATGAGGCCCGAGAACCTTGTAGAGCAGGGTCCAAGCCTCCCAGGACAAGCTCCTCCTGAAACTCTCACAGTCAAATCCTTGTGGGGTTGCTCTTTGAACCTCTCGCCTGTGGCACTCTGAAAACCTCCCAAGAGGACCAACTCTGTTTGTAAAAAGCCACTTCCATACCTCTCCCGATTGCTATGCAGGCTTTACTTGGTGGGACCATTCCTGCTAATTCAATCCATAAGAGGTCAGAGCTTTGCTGTTATTCTCCTTCACTGCCCGAAGGTGCCACTAGTCTCAAAATCCCACCGGCCTCGCCCACGGTAGCCTACTCAAGTCTACTCAGCCACCATGGATTCAAAGCCATCACCAAAGCTTAACTGCCACCCCTCTTGTCCCCACTATTCCCCTCAACTCTTTTCTGCTTTTAACAATGGTGAAAGCCACAGCTGCTTGTGGCTCATATTTTCATTATCACATTCATACTTTTCATTCATTTCATAACATATAGGTGGAAAAAAAAGTGGCTGTGAACAGGGAGAGAGGCATTCAGAAATTTTTGAAATTGTGACTAAATTCAACAAATTCCTCATCAATTAGTGGCCTAGTCAGAATAAAATCCAGTGAAGCAGTAAAGGGTACATAACTTTTTTTCTTTTCAGTAAAATAAGCTGGACAAAATTTGTGCATGATTGCATATTTAAAAATCTAATCTTCATATTTGCCAACACTGCTTAGCTGCTGCATCAACTGTCTAGCTTTAGCCAAATAAACCTTTTTGCAACTTTGGGAGAAACTTCTATATAGGAAATTATAAATTTGGACCAGCATCATTGTGTCTCAATATGTGAGATTTTTATCCCAACTCTCACCTTTATAACTATATAAATTGTATGATATTCCATAATGGTCATAGTGGCCATGTAATTAAAGGCTTTATTTATTTAATTATCTATTTTCTGTGAGACTAGAAAGACAGAATAAGAAACAGCATAATATGGGTTTCTCTGCTGCCAAGCAACGTCAAGCAGTGCTGTCATTATCGATTTTTAATGGTACAAAAATATTTGTTTGACAGTATCAGAGGAATTCCTGGGAGAAATTTCACATATTCTTGTAGAAAATATGAAAAGAATTTTTAATATCTGTGAGTAAAATAACCATTTTCTCTGTATCTAAACGCTATCAGAAGAAAGAGAAAAATTGATGCATTATTTTTCTTGTTGTTCTAACATATTCCAACACCAAGGAAAGATTTAAGAAACTGAAATCTCATTTTCAAAACCTCTCTAGAATAATACTGGGGAAATTAAAAGATGAGCACTATCGTTAAAAACACCCTGTATTTTCAACCTCTATTTTCACATTTGGGTTCAGAGCTTTCAGATGAACCAAGGTGACTATCAGCGGTCAGAGGTCAAAAGCATTAGCTATCCTCAACACACAGAAACAACACAAACAAATATAAAAATGAAACAAAGAATTCTCATGTTATGATCAGCTCCAATGGAACTGCATTTTATTCACTTCTAATCCAATCTGAGTCCAGGCTTTGCTATCCTGATTATACTACTACTTTCTCACTACAGCTTGAGAGCTTATTCAATGATTCCAATCCAATATAAACACACACACACCACACAACACACAGACACACACACACAGGTTTCATGTAATCATCCATTCCATTTTTCTTCTTTAAAAGATGGATGAATAATTACTGATTGTTGTTGTCTTAAAGGAGCATGGACTCCCATGAGTGGTAAGTGGTAGTTAGTGAAAAGATCTGGAAAAAGACTTGTGATTGGCTTAGCCAAACTGTTGTCTCAATCGTTTCCCAGTAAAATCGCCTCTCATCCCAATATAACACTTCTGCGTGTGCACAACCAACCACGTTATATTAGATGTTCATCAGATGCAACAGTTTAACAAATAAGCTCTATATGCTAGCACCGCAGCAAAATGTGATCTCCCTAAGTCATTTCCAAGTGCCTTCCTCCTCACATCAAGGGTCAATCTACAAAGGAACTTTTGATTTCAGTCCTGAGGACCATGTTTGAGAACCATTATGTTGCCAAATGTTGCACAATTACCTATTTTATGTCCCTTTTTTTTATCAACTGAAATATCATTGGAATGCCACTTGAAACTGAAAAGCAATTAAATCAACTTCTTGTCAAAAATAATAAAATGCAATAAAAAGATGCTTTAGTTCATCAACATATGTGTTTTTCATTTAGCAATAATCAAATTACTCCTTGAGGAATTCTGAGGTTGAATTTCAGAGGCAGTATCAAAATGCAGCTACTCCTAAGATTTGCTCTATTATACAGGGCAGAAAAAAAAAGAGTTACCTTAACCATACAGCTATATTGCTTTTTAATACAATTTTAATTTTATATTGAGATAAGAATGAGATAATAGAATATACATTTGTTAACGAAACAGTATGCTAATTCATAAAGCCTCGCACATCAATAACCCTATTTATTATTCACCTATCTACCAGGCAGTATATTTAATCCTTTACACATATTATCTTTATTCTTCAAAGTAATCTTAGATAAGTGACAACCATACATTCACAGGATTATAAATTTGTTTGTATTGACTAGTAAGGTCATTAAAAGTCATTTATGGGGAAGGTGGTAAGGAGGTGCAAGAGGGAGGGGATAAAGGGATATATGTCTACATATAGCCGATTGACTTTGTTATACAGCAGAAACCAACACAACATTGTAAAGCAATTATACTCCAATAAAGATGTTAAAAAAAAAAGTCATTTACGCAAAAATAGTGAAGACCTACATACAATCATCTTGTCAAAAAAAAGCGTAATAATAATTGGCAAAATAAAGTTTTAAATCTCCCTTAATAATTATGACAGGGGTCCGGTGATACAGAGCAATGCAGTCATGAAGTATGGGACAAATTTTCAAACTTCATTAATAGTTTTCCAGCTCCACTCCCTACTTTCAACCTCCACTCTCACATACACACACACTATAGTTGCTGCAGAAAATTCCTTCAAATTTATCTTAATCCTGAATCTAAAGGTCTAAAGTAATTCACATATTTGTCCAATTCTTCCCAGCCCTAAGTCTGGAAGGCTTACTCAAATGGTATTTCCTTGGGAAAACTGTTAAACAGTATATACCGATAAGAAAAGGTTTCTAGTTCTGTGTATTGATAGAAAAATCATAAAGCAGAGTTTCTCTTTTGGATTATGAGATATATAACAAGGCCCCACGTTTTGCAGCCTACAATGCAAAATATAAAACAATACTTCAGCATCTGGAGGCTGTGAATAATTAGGCTTTCGAAATTATGCTTCAAAACACAGATATTTAGATAATATACTACAGATGTATGTATATATTAGATATATATTACATAGGCATTACTTGTATATCAAAATATAATCCTATTAACTAATCTTGAAAACAAAATTTTAGATATACAGTATTAAAGCATTATATTACTTTAAGAATCGCTTAATGAACTGATACATTCTATACTTCATCATTAAATCAGAAATCAATAAACATATAATGGTGACAAATACAAAATATAAATAAAATAATATACCTAAGACCCAAACACCTATCAGCTTAAAAGGATTTTGTTAGTCCACATATGCTGGCCTCATCAAGCAGCTATTTACTTCCAGTTTCCTCAATCTGTGTAGAAGTAGAATAGCTAAAATTAACAGTAAAAATTAAAGTGACACTACAAGTGTTAGAAAAACAATTTACAATTAAGAAAGCAAAACAGGGGCTTCCCTGGTGGCTCAGTGGTTGAGAATCTGCCTGCTAATGCAGGGGACATGGGTTCGAGCCCTTGTCTGGGAAGATCCCACATGCCGCGGAGCAACTAGGCCCGTGAGCCACAACTACTGAGCCTGTGCGTCTGGAGCCTGTGCTCCGCAACAAGAGAGGCCGCGATAGTGAGAGGCCCGCGCAACGCGATGAAGAGTGGCCCCCGCTTGCCACAACTAGAGAAAGCCCTCGCACAGAAACGAAGACCCAACACAGCAAAAATAAATTAATTAATTAATAAACTCCTACCCCCAACATCTTCTTTAAAAAAAAAAAAAGAAAGCAAAACAACTATAAGCAGAGCACAGTTGCTCTCAAACCAAGGCACTAAACTTTGTTATTCCTTTAGTGAGCTATCGTCTATAAAATCTCACTCCTTAGTTTCTTTGGTCAGATAAACGACTATGCAAAGTGAAACTATGCCAGGAGTCTTATAGATGTTATTACTCCATTTAAGTAAATTCAAAAGGGAAATATGGGGCTTCCCTGGTGGCGCAGTGGTTGAGAGTCTGCCTGCCAATGCAGAGGACACGGGTTCGTGCCCCGGTCCGGGAAGATCCCACATGCCGCGGAGCGGCTGGGCCCGTGAGCCATGGCCCCTGAGCCTGCGCGTCCGGAGCCTGTGCTCCGCAACGGGAGAGGCCACAACAGTGAGAGGCCCGCGTACCGGGAAAAAAAAAAAAGGGAAATATGAGTTGTTTTTCTAATAAGATAACAGGCAAAATGAATGGATAGTCATATTAATTGCATCCCACATCCCCAAATTAATACTGCTTGTTTTAAAAACGTGTGTGTGTGTGTGTGTGTGTGTGTGTGTGTGTAGACACGTAGATGATGTACTATGAAACTAAAGTAATTCTTCCTTTGGAATACTGTTCCTTATTTGAAAACAATTCCTTCTTAGTCTATATATTCAAGGTTCTTTTGATAGTAAAAAGTAACAATGTTTCAAAGTGAAGTCAACTACTGTTATTATTATTTTTTTACCCTCCAGAAAATAATAATCATGTATACTAACTAACATGATACATCTCTTTACATACAACCAGCCTTCAAGGTTACACGCTTGCAAAGTAAAGAAATAAGCATAATCTAAATAAAACCTTAAGCTAGTATTTAAAAAAAGAAGGAATTAGTTCTATCTCTACATTCATAAATTGTTATATACAGAAATGGAACACTAGATTTTTCATCTAAACTAAAAATTTTTAAAAATAACTGAATCACTTTTCTATATACATGAAACTAACAATATTGGAAATCATCTATACTACAATATAAAATAAAAATTAAACTTAAAAAATAATTTTAAAAATTTTTTAAATTCTTTAGCTATATAATTCAGTACATATCTGGGGTACATTTATCTTAAACTAAGAATATTTTTGATCAATTGCCATCAAAAGTTCTCGAGTACGATCATATGTCTGCCACTTTTCAAACCTATATAACTAAAAAGAAAACTATACTCTGAATTCTAAATGATAACAATAATCACTTAAAGATTGCTTCTCAGGGACAGGACTTCTCTTATTTAGCTCTATACACCTCAAGCGCTCATCCCACAGAAAATGTCCCATGGATGTGGCTGATATAAACTGAACTGTCAGCTAATACTTCCAAAGATTTAAGCTAGTCTGATCTCTGTTAGTATTTAGGAAACTCTCAGGCATATCATATGAAAACCCTCTTAACACGCTGTAACACAGTGAATGTGGAGGGCTCAGAAAATCTGGAGAATTCTGCTGTGAGTTCAACATGACTCCGTTCTACATAGTAAATTATAAATGACTTCAAACTCCCAGCACTCTCCTAAAACATCCATTTCCTTCCCTCTCTCCCTTCCTCTGTCTCTTTTTCTCTCCTGTCATCCTTCCTCAGAGTTAGTATCTTGAAATAGTACTTCAAGAGAACCTGAAATGAGGAACAAAGGATCTCCTCCTACTTCCTTAACTACACATTGACCCCTCCTCCATTTCTACTGTCACAAAACAAAGTGATCTCTGCTATCCTGTGATGGATACTCAGCCCTCTTAATCTTGTTGGGGCCATAATTGTATCTCAAGATAGATGACAGAAGACAGATAAATAGATGAAAATTTTCCTATTTAGACCCACAATCCAGTAAATACTTACTTACAGTATCCTGTACATAAATAACTGTCAAATCCACATCTCTAAATCTAACTCTCCCTTTGCCATAACCTTAAAAAAAAGTGTAAGTGAGATCTTTATTCTGGCTATCCCAAGTAGTCAAATGTTTCAAACTCTTCGGGACAGAACTACTAGAGTAAATATAGAAGGAAGGGGTTCCCCCTATATCTCAGTCACCAGGGCGGATGATTTTCCTTTTCCAGTATTTCTCCAGGTCTCTCCCCAAGAGCTTTGGCTCAGGACTCCATTAGCTCATGAACTCCAATTTTCCTTCTGCCATAAAATTCTTGGCATTCTAAAACAGATTCCACGCAGCAAATCCATCTTTCAGATGTCCTTGGTTTGATATCTCTATGTGGACGATTACAGAGACTCCTAGTAAACTGAGTTCATCTTAGTTGCAAGGCCTTTTCACAGTTTTACTTTCTCTAAATATCCCAGCCACTACCCTCAGATCCACTGTGTTCCACAGGTGCTTGCTGCCTCTCTCCTCTGCACGCATATCACCCCCTCCATATAACATCCCTCTTGGTAGCTACTGAGATAAGAATTCGCTCTCTAATCAATTTCCAGTCGTAAACCTCTTGAATCATACATGTTTCTCCCCATCCTAAACTCCATCAAGGTGTGTGTATATGTATGTGCGTGTGTGTGTTTTAAAGCTGGTCAAAAACAGTCTGTCTATATTAACTTAATATTACCTGTAACTCTATCACTCGCTTTCAATTAAAATTCTATACAATTACATTAGCTTTTTAAAGAAATTTTAATTTACCTTGCTTATATGCTTATTCAGTATTGTCCTTTAATTAACTGGATTGCACCCCAGTGAAAACTGTTGTAGACTACAACTGCCATTAAGGGAAGGCTTTCAGTGCCTAGGAGAATACTCCTTTTCACCTGCAACAGACACTCCACGATACTGATGATAAATCATATGATATGACTTGTAGCAGAATTAGACAAAATCTGTCTAATTTTGTGGAAGTTGCAAAAATTTAAGAGTAACATGCATTACAAAATGTCACTACGTTCAATAAACAAAAATTCCTGGCACTCGCTGTTACCTTAGTCTGGCCTCCAGAACTTTCACAACTTTTAGATTAGTGATTTTTTCCCTGGGGCTTTTCCTAATATTCCTGGGCTCAGTGCCACAATTTGCAACAGGCAGGTTTAGCAAATTCTGTTCCAAATAGTTTAGAGAAAGCTTTCATGATTATTCAAGTGATCTTCATAAGGTAAGTACTAGTCAGTCCTCCAGGGGTTGAAATTCAGCACCTTTAGAGACCTCTGTCTCCACCCCTAAACACTTGCTGTTTATACTAAGAAGACTAGCGCCATGGCCCCCTTTCCTTTATACTCTTATCACCCCCTTCCATGCAACATCCCTCTGGATGGCTACAGACACAACCTGAAATTCAGAATTGCACTATAAACATTGGTGGGCGGGCTAGGTCTCCTCTTCGGGTGGCCTGGTCCAGGATAATGGCCCTTTTTCAACCCTGCCTTTGGTGGCCGCTGTCCAGAGTCCCACAGCCTCAAACTTAAGGGCACAGCCAGCCTCGGGTGCTCCTGGACAGTACCCCTACCATCTACATATCTGTGTCCCAGCTTCAACGCTCTACTATCAGTACCCTGGGAATCAAAATCAAGAAGACTGCAACTTTCAGATTTATCGTTGAAAAATTTGCTCCTATGTTCACATAAGGTTGGGAATAAAAGACCACAAGGAAGTGGGTAGTCGTGGTCTGGTCAGTTGTTTTCACAGCTGGCCGAGTCAATCATTCTCTCTTCAAAGCTTATTTGACAGGTGAGAAATTCCTCCTCTCCAGATCATTCCAGGAACTCCTCAGCATCAATCTGAGCTGGGAGAGGGGCCTGAAGGGGAGGGGAGGGGTGCTGAAATCGTGCTGAGCGTGTCCCCGGGGGAACTCTAGTGCAGGAAGGAGGATTCCGGCGCCAGGAATGTGCTGGTCCAGGGTGCAGAAGGAAGAGAGGGGAGAGCCGGGAAGTCTTAAGGGGAAGGGAGAGGAGCGACCCGAAAAGAGCAAGATACCCGGGAATGTCCTGAAAGGGATGGGAATGGGTGAGGAGGATGCAGACCCTAGAGATATCGGGAATATAAGAGGATGGGGCAAGGGGAGAACTGGACAACAGGGAGCGCAGTGCCTCGGATGCGGGCGTCCAACCTCGGCGGGTGCCAGACCCTTCCAGCGCGCCGGCGAGGCTGGCTCCCGGCCGAGGCCCCGGAGCCGGAAAGTTGGCGCGGCGAGGGGGCGGCCGGGCTGGCAGCGCCCCCTGAGCGGCTGGGAGGCGCCGGGCTCGGAGCCGCGCGGCGCCTTACCTTCTGGTCGACGATGGAGCAAGCCATCTCGCGGACGTGCGCCAGGCTGTAGTCCCCGGACGAGTCCTGCAGCAGCAGCACCGGCTCGCGGCTCAGACCGATCTGCAGATGGAACGAGATGCCCCCGGCCGGGGCCGCGACGGGAGCCAGGAACGGCGCGGGCCCCGGCCCCGACCCCGGGACCAGCGCGGCCGCCGCCGCCGCCGCCGCCACGGGCAGCAGCGGGCTGGGCGGCCGCAGGACCGGAGGGGCGCTCATCGCTCGGCCGGGCGCGCCGAGGGCCGCGGGTCCGGACAGCTGAAAAGTTTTGCTGCCGCCGAGCCGGGAGCTTCTTTCTTCAAGAGTCGAGGCGGAAAATAAAAACTTTCCGGAAAAGTCCCCGCGCGGGGGGAGGGCGAGGGGATGAGGATCAGGAGGGGAGGGGGTGGAGGGAAAATGGCCGAGGCGGGAGGATTGCGCCGCCGGGAGCGCGGGCGGCGCGCGGGGGAGGCGCCGCCGCGCGGAGGAGCAGCAGCCGCGGCGCGCGCGGAGGGACGGGGCGGCGGGTCAGCGAGGCCAGGGCGCCGGGCGGGGGCGGGGAAGGGGGCGCGAGGGGCGGGGAAGGGGAGCTGGGGGCGGGCACTGCGGAGCCACCACCCGGCAGGCACCGGAGCCGCAAGAGCCGCGGCCGTGCGGCCGCAGTGGCCGCAGGGTTCCCGGTCGCCGCCCCCTCCGCCCGAGGTTCCTGGGGCCTAAGCCTCCCGTGGCCGGAGCAGGACCGAGCGGCAGGGCCCGGGGCCGCCTCCGCGGGCGTGGTCCGACCCTCCCCTCCCGGACTCCGCTCTCCGCTGGCCCGGCTTCCCGACTGCCGACGGAGGGGACGGGGCGCACCTCCTGCAACCCGCTGCCCCGGACCGCGAGCTTCACGGTCCCCACAGTCCCCGCCACCTCTTCCAAATGTCCGAGGACTACGCACTTCTACCAGTGAGGTGACCTGTGCTGGACCCAAGAATGCCCAGCCCTGCGGTTCTCCGTGGGTCTTACCTTCGGAGTGTCGAGGGAGGATGAAAATAGAGGGACCTTGGAAACCCACGTACATCCCGGCTCCTTTTAGGAGCCCTTGGGTTTGTTGCCAAACAGGGTAGGAAGCCAATCCACGGAAATGTATTTAAACCTGTCTCTACCTTTTTTGACTCTGACACACCCTGATCCCCAATCCCACACGCTCCACCGCAGCTACCAAGGCACCAGACCAAACACAAGTCACTGAAATCAGGATTTTGAAAGAGAAGGCATTGTCTACATAAAGAAAGGAGGAAGGTCTGATGTGGCCTCTCTCCCTTTACCTTATTCTTTGTGTCTGACGCTTCTACTTCGGGAGCCTCAGAAACCGTTTTCTTTCCTTTGCCATCACTCTAAAGTCTGCTTTTTAGGAGTGATGCTCTCAGCCGCCACCGCCATCACTAGCGCCACCGTCAAAGTTGGACACCATCTGCTTTAGTTTTGATAGCTGTTTCTTGTTGTTGCCTTTGTTGTTGTAGCTTTGGCGGGGGTGGGGAGATGGGGGGTGTGGTGTTTGGAGATGAACTCTAATCTTCTCCTCCCACCTGGGCGTGCTTCACACACTGCGCAGTGTGTGTAACTGTTCAGGTAGGTGCACAGGGCCTCAATCTGCTGCCTGTCACCATCTTGGAATGCATAATATTTTTTTTTTTCACTTTGCAGTGGGCCAGGTAAATTATGTAGCCCACTTCTGCACTTACCTAGTCCTTCCCCTTATACAGCACAAGCGCGCGCGCACACACACACACACACACAGGCAAACGAATATGCATATTTTATTTTGCACTCAGTTGCATTTTTTGTTTGTTTATAATATTTGTTTATTTATGTCTTGACCTCTGTTTCTGACCCAGGACATGACATTGCAAGGTGATTTTCTCTTTGAGCCTTGTTCCCAGGGTCAGTAATGGAGTCTTGAATGTTCCCAAAAACATTGTGTCATTCACTGCTCTAGAAGAGACCTGATTTTCTCCCTGGATTTGATGGTCTGAGAAGGTCTACATGTGTGTTGGCAGTTTCCGTCCTAACTTACTTAAAAAGTGATTCGCTTCATCCATGGTAAAGTGTAATTTCCTTAATGTACCAGATTCAGCTAAGCTAGGAGAATAGTGGAATTATTCTTAATGCAATGAATGCCCTTTGGAATTCTCTGAGGGTTTTTTTTTTTTAATGTCAGAAAATGTATTTCATTTTCTTTTAAAGTTGGACTAAGTCAATTTTCCCACAATTTCCTATCACGGGAAAAAAAAAGTTTGCTGGTCAGTTTACAAGGGCCTTACAAAAAGCTTGAGATTCAGGAGAAATGAAGACATTCGTGTTCTGTAGATACAGCAATGATCTATTCAGGCCTTCTTTGTGCCAGGCACTACTGGCACCAGGTGTGCAGCTGCGAGGACAGACAAGGTTCCTACCATAACAGATCATATTAAAATGAAAAAAAGGAAAACAATAAATAAGATTATTTCTGATAATCATAATTGCAGTGAATAACAATAATACAATAGTAATGAGTGACTTGTGGAGGGGGATGGTGGAAAAAGCACAACTTTGAACTAAAGATGAGAGAAGTTTTGAACTAAAGATGAGAGAAGTTTTCACTGACTTTATATTTGAGCCAAAACATGGATGAAAGAAAAGGGCCAGCCTTAAGAAGATCTGGGGGAATTACACTCTAGGCATAGGAAACAGCTAGTGCAAAGAACTAACATAGGAATGTACTTGGCATTTTCAAGGCACAGGAACAGAGGGGCAAGTGCCTGAGATGAGGTCGGAGAGCTGGTAGAAGCCAGATCACAAAGGGTCTTGAAAGACCCTTGAAAGACCCTTTCATTCTATTCTCAGTGCACTGTCCAACCACTTGAAGATTTTAAAGTGGGGAGTGATACGATTTAATTAGCATTTTTTAAAAATCACTCTCTGCCTCTGTGTGTGAGAGAAAAGAGTCAAAGCAGAGACACCAGGTAGGATATTAGCTGTTGTTCAGTCTAGAGACATTTATGGCTTGGACGACTCTGGTCGTAGTAGAGATACTAAAAAATGTAAAGATGCAGGATCTAATTTGGAGGCAGAACTGAAGGTCTTGTTGATGAATCAGAGGTTTATGGGGAGTGAGAGAACAGGAGAGTTGTGAAAGGCTCCTAAATTTCTGAGCAATTAGCCAAATGGTAGTGCTGATGCCTGAGACCGAGAAGACAAGGAGGAAGCAAGTTTGGGGAGAAATAAGATTTCTGCTTTGACCATGTTGAATTTGAGATGCCTCTAGACATTCAACTTAGAAATAACAGCTATAGTTGAATATTTGAGCCTAGAGTTCAGCAAAGAGAGGAGGGTCAGAAATACATTTGGAAATAAGTAATGCAAAGATGTTTCAAACTGAGATTAGATGGGATCGCTACAGAGGAAGGGCTTAAGGCAGTCATCAGTTATATGAGACAGGAACTTAGATGTCCTGTATAGGAAGAAAGTAAGCTGTGGGACAATAACTGCTGCTTATACTCTGATTTCTCAATAGTATAAAAGATTCTTGTAGGATGTTGGAAATAATTGAGAAGAAAGCAGGGGAGGGAGAGAAACTTCTAAAGAATTTTAATTCTGGAGAATTAGAATCACTTTTAAGAGGCTGGTAAATTACTGAATGCAAGGGAGTGAATAAAGGGAAACAAGAAGAAGAAAAAAAAATCTCAGAACCACTGGAGCTCCCCCATAACAAGCAGAAAATGCTATGGAGTTGGTTATTGCAATTTGAATAGTAGGCACCTGAGATCTGACAGTTTGCCAACTGCTCCCTATTTTTGCTGAGTGAAAAGAGAATGAACAACAGATAATACCTAAAAGAAACCTGACGTGCATCTCTGGTGACTTTGAAACTATACATAGAAAACTTGAAGGATTTGAAAGAATTCAGTGGTTTTAATCCCTTCTGGGTGTTTGAACTTTGGAAAAGAAAAAAAGGATGTAGAGAGTGAATAGCTGTTTGTATAAATTATATTCATGAATTTTGGTTTTTTTCTTACTCTTGGCTAACATTACTGGAATAATGGACTTCTGGCAGTGTCAAGGAATACCATCTTGGAAAGTAGGTTCACTACCCTAATCAAGACTCCTTGTAAACTGATTTGAGTGTACAGAAGTATGTGGAGGTACTTACAATTTCCAAAGCTGAATGTTAATCCTTTAGGATGGCCTTCAAAAGAGGGCTGGATGTTGAAATAGTTTTAGATATAAGTGCATACATTTTATTTTTCTTTATAGCTTATAAATTAACTTAGCATTTAAATTCTTGATATAAACTAGCCATTTGAAGGCACTTGGAAGTCCTACAAAAGTTTTATGTCATTTAACCCACTACTTTCTAGACATTTTTGATCTCAGAACCCCTATCATTTGTTGCTGTTGTTGTTGTTGCTGCTGCTGCTGTTGTTTCTATCACACGGCATACCCTAACATTTCACATGGCTAGTGTTCCACAGAACACACTCTGGGAAATGGAGGACTATACAACAAATATAAAAGAATTTAAGTTAAAATTTGAAGGTAAAGAAAATTGCTCAGATAATTAAAAGCAGACACTTTGAAGAAGAGCATGAATGGCAAAAACAGGTACATATTTAGTGTCTAGTAGTTCACAATCAGTAATCAGAAAGAGGATTGAGAATGACCCAATTTGAATGGAAGACAGTCTGGAAGCACTATATGCTTTGTCCAGATGAAACAGACGGTGGAGAAAGAAAAATGAGTAGAAAACATGTGCAATTCTATGGCTGAAAGGATCCTATCTACACCTAGTACAACCATTTTACAGCCTAAAAAACTGAAGAGCAGAGAAATTATACACCAATGTGGAAATTGGAAATTTTGAAAGTATGGTCCCAGAATGGCCTCCTTTTTATACAATTAATCACTGAAAGTTGTGAGCATGAGGATAATGGATGGATGAGATGATGGATGGATAGATGGATGGATGATAGATGATTAACGTAGATGATAACCATTTTATATTGTTTGTTTCCTTAAGAGTGTTCATAAATGATAGTCTGTAAGACCAGGCTAAATAAAGTTAATGACACAAAACTGGCACAACAGAAAAATAATATCCTAATGGAGATATCAACTATACAGTCATCTGCCAAAATACTGTTCTGCTAAAACCTGAGAATGTGACAAAATGTTGCCTTGTCTTGCCGATACTTTCATGGAAAATAAAACAGAAAAGAACTGAAATTAATTTTCACCAAGAAGAAAAACTGATTTACTCTTTAAGAAAGCAAATTTCAAAAATTCAAAGAAAAAAGAAATATGATCCTAGAGTCAGAGACTCTCAAAAGGACAGGAGGCCCTCGAAGAAGCGTTTAACTATAAAATTACAGATGATCTGGGTGAGCAATAAACTCAGGCACCAGTGTGACTACACTTGAAGCTTTGGATGAGTACAGATCTGCAAAGAGAATGAACGAAGATAGACATAAACTACGTGAGCAAGAGTAAATAAAAATAAAGGTTATTTTAAGCTAAAAATAACATGCACTAGCTATATGTGAGAGCGCCAAGTTTTTAAACATTCTCTGCCCCGCCCATAAATTACCTTATAGGCAATAATTAAATTTTTCAATTTAATTTTTACTTACGCAAGGTTAAACATTTTAATGTGCTCATTGATCACTTGTATGTCTTCTTTTTTTGAATATTACATTCTAAGTTCCTCATATATTTTATATTGGAATATTTGCTCTCTGCTTATTAATGAATAAGAGATTGTCATATATAAGGAATGTCATTCCTTTGTTATATATAAAGGCAAATGCTTTTTGTCATTCATCTTTTAATTTTTTATGGGGTTATATCTTTCAAGCTGCTTTATAAATGTCTTTTTCTGCCTTTGTTTATATTGCTTAGAAAGGCATTCTTTAATCTGAGATCAGAAAAATATTCATCTGTAGTTTTTACTTTCCATTATTACTCTATTATTTTGCTTTTTAAGAACTTTAATCAATCTGGGAGCTGAGTACATGTACTGATTTCTAGACCTATATTTTTCTAAAATGTCAATTGTCTCAGCTATTGGAGGACATTTTTATTTGCTTTCATATTCATCAATGGGTTAGAAAAATAGATCCAGCTTCCAGTGTTTAGCTTAAAATTTTTTAAGTACTTTTTAACTTACATTTCTCTAATGCTAAAGTCATGAGTGAAGGGAACTTTAAAATTTTTTGTCCAAAATGTTGAAGGTTTTACTTTTTGCACACATGCAAAATACCTACATTTACATTTCTATTTTATACTATGTTCTTTCTTTAGACTTGATTCCCTACACTTCATTCCTTCCTGGACAGTAATAACTCTGACTCTGCTGTTCTAATAAGAACTAAAATCTGCTGACTCCAAGGTATTATAAAATTTGCTCAGGTCCTCTGTAGAAAACAGACTGAAACACTTTTTCCTTGGACTGTAGTATACTCAGAAGGCTATTGCTTAGAGTTGCCAACTCTAATTGTGCACAACAGCTTTTATTAAGTCAATCCAACATTCAGATTCAGAAACTATTAACAGCAGCACATATATATATATTTTAATAAAGATTCAATTCTTCTAATCCTATTTTGAGGCACATTGGTTCCAGGGATACAAACTTTTCCTCCATTCTTGTTGGATCTTACATGTTTTCATAGCCAAATATTTTCCAACTGTGAATATCAAATACATCCCATCAGTTGATAATATTCCATAACCTGATTTATTCTCTTTAGTACAGGTTATTTTGTGATACTTTACATGCTATTATTCAGTACGTTTTATAAAACACTGGCTAAATCTTGAAAAACTAATAAGAAAGAATAAAGGAGGTACAGTTAATCCAAAGTTGCTTTTTGGGTTCCTTCCTGGAAAAAAATATTTTTTGAGCTGAAATTTCTCGTGTGTGGTTTCTGATGCTTGATTTGGAAAATAAACTTTTTAAGGGAAAGAATTTGGCAGATTTATTTCTTCGTGACATAACCAGGAAAAATAGTTTTAATAGTTTAAGAAAAAAATAATTTGCTTTTCTTGGCTTAGAAAAATTTTAAATGGCATTATTTCTAAAATTCATTTATTATAAAATTCATATTCCACTAGGATGAAAGTCTGCATAGTTAAAATGAGGTCATTTATATGGAATTAAAGCCATATTTTATCTAATTATCATGCTGCATTTTCTTTATCAATTCTTATCCTCAAACATACCATCCTAAAAAATCATATTATTGCAACCACAGTAAACCTTCTTACCCATACTTTACTATTTTTAAACTGAATTTACACATTTGATCTCACATACATTCGAAGTAAAAATCTCTACCTCATACAGCTCAAAGTAGAATATTTACTTCTTGAATTAAATATTAATTTTGTGTTTATTTTAAATATATAAATCCTTTATATTTATATGATATTATACAGACTTTTTATACATATATTTTGTTTTGTTCAATAAGTTTGTCATCCAGACTGTCTAGGAAAATTGGAGTCCTCATAAACTGAAAAAATCATTATTTTTCAGACTTATTTCAGAATATATTCAAGAAAAGAATTATGTACTTACTCTTTTAGATAAAGGAAGAACATTCTAGAGTGCCTTAACCTTTGCACTTTGCTGCTGTGGTTGAATGCTGAAGTCAACAAGTGTAGGTAATTAGATTTGAATGCTTGTTTAGTTTGTCCATGCCACAGCAGTCCTATCACTTCCCAGCACATCTTTGTATTCTCTTTATTTCAGTACATATCCATCTGCATCTAACCTTGCAAGTTGAACTTTAAAAAAATTTAATTATTGAAATAAATTTCACTTGCTTTGGAGAAATACAACAATTTAAGTCACCTATGAGGAAGATTCATTTTAACCTTTATTTCCTTTACCAATATTTTCTTTGCTTTTATATAAAATTTTAAATACTTCATAATTAAATGATAAATGGATTTACATGGTTTTAATTTATGATATATCACCTGCATCTTTTCAAAAAACAATGAAGCCATTTTAATGATTAGAAACTTTTTTATTAAAACAAAGTAGTGCAAATATCTCAACTAATATCCACGATTTCCGTTGAAACATTTAGCTGTAACCCTCCTCACAGTCAATACAAAAGAAGGAAAACAATGTATTTTCTAATTCTTATTGTCTGATTTTAAACAAAAATTTTAAATGAAATTATCACAAGTGTCCATATTACACAAGACATAGAAAAACACTTGATTTAGAACCGGAGCTTCCTGAGGGCAAGACTCTTGTTTTAACTCACCTTCTGTCGCTTAGCACCCAAATATAGCAAATGTTTATTAATGTGCTTTTTTGAATAAAACTGTTCAACTATGGTTAGATTAAAAATTTGCAAATATTTTTTTTCAAGGTAATAGTCGTTTATATCCACCCTGCTCAAAAGTTCAAGTCACAGAAACCAACTCTAAATCAGACAGACATTTCTTTGAGGGACTCAGTTAATAAGGTTCAGATAAATTCAATTCTTGTGATGTAGTCTGACATAGCTCCCCTGGCCTGATATGCTTATAGCACTTTCTTAGGGCTATTGCTATAGTATCTATCACATTATATGGATTTTACTTGCATCGTATACCTGTGGGAACCATTCTGTAATCATCTCAACATAGCCCTCCTCAAGTGTCTCCAGAATCAACTGTTAAACCTGATACAGAATAGATGCTGATACTTGGTAGTTCAATAATTGTTTATTGAAGGAGTCAATGACTTGAGTCTAAAACGCCTTAAAAAGATGGATTGCATAATCTAACAGCCTAGCTTTCCCCCAAATCAATTACTTCAGCTGTGCTTCTATTTTGGAATAACATACATTGTTCTCTTGCTGATTATAAAAGTAATATGTGTTAATTTAGAAAATCTGGAAAAAACAAAAATCTAAAAAAAAAAAAATCTATCAGCTCCTAACTCAGAGTTAATGTTAATCTTCTATTTCTCCTATGTGAGTGTGTGTATGGAGTAATATAAATAAAATATTGTTTGTTAAATCTGATTTTAAACTTAATATACCAAAGTATTTTTCTGAAGTCATTAAATGTTCTTCAGAAACATCATTTGGAATGGCTGCAGAGTATGCTAGAATAAGGTTTGTGTCTCGCTTTTGTGACATTTACTTTATTTTTGTTTTTGCTAGGACACTTTAAAAAATGTGAATAATAGCACTATTGCTTGGGCAATAAAGATATTCATAAATTGAAATATAGATTTAGAAATGCAGCTGCATGAAAAAAACATAAATAAGACTAATAAATTCTGGGAGGAACTGGCTCTGCTAACAAGGATAATATCTAGAAGCTTTTAATTAAAATAGAATCATTTAAAAATGCACAAAATTTCAAAGAATTCGTAACGGTGAAATACATTAAGCTGACATAAAATCTGAAAAACCATTTTTTTAAAATCAGCAAGACACTTTGTAGGTTTTTAAATTGAATAATCAAATCAAATTTGACACCTCAGGAGAATATCATTTCTGCTGTCAGAAATCAAAACAGTGATGTATGCTATATTTAGAAAGTAAGTGATAGAATATATTTTTTTTTACTGTATCTTATTATGACAGAAATTAATTAACTTCATGAAATATCATTGACAAGTGAAATTGTAAAGTATTTGCTTTGCTACTTTCCAACCATACTTTTTGTTAATTGGCTAGAAATATAAGTGCCAATCTAATTTTCTTAATGCTAAAGTATAACACTTTAAAAATTATAAGCACATGGTTCAAAAGTAGATGGAATAAAGGATGTTTAAAATTGATTTTTAAAACCTAGTAAAACTATGTTTTAAAAAACTTCTATTTTAACAAACCAATCCCGTTTTCAAGATTACAAAGCCACAGATTATTGGTTAATGATACAATTGATGAAATCATCTAGTTTTTAGTTAAAAAAAAATAATTAAGCAACTTTATTCTATTGGGCCTATAAAATTTGCTTGGCTTGTCCCCAAATTATGTCAGTACAGTATCTCTAACTGACCTATATTCTTAGTAACTGTTAAACTGCATATTTGTGGAGCACTTTGACAGCCCACAGCCTTGAGATAACCTGAGGAAAGGTAGCTTCTTTTGAACAAATATGTCACATACACACACATACACATACATTCCATTGTACTGTATTAGCAAAACTGAAACTATGGTCATTAGCATAATCTCAAAATCTTAAAGAATTTACTTTTTAATGGCAGAATGGTGAATGTAGTTGTTATTGGCTAAATTGTGTCCCCACTAAAATCCCTATGTTGAAGCCCAAACCCCAAGGACCTCAGGATGCGGTTGTATTTAGACATAGGGCCTTTAAGTTAAAAATGAAGCCTTTAGGGTAGCCTCTACTCCATTCTGACTGGAGGAAGAGATTAAGACACATAGAAAGACTGTGGAGCATTCATGCCCAGAGGTACAACCATGTGAAGAGGCAGCAAGGGAATAGTCATCTGCCTCCAGAACTGTGAGA
The DNA here is from genome assembly GCF_964270905.1 of Leucopleurus acutus. Taxonomy (NCBI): domain Eukaryota; kingdom Metazoa; phylum Chordata; class Mammalia; order Artiodactyla; family Delphinidae; genus Leucopleurus; species Leucopleurus acutus. The sequence goes on along the minus strand of NC_139142.1, from coordinate 67,934,819 downwards.
AAATAAATTCCTATTGCTTAAGCCATCCAGGCTACGGTATTTTGTTATGCTAGCCCTAGCAAACTAACACAGTCACATATAATATGTTAGGGTAGAATGAATATATTTCAGTATACATACAGAGCCAAAAGACAAAGGTCTATTTTCTTGGACCACTAGACATAGAGTACAATAACCTCTCTTTCTGATGTTTGACCTTCTTTAGTTTCATCAGAAAAGTGTGGGAGGGGAGCATATTACTGAAAAATGTCAAGGAAAAGTATGAAATTGCTTAATAAGATAATATAACCCTGAACTTAACACTTCACAGAAAACTAGGATAATAGATTCTTTTTATTTTCTTTTTTCTTTTTTTTTAATTGAATGTAAGACTCTTTAAATTCTATAGCGCTTTACAATTTTCAAAGGTTTCACACACATGATTTCACATGATCCCATAATAACCCTTTTTCCCTCTATCTCCATATTGCCTCTCCCCACTGGTAACTACCAGTTTTTTCTCTGTATCTGTGAGTCTGCATCTTTTTTTTTTATTCACTAGTTTGTTGTATTTTTTAGATTCCACATATAAGTGATATCATACAGTAGTTGTCTTCCTCCAAGTCCATCCATGTTGCTGCAAATGGCAGAATTTCATTCTTTTTATGGTTGAGTAGTATATATATACCACATCTTCTTTATCCATTCATCTGTTGATGAATGCTTATGCTGCTTCCACACTTTGGCAATTGTAAATAATGCTGCTAGGAACACTGAGGTGCATGTATCTTTTTGAATTAGTGTTTTTGGTTTTTTGGATATATACCCAGGAATGGAATTACTGGGTCATATGGTAGTTCTATTTTTAGTTTTTGAGAAACTTCCATACTGTTTTCCACAGTGGTTGCACCAATTTACATTCCCAGCAATAGTATACGAGGGTTCCCTTTTCAGATCCTTGCCAACATTGGTTATTTGTGTTCTTTTCGATGACAGCCTTTCTGACCAGTGTGAGGTGATATCTTATTATGTTTTTGATTTGCATTTCCCTGATGATTAGTGACGTTGAGCACCTTTTTATGTGCCTGTTGGCCATCTGCATTTCCTCTTTGGAAAAATGTCTGCTCAGTTCTTCTGCCCATTTTTAATTGGGTTGTTTGGTTTTTTTGATGTTGAGTTGTAAGAGCTATTTATCATTTGCAAATATCAGAAGCTGGAGGAATCATGCTCCCCATCTTCAGAATATACTACAAAGCTACAGCCATCAAAACAGTGTAGTACTGTTTGGGCACAAAAACAGACACATAGATCAATGGAACAAGATAGAAAGCCCAGAAATAAACCCATGAACTTATGGTCAATTAATCTATGATAAAGGAGGCAAGAATATACAAAGGAGAAAAGACAGTCTCTTTAATAAGTGGTGCTGGGAAAACTGGACAGCTATATGTAAAAGAATGAAATTAGAACCTTCTCTAATACCATATACAAAAATAAACTCGAAATGGATTAAAGGCCATCACTTATCACTAAAGGTAGTGATAAGCCTGGATACTATAAAACTCCTAGAGAAAAACATAGGCAGAAGAGTCTTTGACATAAATCACAGCAATATTTTTTTGGATCTGCCTCCTAAAGCAAAGGAAACAAAAGCAAAAAGAGAACAAAACATCAACAAAACAAAAAGAGAAGCTACTGAACAGAATAATAGGCTCTTTTTAATCAAATCAATTTTGCTGTTTTTGACATCAATCTTGACTGTTACTATAATTACAAATTGTATAAAAACTTACACTTGAGGGAATGAATATTATTCAGGATTTAAAAAGTGCTTTAAATAAAATATAAATAAGGGAAACAATTTTCATGTGGTATTTTATATCTTTAAAAAGGGATACTGGCTGGTCTTATTTGTAGAATTTTAGAGGTAGAAGTGGTATTATAGACCATCTTATCCAATTGCTTCATTTTAGAGGTGAAAAAAGGAATACTCCAAATAGCATAAGTTAGTAGATGAGCCAGGCAAGAAATGAGTCAACAGTGCTTTCATTGCACCAGTGGTCTGCAATCTGAATTTGACTGTGTACCCCATTAGTAAAAGTTGAATAAAAGTTGAGCATGTACCTTCTATGTATGTGTTTGTATACTTACTTGTAATTTAACATACGTATAATTATATTAATGTTATATGATTGGTGTAAAATATATACAAAAATAGAAATTCAGAAGAGCATTTACAAACAGGACTTCCAGGTCTGGATAACATGAAGCAGATACACTTATTCCATAGTTTTCCTGTTACGACTAAAAACCCTGCACACTGTATTAATGAAACAAAGGGGGACTCTGAAAAGTAGGGAGAAGAAGACAGGCCAACTAGGGATTTTGAGACCTAAGAAATAACACAAAATTAAGTTCACTGTGTTTTATTTTTGCCTTATATGTCTGGACTGGGTGCTAGAGAGGCCAACAGCCTGGAAATACCAACAGATATAAACAAAAAAGCCCTAAGGAAAGCCTGCTTTCTGTAGCCAAAGGACCAGGAAAGGGGAAGCCCAGTAAGACAGAAAACTTTGAGATAATAACTACCTTATTCCAGCCTAATGCCATGGGAAAAACTGTGATCCACACCCATCATCCAAGGCTGAGCAAGAAGCCTAGACTTCAACTCTCATCAACCCCCAAGAACAAGCACCACACCCAGCACACATAAAATACCCCATCATTCTACCCCTGGGATAATATCAGAGAAAGCCAAGTGCGGAGCTTGGACTTTCAATCCTTCTAGGATCTGAATCTCCTATCAGTAGAGAGCACATGGTGAGTCTAGACTTCCACACCCTCTGAATGGTAACGAGGCATCCCTTCCCCTATCGCTAGAGTGGTGCTAGCAGAAGCCTAGTGGAGAGTCTGGAATTCCACACCCACCCAGCAATGAGCTAAGCCTCCTCCCTTTAGTGACAATGGAGACAGACCAGGGAATTGGACTTCCACCTCCACCTGACAGTAATTACCTTGCCCCTCCCTCTTCTCACACAGTGTCAGAGGAGACGTGCTAAAATAGAAGATTTAAATAAGATCCAGTGTATACTAATACAATATCCAAAATGTCCAGGATACAACTGAAAATCACTCTCATAACAAGAATCAGGAAATTCTAACTTGAATGAGAAAAGAAAATCAACAGATAACACCACCAAGATGTCAAAGGTGTTGGAGTTATCTGACAATGATTTTTAAATGAGACATTATAAAAATGTTTCAATGAACAATTACAAACATGCTTGAAACAAAATAAAAAATAGAAAGACTCAAAAATAGAAAGCTTTAACAGAAAAAGAACAACAAAAAGGAAGGGGAGGATGAGGAGAAATAAAGAAAAGCCAAATGACAATTTTACAACTGAAAGAAACAATAACTGAATATCCAGTAAAATCTCACTGAATGAGCTTAACAGAATGAAAAGGTCAGGGGAAAGAACTGGTGAACTTGAAGATAGAACAATAGAAATCACCCAGTCTAAACCAGAGAAAAAATAAACTGAAACAAATAAATAAATAAACAGAGCCTAAGCTATCCATGGAAAGAGATGAAGCTCCAACATTTATACCATTGGAGTCACACAAGGAGAGAAGAAAGAGGGTGGATCTTAAAAAGTATTCAAAGAGATAATGGTTGAACATTTTCTAAATTTGGCAAAAGATATAAACCTACAAATTCAAGAAGCTGAGTAAATCCCTAACAGGATAAACCCAATGAATTCCATACCAAGATACATCATAATCAAACATCTGAAAACTAAAGACAAAGAAAAGATCCTGAAAGCAGCCAGAGAAAAATAACAACTCACCTCTAGAAGAAAAACAATTCAAATGACAGTGGGTTCTCATCAGAAGCCATGGAAGCTAGAAGAAAAAGGCACAATATTGTTTAAGTACTGAAGGAAAAGATCTGTCAACCCAGAGTCCTATGTCCAATGAAAATATCCTTTAGGAAAAAAGGGGAAATAAAGACATTCTCAGATGAAGGGAAACTAAAGAGAATTTTTTGCCAGCAGACCTACCCTAAATGAATGGTTAAGGGAAATTGTTACAATGGAAAGGAAATAAAAAAGAGGAAAACCTGGGACATAAACAAGGAAGAAAGAGCAAGGGAAAAATAAATACACAAATAAATTCAATAGACTTTTCTCCTCCTCTTGAGGTTTTAAAATAAGATTTGTAATTCAAAGAAACATTATAAAATTATATAATGTTGTTCTCAGTCTATATAGAGGAAATTGTTAAGGCGATTATATTATAAATGGTGGAAGGTAAGGGGAGTTAAAAGGAGATAAGGTTACTACACTTCACTCAAATGAATAAAATGTTGATATCAGTATATTATAGTATGTTATGTATGTATAAAGTAAAACCTAATGCAATCATTAAAAAATATACAAATATATACACTCAAACACACTACCGATAAATCAAAATAAAATTATTTTTTAAAAGTTTAGGTAACACACAGGAAGGCAGGAATAAAAACAGAAAAGAAAAACAGAAGGAATAAACAGAAAATAAGAAATAAAACAGCAAATGTAAACTCTAATACATCAATAATTACCTTAAATATAGATCATCTAAAATATACTAATTAAAAGGCAGAGATTGGCAGGGTGCATTAAAAATCATGACTCAGTATAGGCTTTCTACAAAAATGACTTCAAATATAACACTATAGAAAAATTTAAAGTAAAAGGATGGAAAATATATCCTATCCAAACATTAATGAAAAGAAAGCATGAGTGACTATATTGATATCAGATAATGTAGACTTCAGAGTGAAAAAATTTCCCAGGGACAGAGAGGGACATTACATAATGATAATAAGGTCAATCCACCAAAAAGACATAGCAATCCTAAATGTAGAGACCCTAAACATCAGAACTGCAAAATGAATGGGATGGAGGGACTGATAAAAGTAAAAAGAGAAATAGACAAATTCACACTAAGGTAGTTGGAGATGTCAATATCCCACTCTTAACAAATGATAGAACAACTAGGCAGAAAATCAGCAAGTATGTAAAAGAAATAAACAACACCGTCAACCAACAACATTGAATTCACAGTTATAACACACTCTTCTCAACAAGAGCAGAATACACATTCTTTTAAAACACTCATAGGGCATTTATCAAGATACACCATATCCTGGGCCATAAACAAATCTCAACAAACTTAAAAGAAGTGAAATCATACAGAATGTGTTCTCTGATACAATGGAATCAAACTAGAAATCAATTCCAGACCAATGACAGGAAAAATTCACAACACTTGGAAACTAAACAACACACTTCTAAGTAAACAGTGGGCTGAAGAGGAAGTCTTAAGGGAGATCAAGAAATATATTGATCTAAAAGAAAAAAATACAACATCTAACAATTTGTGGGATGCAGCTAAAGCAATGCTGGGAGAGAAATTTATAGCACTAAAGGTATACATTAGAGAAGAGGAAAATCTCAAATCAATAAGCTAAATTCCTACCTCAAGAGCCTAGAAAAAGAAGAAAATAAACCCAAGGCAAGCAGAAGGAAGGAAATAATAAAAAGCAGACATTAATAAAATTGAAAACAGAAAAATAGAGAAAATCAATGAAATAAAATCCATTCAGCTTCTTAAAGAGCTGAATTTTATTTTTCAATAAAATGAAAAAAAACTCTAGTAAAACCGACAAAACAAAAGGAGAGAAGACACAAATTTCTGATATCAGGAATGAAGCAGGGGATATCACTACAAAACCCTGCAGACCTCAAAATGAGAAAGGAATGCTATAGTGAACTTTACACACATAAATTTGACAACTTAGATGAAGCGGAGCATTTCTTTAAAAGCATAAATACCAGAACTCACTCAATAATGAATAGGTAATTGAATCATCTTTAACTATTGAGGAAATTACAGTAAATCCATAACTTTAAAAGTTCTTAGATATGACACCAAAAGCCTGACTGTCTCAGTCATTCCAGGCTGCTGTAACAGAATACCATAAACTGGGTGGCTTAAACAGCAGAGATTTATTTCTCATAGTTCTGGAGGCTGGGAAGTTGAAGATCAGGTTGAGTTCTGGTGAGAAAAAATCTAGATAATTAACTGGTAGTACTAATGTTGGTTGTGACAGGGAATGGGGAGAAGGGGACAAGTTATACGTTAAAGCAGGGAGGGTGGCCAAAGTCAAGCATCTAAGAGAAGCCCTGAAATTTGCTAAAACTTTTGCCCCCCCAAATTAAGAATTCCTATATATTAAAGAGTGAGAAATGGAATGTATTTGTCACATTTTTGCCAACTTCAAATCTAAGATGTAAAAGAAGTTTACCTCAGATCTGGAGACCTCAGGAAGTGGAGGTTTCCTCCACAAGGTAATAAAGCTCACTGTTAGCCATGTTCTCTTTTCTCCTTTTTCTGAGAAGGTACTCTATTCACTTTTTAAATTTATGACTGTGAGCTCATGGATTCTTATTTGTTTACGATATTGAAATATTTTATTATTATTTATTTTGATGCTGAAATTTCCCTGTACTTGGCCAGTGAGCCCTTTCCAGCTGACTTCTGTGTCCTTATGATGTACCCCAATCATTGACTAGTCTTACCTTCTGGCACAAAAAGATATCCCAGGCTCACGTTGTCCTCCATCTTCAGCCCTGGAATCAGTCATTTCCCCAAGAGGCTCTGGTTCCTTTAGTGGAGGATAAGTTACCAGAAACCAAGATCAGGGCCCTGCCTAGTAGTGCCCATTGCTACTGATGGGTCATTCCTTCTAGTCCCTCTCAGCAGATGGAGTTAGGAAATATATGTATGTATATATTTATATATACATGAATGTATGCACATTAATACTTCTATAACTATTTTTATATCCATCTGTATATATTATAAAACAAGGAGTTCACACTGATATTGTATCTCCAACTGTAATCCACTTTTCTAGCATTCAGGGTTTTCTAGCCTTCTCCTTTTCTGAGTTTGTTAATATACTCTTCAACATGAGAAACTTGGTTCCCATCATCCTCAGTATTTTTATTCATTTGCTCAAGTAATTTACCTATTTTTTCAATGTAACCAATCTCTCAACAATGCTGGCCCACCCTCCACCTCCACGCAGTACCACCAACACCATTCTGTGTCCTTGGTCATTAAGCCTGCTGGCCTGTATCTCTGTGGACCCTCCCACCCCTCTTCATTGCCTGCAATCATACTTGCAAAGCTTGCTGGCTCATGCCCTCACCCTCTCCCCCTTCCTCAAGTTTCACATCCTTATCACTGGCCTGTACTTACATGTGGCTCCACTCTCTCTTACTGCCCCATATCCCCAGCTACTGTGTAACTTCAGCAATTTCATTGCTCTTCCTTCTTTCCAAATGTTTAACATTTCCTTCTGGTATCATTTCCCTTCTATCTAAAGAGCTTCCTTTAGCAATTCTTTTAGAGCAAGTCTACTGCCCACATTTGAATTTTCTTAGTCTTCCTTCACTGGAGACTATCTTTATTTACCTTAATTCCTGAAGGACATTTTCACTAGATACAGAAGTCTGGCTTGACAGATGGGGCAGTGTGAGTCATTGCTCCTCTTCTGCCTGAGTGGTGTCAGTGAAGGCCAGCAAGAAGCTGAATGTACACATCCAGCCAACCCTTGGGCTATACCTCACCAGGGGATTATCTTCTAAAAGAAGATTAGATAGTATCCAATGTGGCCAGGATACAACAGAAAATCACTCATCATGCCAGGAAAATCACATGAATGAGAAAAAATGATCAACAGATTCCAATACTGAGGAGAATCAGATACTGGAATTATCTGAAGAATTTTAAAGCAACCATTATAAAAATGTTTCAACAAGCTATTATAAATTTTGTTGGAACAAATGAAAAGACAGACAATCTCAGGAAAGAAATAAACGTTATTTTAAAAACCCCATGGAAAGTATAGAACTGAAGAATGCAATATCAGAAATAAAAACTTACTTGAAGGGCTCAGTAGTAGAGTGGAGATCAGAGAGGATAGAATCAGTGGACTTGAGGACAGATCAAGAGAATTTATGTTGAACAACAAAGAGAAGATAGACTGAAGAAATAATAAAGTTTCAGAGACTGATGGGACAATACAAAAGAGCTACTATTTGAATCACCCGATTTCCAGAAAGAGACAATGGAACTAAAAAAGTATTCAAAGAAATAATGGCTGAAAATTTTCAAAACTTGGTGAAATACATAAAACTACAGATTCAAGAAGCTGAACTCCAGATAAGATAAAACCAAAGAATTTCATACCAAGACATATCATAATTAAACTTCTGAAAAGTAAAGGCAAAGAAAATATTTTGAAAGCACCCAGAGAGAAATGACACTTTACCTTTGGGGAAAAACAATTCAAATGACAGTAAATTTTCCATCAAAAACCAAGGAGGCCATAAGGAAGTGGTACATCATTTTTAAAGTACTGAAAGTTTTCCTTCAATTGAGCATTGTAACGCAATTGTGGGAATTCTTTCACAATGTATACAACTGTCAAATCATTACATTGTTCACTTTAAATATTTTATAATTTTGTCAATTATACCTCACTAAAGCTGAAAAAAAAAAAGAAAGGCAAACTAACAAAAACAGGGTGGTATGTGTTGTCAAAATATCATTCACGAATGAAGGGGGAGTGGGGACAGTCTCAGAAAAAAGAAAAAATAGAATTTGTTTCCACTAAATCTACCTGTAAAAAATGGCTATGGGGAGTTCTCTGAAAAGAAAGGACATTGTAACTGAAGTCTCAAAACTTCAGAACAGAAAGAACACCAGAATGGAAAAAAGAAAGGTCAGTGTAATAGAATATATTACTTGAGGCTTGAGTCATGAGTTTCTTAAATCATACTTTATGGTTGAAGCAAAAATTATAAGACTATATGATGTGGTACTCGATGAATATAGGGGAAATACTTGAGACAATTATATTTTAAAACTTGAGAGAAGAGAGGAATCTAAATGGAAGTAAGTCTTGCACACTACCCTCAGAGTGGTAAAATGTCAATAACAGTAGACTGTGTTAAGTTATGTATGTGTATACTATCTAGAGAAATAACTAAAAATTATACAAACCATATATTAATAAACACCAAAGTAAATCCAGATGGAGTCCTCAAAAATGTTCAAGTAACTCACAGGAAGATAATGAAAGAAAGCAGAAGGATGAAAAATGGAAAAAGAAAGACAACAAATAATAAAATGGAAAATTTAGTCCCTAACATGTCAAAAGTTACATTAAATATAAATGGTCTAGGGCTTCCCTGGTGGCACAGTGGTTGAGAGTCCGCCTGCCGATGCAGGGAACGCGGGTTCGTGCCCCTGTCCGGGAAGATCCCCCATGCTGCCGAGCAGCTGGGCCCGTGAGCCATGGCCGCTGGGCCTGCGCGTCTGGAGCCTGTGCTCTGCAACGGGAGAGGCCACAACAGTGAGAGGCCCGCGTACCGCAAAAAAAAAAAAAAAAAAAAAAATATATATATATATATATATATATATGGTCTAAATATACCAATTAAAAACCAGACACTGGCAATCATTTGCACCCACATAAGTCTTCAATTAAGTAAGGACAGTCTCTGGAGAGCATCCATTTTCTTCTGGTGATTGTGGCATTGGCAGTGCCATAGGCAGTTTCTCCCTTGGGACTGTTTTTAAAGCAGTTCAGAAGTTGGCAGTAGACTATGGGTAATGTTCTGGTGAGGCTATCCTGTTTCTTCCTCTAGGCCTCTCAATGACTAAAAAAGCTACCTAGCATCTTTAATAAATGCCTTTTCTGCTTAAATTAAATGGAGTGAATGTTGTTGCTTGCAACTAAGATTCTTAACAATAGAATACTTTGTATCAGAAGTGCAAGGAACCCTCAAGGAAATGGATATCTGGGATTCATTATCTGGCAAGTTGAGAGTGAAAGCTCTGAGTCCAGTGAGTCTTAGAGAGAAGAGCACTGGTACCCAGTGCATACTGTAATGAAACAGTTGCTTATTTTATCATCTGTGCTATTGGTCCCCTGGAATAAAGTGACTATTAAAGGCAAGGAATGGGAAGAATGAATGGTCACTGCCTTAGAACAGTATAATGGGCATGAAGAATGCAAGAGCTTCAGGGTGAGTCAACTACTTCTAAATGTACTCTTCCAAAGAAAGGAAATGACAAGCTTACAGTTTAAAATTTTCAACTCAAGAAAGTAAAAAAGCCAGGGTGACAAAATGATTAGCCTAAAATTAGCTCTCAACTCTGCAGGACTGATGAAACTAATAATTAGATGCACAGTCTAATCCTGTGGCTTATGAATTACGTCTGTTGAATTCAGTTGGTATCATGTCTCTTGTTGAAAGTTAAGACATTGAAATCCCAATCCTAACCGGAACAAATGGGAAAACCCTGAAAACTCAGAGCATCTTGAATACCTTAAGTTACTAAACATCTCTTACTGGAAGAAATAGCTTTTTCACCACTGTTTAATGAGCTTTTCCTGCCGTCTTTGAAAATTATGTAGGCACATTGCCTGGGGCAGTTACCTTGCAAGGTGGTGTAACTTTCCTCACAACCTATTCCTGATACCCTTCAATGCCTTAGGCTCATAACTAGTGTCAGAGTATATAGCATGCTCCAAGATGCCACTGCAAAATCAAACCCATGAATAAAAAGCTTATACACCAAAAAGAAAGTCGTATATTGCCAAATTATATTGCCAAAGACCTGCAGGAATATATGTGGGAATGGATACTGAGATTCTGAATCAGAACAAATGGAATATAATTATCTATTGAGGCCAAGTTTTAGATATGGGTTTAGAAAAAGGAAAGTATGAGATTAAAAAAAAAACTGACAAAAGACACAACCATCTTTGAAAAGTATGCAGTGTCTATTTTCTGCAAGCTTAAAACAATGGTGAGAGATGCTACCATTAATATGAGCCTCATTAGCAGCACTTAACCCACATAGTGATAATCAGAGTCATCTGACACACATCACTTTGCCTTGCTAATTGATTAGGAGGTCCTCAGCTCTGAAAAAGTTATGCACTCACTAAAGTCCCCCTTTATCTGTATAAGCAAGACAAACAAACAAACAACATCAACAATTCCATCCAGAAAACAGAGTCCAGAATTGAGCCTCCATGCCATGGCTCCCTCAGTCAATTCACAGCACAGAATTTCTTAATGCAGAGTAGGCTGGGAATTCTTGAGGATGAACCCTATGACAACACTGTCAGATTGGGTTCCTTCAGAAGTAGACTTGAAGTGAGGATTCCTGCCCAAGTGACGTATTTAAAAAGTGCTCCTAAGAGAAGCCAGGAAGGGAGTTGGGAGGCTGGACCTGGAAGAGGAACAGCCTCAGCCTGACCCTGAGGGATCTCTGGAGCATAAACTGGACCTCAGAGTTTGTTCCAACTCAGGGCAAGGGAGATGAGCTTCAGTTCCCTCAAAAATAAGGGTTTGTATCACCCTACAAGGTAAGGAACCGTAACCAACTAAGATTTGGTTGAGGGAAAAGGGAAACTGGAATGTGTAGTGAAAGCACAGAGTTGTAAATACCAACTACAGCCTTATGATTAGTTTCAAAAAAGGAGGATGCTTGCAGACACATTTTATTTTTTGATGGTCATATATAAACTTATAACATTTTCCATGCCCCACCTTTCCCAATGTTATTATATTTTAGTCCATAAGTTAGAAAGTACATCAAGACCGAATTGTGAATATGGTATTCCCCACTTTTCCGAGGGATACCTTCCAAGACCCCCAGTGGATGCCTGAAACTGCAGATAGTATTGCACCCTATACATACTATTTTTTTTCCTCTCCATACATATACATCAACGATAAAGTTTAATTTCTAAGTTAGGCACAGTAAGAGAGTAACAACAATAACGATATAGAACAATTATAACAATATACTGTAATAAAAGTTATGTCAATGTGGTCTCTCTCAAAATATCTTATACAAATTTAATGCCTTTTCCATCTTAATGAAAGACTTATCATGAACTGTAGCTGTAACTTTTGAGTGTGAGGTGTTAACAGCAAGATTAGCATAAATTTCTTCTTCACAATTTCATGGATAAAAGGTTTGTTCTTACCATAGGTCTTAGGAAACTCAGCATACTATTTTTTTTCTTTCCTTACTAATTCAAGAAGTTCACCTTTTCACTTAAAGGAAGCACTTAACAGCTTCTCTTTGGCATGTCCAAATTGCCAGCATCACTATTGTTGCAGTTTGGGGCCCTTATTAAGTAAAATTAGGGTTAACTGGACATAGGCATTGTGATACCAAACTGGAGAAGGCTACTAAGTGACTAATAGGTCAGATACACTGGACAAAGTGATGGTTCACATTGTGGGCAGGATGGATCGGGATGGCATGAGACCTCATCATACTACTCAGAATGGCATTTGATTTTAAACTTATAAATTGTTTATTTCTAGAATTTTCCATGTAATATATTAGGACTGAGGTTGACCATGGATAACAGAAACTGTGAAAAGTGCAGCTGAGGTTAAGGGGGGAACTGCTGTACACCAGGAGGAAAGGACATTACCTAAATCTCCAACTTGGAGCTGGATTGAGAAGAATTTGGGTAGTCCTTTCAGGAAAAGAGTAAGAATATTTAAAGTATAATCGATATTTACAGAATATCAGGTTGGAGAATATTGCTGCTGTGTTCTTTATAAGTTTAATATGGTAGAAAAAAGGTACACTGATGTTTGTCAACTGAAAGATGGACTGAGATAGATATTTCTCATATATGTCTGCTTTCAAATAAATTTTAAACACCCACTTTGCATTTTGATATTTTGCCACAATCTTAGCCTTTTTTTTTTTTTTTTTAATCCTAAAGGTCCTAGGGAGTCTAATAGCTAGGGTGGGACACATGGCCATGGTTCCATCCATCAGAAACATTCATGGAAGACAATGATTCAGAAGTGAACTATCTGAAAAGCCTGTGTGGTGATTTTTTTTCTTACTGCAGGTAGTGTTATCATTCTTCAGATATTGGTGACAGATTTCTCATCAGGGTGTGTTCCTCTGGGTGTGTTCCTCTGGGTGTGTTCCTGTTCATTGTTTCTGGGAGCTTGCATAGTTTCTTTCTCTCTTCCTCCTTTCCTTCAAGTCTTTTCTGTAAATTAGCTGGAGTGGATTCTCTTGTTTGCAGTTGAGAACTTTAATAATACCCTATAAAATACATACTTTTTTGGAGCTCGTCTTCAAGAACATGTGGTATTGAATGGGAGAAATAAAGGACTTCTAAAACCTCTCCTTTTTTTGATCTTTTCTGTAGCACTCTCTAAATTCATTTCTTTAATTGCTAATCTTATATAAAATGAGATTTCAGAGGCATCCACAACTTTTTCCCTGTGGGGCTTTTTTGGAGGAAAGGTAAGATGGAATACTCTCTGTCTTTCTTGGCATTGCTTGTTTTTCCAAGTAAATATTAGACTGCAATGTGAAGTCCCAGCTAGAGCAATCATCACCTCCTTTAGCCTTCTTGTAATACATATAGGAAGAATGGAGGAAGCAAAAACATTACAGAAAATGCAAACAAATTGGCTTTTAAAAATAACAACTTAGGAAAATTTTTGTAAATCCACTAAGTGTGATATGGAATCAGGTCATATGATCATAGAATAAAGAAAATAAAGGGAAAGAGAAGAACTCCAGAGAACAGAGGAAGCTGACTGACCCACTGCAGCAGATTAAAGAAGGCCACAAATTCTTTGACAAGTCTCTCATTGCTTTTATCAGTAAAGTATGGTGGAAATGATGCTATGCCGGATTTGGGCCTAGCCTTTAAGAGAACTCTATTTCCATTTCCCTACCTCTTGGTGCCTCAAGTTACTCTGTAAGAAGTCTGCCTATCTGAAGCCATCATGCTATGAGGAAGTCCAAAATAGCCATATGAAGAGGCAGTGGATCATGAGAGAGAGAGGTTGAAATTCTGGCTTGGTGTCTAGCTATTTCAGCTCCCAACCATTAAAGTCTCAGTGTCATTCAGGATGAGGTCCTAGACCAATAGGCATGTGAAAAGATGCTCATCATCGCTAATTACTAGAGAAATGCAAGTCAAATCTACAATGAGATATCACCTCACACCAGTCAGAATGGCCATCATTAAAAAGTCTACAAATAACAAATGCTGGAGAGGATGTGGAGAAAAGGCAACCCTCTTACATTGTTGCTGGGAATGTAAATTGGTGGAGTCACTATGAAGAACAGTATGGAGGTTCCTCAAAAAAATAAAAATAGAGTTGCTATATGATCCAGCAATCCCACTCCTGGGCATATACCCAGACAAAACTATAATTTGAAAAGATAATGCACCCCTATATTCACAGCAGCACTATTCACAATAGCCAAGACATGGAAACAACCTGAATGTCCATCAACAGATGAATGGATAAAGAAGATGTGGTATATATACACAATGATCCCTATTACTCAGCCATAAAAAAGAACAAAATAATGCCATTTGCAGCAACATGGATGAACTTAGAGACCATCATACTAAGTGAAGTAAGTCAGACAAAGACAGGTACCACAGGATATCACTTACATGTGGGATCTAAAATATGACACAAACATATCTACAAAACAGAAACAGACTCACAGACATAGAGAACAAACTTGTGGTTGCCAAGCGGGGATGGGTGGGGAGGGAAGGATTGGGAGTTTGGGATTAGCAGATGCAAACTAGTATATATAGGATGGATAAACAACAAGGTCCTACTGTATAGCACAGGGAACTATATTCAATATCCTGTGATAAACCATAATGGAAAAGAATAGAGAACATATATATATGTATAACTGAATCACTTTGCTGTACAGCAGAAATTAACACAACATTGTATATTAACTATACTTCAATAAAATTAAATTTTAAAAAAATGAGGCTCTAGACATCATGGTTGAGAAGAAAACCACCTCTTTTGTGCCTGTCCAAAATCCTGACCCACAGAATCATGAAATAAAATAACAACAAATTGGAGTTTTTTTAATCACCAAGTTTTGGAGCAGTTTGTTATGCAGCAACAGGTAACCAGAACACCATGCCATCTTCATTTATTTTTTCAGTAATTTATATATGCTAAGTACTATTTGGTATATCAATCTCTGAGCTTAAAATATATTGGAATAAATTCCTCTTCAACTGGCTTTTTTTCCCATTTTGTGAATAACAAAAATGTTTCAAATATCACCAAAATCGACTGTTTGCAGTTAATAATGCAATTAATAATTGCAATTAATAATGGAAAAGGGTAAATAAGGACAGAAATTTGGAGTTTGGAGGAAGGAAAGTTGGAACAAGTCAAGGGGTTCCTTTAGTGATTTGTAGAAACTCTTTCCCCAGAGACAAGCAAGAAGGGTTGCTAGTGACAGTGGAGAGACATGGCAAGAGTGCCTTTTAGTCCAAGGGACACAAAGAAGCACTGAATAGAGGATGATGGTTAAGGTAGAATGAACCATGAGGTGCACAACCAGGGGAGTTAAAGCAAACAAATAAACAATCAAGCAGCAATAGGATGAAGAGTTACCTGCAAAGATTAACCAAAAAATAAGTGCTGTGATCTTTTCTGACCTGATTAAAATCTTTTCATGAATGAAAACACAAATGCAGTCCCCAAATTCCAGATGTGTTTGGGAATTTAAATTATTTTTGAAATTTAGAAAGCAATGCAATACATCTACTATGTATTTCTTAATAAGCCCATCTAGGTCTACGGCCACACTCTGTAATCAAACATGCTAATATTTTTGTATTTTGTAACAAAATGTACAAAAACGGATAAAAACACAAATAGCTTCATGTCAGTCCAAGTCAAGTTGTGCCATCTAATGAGTTGGTCTAGGTTGGATTCTGGCTCTAAATGAGTCATGAAAAGTGTTCTGTTTTCAAAGTTTTTTGAATTTTATAAATGTGGACAAAATATTGTTCACCTGTAATAGACGGCTTGTGGCTGAAGATCCATGATGTCTAAAAGAAAATATACTTTGGCTTGGGGAAAAAAAAACTATTGTACTTAAGATCAAGTTAACAAAAAATATGTTGGACTGTTTTGAAAATAACCTGAGGGTTAGCATTCATGATTGATATTATCCTAACGTGAAATCTAAAATTATTTCTATCAATAAAATATTAAAGTTATGTATAACAAAATTATATCCAGCCTTCAGTCAACTTTGAAGTGTTACTGGACACAACAAAAAATTTAAGGAAATTATATAATTTAGATCACCCCCTAAGAGTTTACTATCATAGAATTTGGACCCTAATACTGAAACTGAGCAGGACCCTGTGGGGCTCCTGGGCATGGAAGCCTTTCCGTGTCTCTCTTTTCTTGTTTGTTGGAAATAGATTCCAGCCTCCATGAACTTCCCTGAGTTCCAAATGGCAGATTTGAACAGTTGCTAATCAGGGAAGGAAGGGAATGCAGAGACAAGGGAGGAACAGCCAAGAAACAATAGTGCAGCCTTGGGGCAGGGTCCTGGTTTCCCCTCCAGGGATACACATAACAATATCTTTGAGCTCTCTACAGAAGTAAAACCCCCAACAGATGGACGATGTTAGCATTCTTCATTCCAGAGAAGGTCACAGTTTGATAACCTTGAGAAGCTCATTAGGAGACCACCTAAGGCCAGATTAAAGGAACAAGAGAAGCTCATCAGGAGACCACCTGAGACCAGACTAAAGGAGTGCAGGCCCTGCACACACTCTGATCCTTATCAGCAACTCAGCCCTTGAACCACTGCTATAAAACTCCTCACCAAATCCTCCTGGGTTGGGACACACAGTTTTTGAGTCATGAGCCCGCTGTGTCCCCCTTTGCTTGGCAAAGCAGTAAAGCTATTCTTCTCTACTTCACCCAAAACTCTGTCTCTGATATTCGATTTGGCACCAGTGCACAAAGGTCGAGTTTTTGGCATCGATACTTTTGGACTAAATAAGATAAACAAAACAAAGGAGAGAGACATAAGATATAGTGAACCTCTGACTTCTATTATTGTGAGAGTAAATATAGTAATAAAATCTTATATTTGCTCATCAACTTAGACTCTTAGAAGTGTTTCAATTCCACATGAATAATATGCAATTATAATTCTCATTCAATTCAAAGTTTGTGACAATCCACAGAAGTATTAAGTACCTTACTATATCTCTTAGCCCCATGATAAAACTGTGGGGAATATAAAATAAATATATTGGTCCCTCATTCTTAACACATTGAAATAATTAAGTAATATTATGGGGTAGGTAAATGTTGAATGAAGAAAATCAGAGCCAGCATATTGGGCTGCTGGGCAGAGACGGCATCATCTTCCCTTTTTAGAGAAAGAAAGAAACTTATACAAAGCTATATAACACACTATTATCAAAATCAGTTTCCTTTTCCTCTGGCTGGGCCTCTGTCCACTCCCCTATCCTGCCTCCAGGGAAGTCTTTGAAAAGCGACTTGGGAGGTGAGTCAAGGACTGATTTGAAAAATTGTTGTCCCAGGCCAAGAAAAACATTGAGAAAAAGGGATTCTGTGGAAAGGGTTCCCACTAGAATAATTTTTCTGACCAGAATCGTCTCTGGAACAATTCTCATGATCACGTTTTAATCTTCCAAAAGAAAAAGTCATGCTCCACCTGTAGTGTTTAAGGTTGCAAAATAAACTCTGATATGACAAGCACCATATTTCATTTATTCTGTGTATAAGTGAAGCACTATCTAAAAACTGCCAGAGCAAGGTCAATGCTTTCTCCTATGAAGTCCTTAGGCCGAAAGCTTATCTTCTGATAAGTTTTTGGACATAAGTCTTCATGTCTGACTTTTAAAGTTAATTTTGTAGAGAGCCCTTAATGATAAATTACTACATTCCAAGGTCAGCCTTGTTTTCACTTTAAAGAGCTACCAAAGACTATAACACAATCCTGCAGCTAATGCTTCAGAAGCTGCTACTTGCAATAAAGTTAAATAATAAAAAGGAGATGCATTTGTTTAAATGATCAAATCATTTAAAAGGTGATCTTTTATCATGTTTACTTACTTGTACCACAAATATTTGAAAAATAAAAATTTTAAAGACATCTTACTACTTTAATGTTTTACCAGTAACTCTTACTTGGCAAATTTCCTTTACTCATCATCTACCAGAAGTACAGGATTACTTTTTGTGCCCTTTTTTATATATTTAAATTTTGAATTTTTCTCCTTACACTTCATTCATCCTTTACTCAATCTCATTAAGTGCTTTCATTCCTTCACTTGCATAGAAACATGATTACTTTTGTATGTGTGTTTGTTCAGAAAGTCCTTATTTGGATTTGCCTAATGTTTCAGACACAACTCGTTCACCTCACTGCAAGTTCCTGGGGATGAAGAATAAATTTCTCCTCTGATGATTCATATATGATTAAAAATACAAAAAACATTAAAAACAGGTTTTTAATTTTGTAACACTGACTTGACTATTCTCATACCTCAATGTTTTAACCACTGCCACTTTACAAATGTTTTAATATCAGTAAGGCAATTTCCTTCTCAATATTCTTTTATTTATATTTTTTCTTGCAATATTTGTTCATGTATTCTTCCAGAAGCACCACAGAAGTACTTTAAGATTGTTTATAAGTTCTGTTAAGAATTTTATTTGAATTAACTTTAGTATATAAATTAATTTGGGGGGAATTTATATTTTTACCATACTGAATCTTACCAAAAAACCCAGTAGAAAATAAATACCTATCTATTTAATCTTTTGCTTTGTAATATTTTCTAGTTTGCTCTTGTTTTCATAAAAATTATGTGGTTTCTTTGTTGTTGCTGTGTTAATAGCTAACATGTTCTTAGGGCACTGACATGATAATCCCATTAACTCCAACTAGATTTTTGTCTTTCCCAATATCTATACCACTTATTTTCTCCTTCTTGTTCTCTTACTGTGTCCTTCTTTCTCTTCCTCTCCTTCCTTCTCTCCCTCCCTCTCCTCCTTCTTTCCCTCATTTTTGGTTTGTTTCATAGTATTAGTTTGAATTCCAGGAAAAAAAATGTAAATAAATGGAAGTAGTGATGCCAGGCCACCTCACTCCTAAATTTAACTTTAATAGAAATGCTCCATTAAGTATAAGACCAGCAGTTAGTTAGAAATTCTTGATAATGTTGATAATTTATCCTTCCAGTTTAGTAAAATTTTTTTCAACATTGTTCTTCTTTGACTTAATAATACAAAGGTAGTAGTTTTTCTCCCACTAATCTATCCTTTCCTTCATTAATCATTTTGAAGTATATTTTAAATTTGTTGAACATTTTACTTAGGACTTTTGAATTGATATCCATAAGTGAATATATTAATTATCTTTTCCTAATTTCTTTAGATGGTTGTGTTCTCTTTCTACCTTTTTAAACATATGTATAATCTATTTTAATTCTTATTGGTTATAATAGAAACATTTAAGGATCGCTTCAAGTTTGACTTTGTACCTATGAGTTTTCATACATAGTATATTCATTTAAATTAAATTCTGAATCAGTGTTTCTCAAAATTTTAAGTCATATCTCTTCAACAAATATGAAAATCTTACACTTATACATTTTATTTGAATTCCAAAACAAATGAAATAAAACCCCTCCCTCTATTGTGAATTCCTGTCTTAAATACTTTGTAATTTAAGCACTAGGGTAATTTTCATTTTCAAGTTGCTACGTTTAAACTTGTAAACATTATGCTTTATATTTATAGCAATGTAGTCAGAATATATGGATTGTATTATGTATTTTATGGCTTACTTTAATGTTAGGTTGTGCGAATGTTCCATGGATTCTGAAAAGAGGGTGTTCTCAATTGTAGGACAAAATGACACATCTGCAATTTCTGAAATCAAATTTTCTAATCATATTATTCACATCTGTACCTTTATTCATGCTTTGCTTTAATTTGTCAAAGATTCATAGAGTAATGTGGTCTCCTACTTCTACTGCATTTTTAATCAATGAATCCTTATATTCCTAGGACATTTTGCTTTACATATTTTTATGTCTTCTGCACTTAAAGGTCCATAACTAACGTCCTCATTGTGGGCTGTGTATTTTTCAATACTTGTTTGTTGTTTTTTTGTTTTGCCTTGAATTCTACTCAAACTAAAAAAGGTACTTTTTAAAAGTTTGTACTATTTGATAGATTTCTCCACCTTTAAAAAAAACCAAACTCTCAGTTTCTATAATAGGGAGTTATCTATTATTTCTATTACTTGGAACCATCTTGACCCAGAGGCCAAAATATGTGAATTATATATTTATGGAGGTAGCTGTAGGAAAAAGCATGTAATTGTATCTATATTTTTTATTCCATATGAAAATCTTTCTCCTTATTGGGAGGTTTAAACCCTTATAAAGTTTTAGACATGACTTATTTGCATATCTCCTTGGTCAGCTTGAACTTTACAACCTTCTTCCTTTTGGGTACCGCATTCATGTACTGCTCCTTGTCTGCATAATCTATTATTTTTTGACCCAGATGATTTATTAAAATATTATCTTTAGGGCTTCCGTGGTGGCGCAGTGGTTGAGAGTCCGCCTGCTGATGCAGGGTACACGGGTTCGTGCCCCAGTCCGGGAAGATCCCACATGCCATGGAGCAGCTGAGCCCATGAGCCATGGCCGCTGAGCCCGCGCATCTGGAGCCTGTGCTCCGCAATGGGAGAGGCGACAACAGTGAGAGGCCTACGTAGCCCCAAAAAAAAAAAAAAATCTTTATATTACATAGCTTCTTTTTCAATATTCATTTTTGATACTAGTTTTGTAATGAAATTTTGATTCTTTTATAGACTATTTTTCTATTTTTGCCTTGTTTCATTCTTGTCATTTTATATAAATTCTTATAAGTTCCCTATTCTTGAGCTGTTAATTTTGCTTCATTTCTCAGTTGAATTATGTACATTTGGGGTGATATTTTTTCCTTAACATATGTGAAATTTCCAGATTTCTTGTTTATTTCAGAATGTTTCTCTGCTGCCTTAACTGGGTGACATTCTTGAGCTTTAACCTCTCTTTGAATCAGAGGGCATACATTTCAGAATGTTAAAAGGGCCTCCTCACTTTGGGGGGCACCGACTGTTTCATGACCTCTAGACATGCCCCAGTGAAAAGCCTAGATTGCCTTTCTTCTAATTGCCCCATTTGGAGGTCTAGATTCAATTACCATCCAATTGAGGTTTCAACAGCCTTTAACACAGTTACTCCTAACCTCTTGAAGAATCTTCTTGGTGACCTTAATGAGAGCAGTTTTCAGTAAAGTGGTAGAAGTAGAACAAGGTTTGTAAGGGGGTAAAGAGAGAATAAATATTGAGGAAAAAGTCAACCAATATAGATATTCTCTCAAGAAGGCTGGTTGGAGAAGGGAACGAGAGAGGAGCAGTAGTAGCTAGAGAGGAGGCTGGTTGTGGAAAGCTATTTTCAGAATGAAGGAGGCTTATACATGCCTGAAGGAAGAGAGAAAGGAGCTCTTGGAGCAGAATAGGTTGAAAATGCCCAAGAATGGGGACTATTGTGTGAGGCAATATCTCAGAGAGGACCAAAGAGGTTAGGGCCAGTATACAATTACCAAATATATGCTTTGAGATGCCGAGGATATGATTTTTCACAAAAGTCTGTCTTTTTGTAAGTCTCTAGAGTAAACTGGCAAACCCCATCCCTCAGAATTTCTAAATTTGAAACAGGGTTTACTTTTTTTAGTCAGACTTTCCCAAAGGAATAATAAAAAAAAAAATGCCTAAAATTTTGTGATGAGAATAAAATAACGACAAGTTAGTTTTGTTCACCTGCTGATTTCTGGTGTGTTTTGATGACTTTATTCTCATCTCTGATTATTAACCATGAGCATGAGAGCCTTGAAACCAGAAATGATCCTGATATATTCTCTGCCATTTAACTTGGTAATTAAAGAGAATTACCATTATACTGACAGAAACTAAGAGACATTGTTTTTATTCTGTACATTTTTCTGTTAAAAAAATGTACATTGATCAACGGTGCAATTGGTAATCTGTAGAACACTTTTCTTTTAATGTGTCCTCTTTATCTCAGACCCTGTTACTAAAGGATTTTGGGGTCTCTGTATTTTAGTTGATTTAAAATCATTTTCCTTAACGGTTGGTGTATGTGCATGTGTTTATGTAGACAGACACAACTCTTCTCCTATGATGAAAGTAATGGTGTAAAGAAAAAACATTTATTGGATGTGGATTGGCATAACACCTGTTGTTTATACACATCAACACTGAAAATGGAAATGCATAGACTGATGAGCCAGATATTAATCAAGTTAGAATTAGCACCAGGTCTTACATGCATTACTCCCCAAATGTTGGAGTAAATGGCTTATTCTGTACTGCCACATTTTCAAATTTGCATATGCTAATATTTGGATTATTATGCATGCTTTAATAATAGATTAGAAAGCTAAGTTAAAAGAAACTACTATTTCAACAATTCTTTTAAATAAATATTTATATTCTAGTGCATTTGGAAAAAAAGATGGAATTGAAGCCATATGATCTTAGAGGGAATCATTCTTAATTACTTTCAGAAATATGAATAGTAATGGGTTTTCAATTTAAATAGACATAAAGTTGTTAGAAACAAATTTTCTGACTAAATCAGGTGGACTTTTCCATATGTACTTAAGAGGCTATCTGGCACCAAGCAATAAGCAAGGCAGTCTTTCTGGAAATTGGTTTGTATTGCTGATGCTAAGTTAAATAATGTGACTTAATGAATTGATTTAATATATTTACTTCAATCAAGGATTAACAGATAAAGAGATTCATTTAAAAGTATACATAACTAAGTTTATATGGCTCAAATGGACACAATCAATGATGTAAATTTTTCTAATTACTTGACTAGGACATAGGGAAATAGAAAATAATCTAGCTATGATATTCTGTCAATAAATTCAAGAATTATTTAATCTTTAGTTTTTAGTTTCCCTTTAGTTTTTAGTTTTCAAGAATTCATTTAATCTTTAGTTTTTAGCCCCTAAGTATCCCCAAAGATCCTTTGCAAGTTAAATGAGATAGGCATAGACTATAATGGAAATAAGTTAAAATAATCACAAGCTTATTATAAAAAAGTTTAGACTAGAAATCATAGGCTTTACCCCATCAGAAAAATAAACAAAGGCAAAGACAATGAACAAAACAAAAGCATGAATCGGGTGCAGTTTTCCGACAACTAGAGCAGATTAAACAAAGCATGTTTATTTTTGTAAGCATTTTCACAGCTCAAACAACCTAAATTTAAAAGGATCATAGAACCTTCTTACAAAGTAAAAATGCAGACTCTAAATGATGACTAACTTGTGGAAACCTAAATAAGGAAACTGAGACTGAATATGTTATGGGACCAATAAATTAAGGCTCAAGGAGAGGAAACTGGCCTGAAATTTCTGCTGCTGAATTTAAAAAATACATATATAAATAGATAGAAAAAATTTCCTCTTCTTTTGCTAGTTTATAAGACTGAATTTTAATAAAAAGATGAAAGATAAATTTATGCAAGGCTAGCATCACTATATATCTGGAACTCAACAGACAAAAGTGACAGTGACTGTTTAACGCCCCCCACCTGCTGTCAAACTCTAATTTTCTAATTTCCTGGTAAATGAATGAATTGTGGCCATCTATCAGGAGATTTCATGGATAGTTCTGTTCATGTGAAAAGCACTGAATTCTGAAGGGGCAGAGCTGCTGGCAGGTGACACATCAGACTCTAACATCCACACGCGTTATATACTAAGAGAAAGAACAAAGTTACTCTGATGTGTTCAGTGACCATGTGAAACTGGATCCTCACAATGCCAATAAAGACCTGGCGCTTTCTTTTCTTTATTAATTTTTTGTTGACTAATTAGATTTGTTGGTTTGTTCATGACGGCTGTGGAGTATGCTCCAGAGAGGCCAGGCAAACATCCCTGCCTGGGTTATCTGAGTAGCCGGGAGACAGGAGAGTGGGTCTAAGTCCTAACTCTCAGGTCTGTGTGACTTTCATCAAATCAGTGTATCTAACTGAGATCCACGTTCTCTATTTATAAATGAAACCCATCATCTAGATTACTTCTAATGTGGTGTTTCCCAATCTAAAGTTTTCTAAATTGATAAAGGCATTTCAACTGACACAAATGCAGGGTAAGAGCATGGGTTTTAGAAAGCTAAGAGGATATTTGGAACACCTTCAAGGTTCATGTAGGCAGAAATATTTGTATTCTGCAACTTGCTGAATTTTTCAGATATTTACAGCATCAAGTCAAGTAAATTTTAAAAATGACAACTCAGCAAAGAGTTGTTTCCACAAAAATGCCTCTCTTCTAGAAAGACCTGAATTCTTATCTTCTATGTAAAATGTGAAACAAGTAGAAAACCAATCCCATATCATTATAAAATATCACTGTAAGGACTTGGCAGGGAGGGGGATAAGTCTCTGGGCACACATCTAAAGTGGGTAACATTTGTCTTTCAAGCACCAGTCTTTCTGTTGCTTCAACTTTTCCTATCTGCAGTGGTAGGCCTTTCTCCCAGGGATGCGATGAAGTTCAGGGATGAATTGAGAGACTGTATGTGGGGTGTAGAGGAATAGAGTAGCTAGTGTTCAGCATAAGTGAGGGAAAGTCCATATTGTGGAGTCCATGTACGGCCTCCATCCGTGCC
This sequence comes from Leucopleurus acutus, assembly GCF_964270905.1. NCBI lineage: Eukaryota > Metazoa > Chordata > Mammalia > Artiodactyla > Delphinidae > Leucopleurus > Leucopleurus acutus. The sequence goes on along the minus strand of NC_139142.1, from coordinate 67,910,103 downwards.
CCCTTGGCACTTTGTTCATGGGCTCATTCAACAAACATTAAGAGTGGCTGGGATTAAAAACTGACTGATATTCATGGGTCAGGTCATCTTACTCACTGATTTATGAAAAGCTTTACTTATCAAATTGTGAAGAGCTCATCTCCATTCCTCCCCATTACTCTTTGTTACCATTCTTCCAACGTTGTTCTTTCCAGGTCCCTGACCAACTGATGTCATAAACTTGCTAGCTATTCTTATGAATCTGCATAGATCTGCGTCTCAGGCCATCTCTCCTTCCCTGCCAACTAGACAACTAGATGTTCTATTCTTTTGGAGGATTTTCCTTAGCCACTGTCTTTCAGGGCCACCTCTGAGTGGAACTGTAATGCAGTGCCTATCAACTTTCAGGCATGTGTTAGTATACAGTGCTGAGCCAGGGATGCAAGTTGAGAAAGAAGTGACAAAGCGGTAGCAACAGATACCATGGGATTCTGAGCTACCCACTCATTCACTTTTGTAGAGCCTTCTGGATCTGCTAAAGCTTGTCTTATTCAGACCATTTTCATTTAACATAGGAATACTGCTGTATATATACAAGTTTATGACCCTGTGGACTATAATGTGGGTACTTCAGAGTGCACAGTCACTCAATGTGCCATGATCAGTTCTTCAGTCTCTACTAAAGCAAGCCAGGAGCTTATTTTCAAATGGAAAATGGTTAATGGCAGAAGAGGACATGAACTTACTCCAAAATCCTAGGGCTTTCCTATCAGGGCTCACCAGATACTCCACAGATCCTCTTCATCTGCCACAAACTCTTTGAATACAAACTGGTCTCCTGGGTCCTCAGGCCTAGGTGGCGAGGCAGTTTACACCACACCGGTTCCTGCTGCAGAACATTTTTATGCTCTTAGTACCACTCAAAACTGCCTTATGGATTACTCAGTAATTAAACTGGAGCAACATGCCCAAATGTAACATATGTGGTCCCTGCTATCCAAAGAGATCCGTCAAACTGTGCCTCTTTCTCTGTGGTGGGCAGTACAATGTACCTCTCATTTTAGAAGGGGTCTCACCACACACTCCAGACAACACAGAGGAGGCCTACAAACTTCACTTATACGAAGAAACTAGCACTTTTATGGGGTTTACCTCCCATCCTTTGGCATGTATGTGTTTTAGTAAAGCATCGAGGGTGCTTGCTACTTCTTATTCACCAGATCAAATGGGCCTAAAAGACCTGACAAGGCGGCCTATTTAATTGGCACCACAACTTTGCAACCCTTAGAGTCAGGCCGTGGGCTTGATGCTCAGCCATATCTGCTCTGCAGCAATAGGGGATAAGACATTCCTTTAACCATAAGGGCTTTGTGATTTTCCTCTTTGCAATGACTCTGGCATTCAAGCCTTTCAATTTGTCCTCTTCTCTTTACACACTAGAGAATAGTCAGAAATAACCAGCTCAAGCCACAATTTTGTAATCACCATTGCCTCCAAAGTGATGAAGTGTCACAGTCACCTGATCTTAAAATACTTTGCCCTCGACCTACTCTCTATTCTATGCCATGATAGGTGATAATTTGAGTAATAGTGGTGCCACTACATGCCACAATGACTTGTCATATTTTCCTATGGCAGGGAGGTTATCTGCATCCTTCACGAACGTGTTAGCAACTCAATTACAGAATCCCATTTGAAAGGTTAATTTCCTGCAGTCACTCCTGATGCCAAATCACTTTTTTTGGATCCTAGAAGGAAAAAAGTGTCAAATTCAAAATAAGAGATTAAAGAGAAATTAATGGAGGGATTATTTAAAATTTGTGGGCAAGGTTAAAGGAAACCAACAAGAGATGGAAATGTTCCCTAGGGTTAGCAATAGCAGGAAGCTGATAACACTCATAGATAGATACATAGATACATAGATAGATAGATAGATATCTGTATAACTACATATATGTATTTTAGAATCATTGACTTATCTTTGGAAAGTCTATGAATAAAATGCATGCTTACTCTGAATGTGGAGAGATGAGATCATATTTCAAAATCTGTCAAAGTCTGTAATAGATAGAACCACTTATTTGCATTTTAGTGATACACCATAGAATGGCCATAATTTTAACATCAATAAAAATGCAATAATGCAAATGTCAACATTAGCCTGAGATTTAAGCAACATGAGTACATATTAGTATTATTCAAAATATGTGGTCTTTTTGTACCTGGTCCCTGTAAGGTCTACCTTTACATTTTATTGAGTTCACACCTTTAGAACTATTTGTGGGGAAAGTGTGTATGCTAGACAGTCATTTAGTGGGTTAAATGGTGGCTCTCAAAAAGATATGTCCACATCCCAGAACCCATGAATGTAATCTATTTTGGAAAAGGGATTTTTGCAGATGTAATTAAACTAATAATCTCAAGATGAGATTATCTGAGTGGGCCCTAAATCCAATGAGAAGCGTCTTTATAAGAGAGGCACAGAGGAGAGACACAAAAAAGAGGAGAAGACCGGTGATTATGGAGGCCAAGAAGTATCTGGAGCCACCAGAAGCTGTAAGAGGAGAGGAAGGATTCTCCCCTAGACCCTTTGAAAGGAGCACAGTCCTGCAAACAGCTTGATTTCAGATTTCTGGCCTCCAGAACTGTGAGAGAATACATTTCTGCTGTTCTAAGCCAGCAAGTTTGTGCGATTTGTTATGGCAGCCCTAGGAAACATAAATACGGTCATCCATAAGCATTCTACTTCAGCACGTTTTTGTGATGGAAATGATGCTAGGCATTCAGGGCATAAAAAATGACTATGGCGTAATTCCTTCACTTTCTAAAAGGGCAAAAGGACACATTCAATTAACTCGGGGTAATAATGTTGAGTTAGCAGTATGAGGGGAGCACAGAGGCAGAAGTTATGAAATTTGGCAAGACTATTCAAGTAATGTCAAGTGGTATGATGAGGTTGAAGTACAAGGATTCATGATGGAGAGAAACAAAAGATGAGACTGTAAAAGAACAGAGTTATAGACTTTTAATGACCTTGATTATTATCTTAAAGAGTTTAGGATTTTGTCCTGAAGGTTTGGGATTGTTAACTTTAAGCGCCAACTCCAAGAGATAGATAGTTGCCTCCAGGAGTTTGGTGTTTAGATGGTTTATGAAGCAAATTTGGCTTACTTATTCATTCACCAAAAATTTATTGAGATCATATTATATGCCAGTGGTATGCTAAGGATTTGGAATTCAGTGGTTGGCAAGGTAGACACAAACCGGTCCTTACTGAGCATAGAAACTAAAGGAGAGAAAACAAAAAAAACCACCTTGATTGATTAGCCATGGACATGTGGGAAGAAGACACACAGTACATTCATTAACTGTGCTTTAGGAAATAGGGAGCTATTGAGGGTCTGCAACCTGAGTAGTGACCTGAATATAACTGTATTTTGTGGGGATCACTCAGTTGTTAAGGATGAATTGGGCTGGGAAGAGACCAAGACAAAGGGAGCTATAAAACACTATTAACAATCTTGGAAGAAATTACGATGATCATAATTAGGGAAGAAACAATGGAGATGGTGGAGGGCAGTCAGATTAAAATTACATTCCACAAGCAAAATTGACAAAGTCTTGTAATTAACTGGATAGAAGGAGTGAAGATGCTGTGGAAGCCTCTGATCATCTTTAGCTTAGATTATTACTAATCTATGTCAACTTTGATTGTAGAATGCACCATTATTTGACCTCTCACTAAGAAAGGGAAAAACTCTATGAAACTATAACATAATGTTTTCCTATCTCTTAGAATTTTTATTTTGAACCAACTGAAAAAGTTACTTTAGATTTACTTAGACAGAAATTTTAAAGATCATAGTTTACTCTTCTGAAAAGGAAAACATAAGCAAACTAGAAAGCATTCCTAAAACTTCTTTCACATTCAGAATTTAACTCTTCCAAGTCATTTTTCTACTCAGAATTGTCAAAATCCATTTTTTTTCACACAGTATTGTCCTCTGTGCCAACAACAGTTCTCCACTATTGTTTCTGAGATTTTCTTTGAAGTTGTAAACTTTGAAGCTGGCACTCTGTTGATCTTACAAGAGCATGTCAAAGCGAGGCTTTTAGACAATGTCTAGGATTTATATGCCTTCAAGTGATCCTTAAAATTTTTCTTGACTAAAAGGTCAGGGAATTGCCATTGTCCAGCTCTAGCAAGAGGAATAATTAAGATGTTCATGCAGGCACCAGCAATGAAAATTATATTACAACTGTGTCCTGGGCCAACAACAGTTAGAAGTTATTAATTATGAGATGCATCCTGATTACAGAGATGTTCAAATGAGTGGTGGTGCGCTTTAGAATTGACGAAATATGGTAATGTTGACATTAAATAAGATAGGCAGCAGAGGGATACTAAACATTCAAATGAAATTGTCGTTATCTCACTAGAAACACAAATGTTATGCATAACTCCCAGAATATTATAGAGGAATGAGTGATAGTGGACATTTTGAACATATGCTTCCTTAAACTATGTGATATAATGTTTTAGTAAGATTCCCAGGTAAATTTGTGCAATAAAGTGTGTATATATTTGATTGAAATGTGGATGCAGGCTCTCTGTATCTCCCTCCTTAGGCACTTTTGCAGGAATTGTGATGTGTACTTTCTCTGACAGATCACACTTGGGCCAGACAGCAGAATGCACAGAAGCTCCCCGGCTGCTTCTCTAAAGTATTAGATCTAAAGAAAAAAGTAAACTTGAAAGATGCATTCACCTGGCTACCCTTGACACCTAGAGAGTTTTTGTTTCTTAAAACCATTAAGCTTATCAGTATCTATACTAAAAAGTACTTTTTGAAAAGGGTTTGTTTAGGCTGGTCTCTATTACTTGTCATTTGAAGAATTGCAAGTGACAGTTTAACCACAGTTAGAGGAAACCAGGCAGTAAAGTGGAAATTCAAGCTGTTCTCACTTGCTATTACCTTTTAGTTTGGTTAGATAAGTTTTCCAACTATTAGTTTCATTTTGAACTCATATATTTCAACTGTAGTTTGTTTTTCCTGTTAACTTTATAGCAGTGAATGAGAAAGTAGTTATTTTTAACTTCAAGTTGACACCTTGAAAATGTAGTAAAACAGATTGTCTTTGAGAAAAAAAAACAATAATAAACTTATATGATTAATGGGAGGGGATGTGACGTGCATATTTTATGCAAAACTAAGTTCAAAAACCACCAGCACTACCACCTCTTTGCTTGTGTGAATGCGGCAAAATCTTTAGCCTCCTTGAGCTTTATTGGCAAAATGGTTATGCCAGTGTTTTCTTTGTAATGATTCAATATGATAAATAATATAAGACTCCTTTCACAGAGCAGCACTCGGTACGTGGTAAGTGGTAGCTACCATTATTATTGTTCTTACCATGGTTCAGCATTACGAAGCTTCAGCAAACGAGGAAGTCCTTCGTTTACCTGTGGAAACTTCACCTTTGGGACCTGGAAAGGCAGCAGCAAGTCAGTTTAGACAAGGTCTGTGTGCTTTGCTATTAGAGCGAGCCCTATGAAACAGCCATTTTTGTGTGTTGAATTTCATATGGTCACCTAATATTATGTGACTTGTTCAATGTGTCAGCTTGTTACATGCCACTTTGATTTTTCCCTTACCACTCTAAAATGGTCAAAAAAATCTATCATGCTGGGTTAAGAAGTCAATTTGGATATTAATGATCTTTTTAGTGTTTTGTCTTTCCAGTGGTGGTTTATTTCTTGACTATTAAATAATTGAGTAGCTGCTATAGCAAGTTATAAAAATTAAAGACAAATCAAAGAAAAGCACAAGAAATAACAATTGATAAACAAGATGTGTAACCCATTTCCATCTTTCCATCACTAGATCAGGCCTTGTGTATATTTATGGTGTGATAGAGAAACAGTGGGAAGGTGGTCCCCATGTCTGAAATCCTGCCCTTTCCTGTGTGTTGAATATGTCTCAGTTTATTAAGATGGCTCAGAAGCTGAGCCTATCTGGAGGGATAGAGGTGCTACATAAGAGAGGTGCTGCCCCAAGACAAATGTGACGCTTGACAGTTACCTCATACACTGCACTGCACATTCTCCCACCTTATTCTGATATTTTCACCTGAAGATCAGAGGTGAACATACACAATGTGTATGTTATGGTCTGTTTATCATTCTTGGCAACTGTTAGGTTCCCAATCCTGCTTACTAAAATTACACTGATATTTTTCAGAGTTATATATGTCACTCACTGATAAAAACTAATTTGAGGGGATTCCCTGGTGGCACAGTGGTTGAGAGTCCGCCTGCCGATGCAGGGGACACGGGTTCGTGCCCCGGTCCGGGAGGATCCCACATGCTGCGGAGCAACTAGGCCCGTGAGCCACAACTACTGAGCCTGCGCTCCTCAATAAGAGAGGCCGCGATAGTGAGAGGCCCGTGCACCGCGATGAAGAGTGGCCCCCACTTGCCACAACTAGAGAAAGCCCTCGCACAGAAACGAAGACCCAACACAGCAAAAATAAATTAATTAATTAGTAAACTCCTACCCCCCCCCCAAAAAAAAGGTGTTCAGAGTTGACGATACCTTTATACCAGACTGTGAAAAAAGGAATAGGTGGCTAAACGAATTTGGGTACATTGTGCATAACATTCCCTTTCTCAGGATTTCATGTGATTAATTCCTTCAAGAAGCAGTGCAATAAAGAAACTTAGTTTGTTTAATATAATGTCTCCCAAATGTCTTTGACCATGAAAATTTTTCTTTAAGAAAGACATAGTCTGTCTTCACACCACTTTCTTTCCTCATTACAAGGTTTGCTACTCTGATGGGGCAAAAAATAGAAGGAAAATACTAATAGCTGCTTAATACATTGCCTGGGCAAGTGGCTATAACTTCAGTTCTAGCTTATTCTCATCATCTTGATGTAAAACAGGTGGTGGGTCCAGTAGGCAGCCCCTCTGTGAGGGACTCACACCCAGCAGCCCCTGGCCTTGGTGGCCCATGAGACTCAGCTATATCGTTGTGCTGACTGGTAGAAGGCAACATCATATGGTCTTCCTCTGAAGCAGGCGCTTCTCTGTGCTGTGTTGTGACAGTCCCCTGCAAGGTTAAAGCCCCAACCTCATCTACATGCTGTGGCCAACTCTTCAGCTTCAGTCTTCCATGGGAACTGGTAACTTGGAGAAGGTGAAGTCCTGGCCCATTTCCCCTTGTTCTGCTGAGAGCCAGCTCTCAGTATGCCTTTGGAAAGGTAGTTGGCCCGATAGCTTTCTCTAAATTTAGACTGTGGCCTTTTAGTGCCTTTGTTTCTCTGCCGTGGACCCCAGGCCAATTCCAGCACTAATCCTCTAACTTCTTGCTCATAAACAATAGAAATAACCACTGAACAGTTTGAACAACATCCCACGGAACTGTTTAATCGAGGAACCCCCATTTGTACCCTGAAAACACATTTTAGGAAATACTATGTTAATCTGTTTAGGTATGGTAGAATAGAATGTGATAGTTAATGCACCTCAGGTCAAAAACTCAGGAGTCCAAGAATAAAACTGTACTGTCTTAGTTCTGCCATACTGGGTTGTGTTTGGAAATCCTAGCATCTGTCTCATTAATCCTGTCCAGGGATATGTTATGTCCCAAGTGATGTGGCAACAAGGCAAAGGAGAGGGACACAGCAGTTACTGCTAAGACACTCACTGACCCAGTCAAGCAAGGCCCTAAGGTCCAGGAAACCCCTTCAGCTTCCATGCTACTCCTGGAACCTGGGAATCCTTATGTGTGAGACTGCCTGGGGTCCTGTCTGTCTTCAGATACACTCTGAAAAAGCTATTCAAAGTAACCTCCTTTTCTCCTCCCAGCTGTCTGATCCAACGAAACTTTTTCTAGTCTCTGGGCATTGTTTTTCTCTCATGTTTCTGTCTTAGCTATTTAATCTGTGCCCTAAAACCTCTCACATTCCTTCTCTGAAGCTATGAGGAGTATTGTTATCTGTCTCAATAGGGGCAACGGGAGGGAGGAAATACTAGGACAGGAAATATAAATCAATAACAGAAAAATATCATCTTGATACATTTTTCTAGAAATTCTCTGCTTTTATGCAAAGAAATTTTACTTTTCATCCAGATATTACCCATCTCTAGAGTATAGGACTTGTGTCTTTGTCCGCAACAGGGTTCTGGGGACAGTAACTCCCACTCTAATAGCACTGGCTGGCTGTATGGCGATCTTTCCCTAAGTGTGGAGTTGGGGAGCCTCATTACAGGACAGATGTCTTACTTCCTTTGTTTGTGGGTCACTACGTGTTCCCTCAGGAGGGTCTCAGTCCTGCCCTCCAGGAAGCTAAGCCAGTGGTGCAGATGGAAAGTTCTTTGCTTGAGATAAAACTCCAGCAGGCCTCAATAATTGGTGGGGGAGTGAAGCAGGGAATTGGAGAAGAACAATGGGTAGTTCTCCAACTTGACCTCACCCATTACCTTGTCTTCCTCATAGATCAGCCATCTGGTACAAGAAAGCAAACTGATTGGGCTGAGCCTGGCTCTTGTGGGGCCAATGGAGCTCCACACTCTGGTCCTGCTCTGGTTTCTTCAGACCCTACAACTACAGTATCAGCAGATCAGAAATTGCAGCAACTAGAGTCTGTTCACCAGCCAACTCACCATGGCTGCAGCCCTGCAGTCTTTTGAAGAGGCCTGTTGACCATAAAAAATCCATCTTCTCCATAATCAAAACAAAAAGAGGAGTGTTTACGCTTCCCTAAATCTTAGAAACATTATCCCATCAGGATGAGCAGTGTTCCCAGTAGGAATTCTACCCTTGGTCTTAGTTTCTCCATTTGGGTCCCAGGCTACCTCATGGGAAGCAAATTTAGTGTTTGCCCATTTGGAGAAACCCATGGGTTCCTTTGCCCTGGATCAGCTTTGGAAGGTCTGTGGCTGCTCCACCAGGCCTTTCCATAAAGCCAGCAAAATGCCACCTAGGATTTTTTTTTTTTGCGATAACGCGGGCCTCTCACTGTTGTGGCCTCTCCTGTTGCGGAGCACAAGCTCCGGACGCGCAGGCTCAGCGGCCATGGCTCACGAGCCCAGCTGTTCCGCGGCATGTGGGATCCTCCCGGACCTGGGCACGAACCCGAGTCCCCTGCATCGGCAGGCGGACTCTCAACCACTGCGCCACCAGGGAAGCCCCCACCTAGGACTTTTAACTGAGTAAGAGTCCATCTAAGTATTAGAACCTGAGCTGGTACCACTGGAATCATCTACCTCTCATTTTTTAAAAAAAAACTTAGAGTTGAAAATAAGACTTTAAAAATCACCTTTAACCCTTCTCTTTTTAGGTATTTTCTTGGGAATCTGAGAATTGAATTTTGTCAGCAAATTGGTAAGGCTGCACTTCCTTTTCTTCTTTTTTGTGCTTGCCATCCTGCATGTGCCCAGAGTTATAGGGCATTTTGTAGCACTCTCTGTGGCCAGTCTCATCGCAGTCCACTGGTATTTCTGAAATAAGCAATGACTGATGAGGCCTAACAAGGTGGTGGTTAAGGCTGTAAGCTCTAGAGTCAAATTGCTTTGAATTTAAATCCCAGCTCTACCAATTATTAGAGGTGTGACCTTGCATAAGATAATTAACCTCCTTAAATTGTTGTTGTTGTTTTAAGTTTTACTTTCTTCATCTAAAGTAGCTGTACCTACCACATAGGGTAAAAATACGGAAAATAAGACATTGAAAATTTAAGTGACTAATGATACATTTATAATAACAAAAAATCAAATACCTAAGAATAAATCTAACAATATACAAGACCTCCAGATATACGCCAGCACTATTGAGAGAAATGAAAGAAGATCCAAATAAATGAAATGATAAACAATGTTCATGAATTGTATTGAAAATTAGTCTGTAGATTATACGCAATTCCAATCCGGGTGACAGAAGCACATTGTGTTTTGTGTGGAAGTCGGCTAGATAATTCTAAAATTCACATGGAAATGTAAAGGACTAAGGATAGCAAAGCCATTTTTAAGAAAAAAAAAAGAGAGACTTTGTGGAATTGTCACAAGGATAGATTAATAGACTAGTAGAATAGAATAGCGAATCCAGAAATAGACCCATGCACATAATGACAAAGGAAGCCCTCAAAGGCAGTGGGAATAAAGTAGTATAGTCAATAAACTGTGCTGGACCAATTAGATGTTCATTTAAAAGAAAGATATAATCTCTATTTCAAACCACACACAAAAATCAAGGGATTGCAAATTAAATATTAAAGGTAAAGTAAAAATAAAATTCTGGAAGATAATAAAGGAACATATCTTAATAATAGGAAAAAATTGTAAATAGGACGCAAAAAATACTGATCATAAAGAAAGTGATTATCAAACTATGCTAAACTAAAAGTAAGCACTTCTCTTCTACAAAAGACACCATTAAGAGAGGGATAAGGCAGGTCACAAGGAGAAACATATTTGCAACACCTTTAAATGGTAAACAGCTTGTAACCAGAATATATAAGGAACTTATATAAATCAATAAGCAAATGACAGACAATACAATAGAAAAATAAATATTTAAGAAGGTCCTTAAACCTTACTCTTCAGGAAAATACAGATTAAGACCTCAGTAAGATAAACCCTACTTGGTCATTGTGTATAATCCTTTCTATATATTGCTGGATTTTATTTACTAATACTATGGTAAGAATATTTATGTCTATATTCATGAGGCATACCAGTTTATAGTTTTCTTTTTTTGAAATGTCTTTCTCTGGTTTTGATATGATAATACTTTTTGTTAAATAAATTGTAAATTGTTCCCTCCTTTTCTATTTTCTGGAAGAGATTGTGTAGAATTTGTGTTAATTCTTTAAGAGTTTGGCAAAATTCTCCAGTGAAACCATATGGGTCTGGAGATTTCTTTTCTGGTAGTTTTAAAATTATTAATTCAATTTCCTTAACAGTTATAGGTCTATTCAAATTATCTATTTCATATTAGGTGAGTTGTGGTAGTTTGTGTTTTTTTTTTTTTTTTTTTGCGGTACGTGGGCCTCTCACTGTTGTAGCCTCTCCCGTTGTGGAGCACACGCTCCGGACGCGCAGGCTCAGTGGCCATGGCTCACAGGTCCAGCCGCTCCATGGCATGTGGGAGCTTCCCGGACCGGGGCACGAACCCATGTCCCCTGCATAGGCAGGAGGACTCTCGACCACTGCGCCACCAGGGAAGCCTGGTAGTTTCTGTTTTTCATTGAAGTGATCCATGTCAGTTAAGTTGTCAAATTTGTGTGCGTAGAGTTGTTCATAGTAATCCTGTATTATCCTTTTGATGTATGCAGGGTATGTACTGATACCCTGTTTCATTCCTGACATGGGTAATTTGTATTCTTTCTTTTTTCTTTGTCAGTCTTGCTGGAGATTTGTCACTTTTATTGATATTTCAAAGAACCAGATCGTGGTTTCATTGATTCATTCTACTTTTATGTTTTAAATTTTATTGATTTCTGTTCTAATCTTAATTATTTCCTTCTTTCTGAATACAATGGGTTTATATTGCTCTTCTTTTTCTAGGTTCTTGATGTGGAAACTCTAAAATTCTTTTAACTTAGCTGCATACTTAAAATTTCCATAATAAGATGTTGACTGTGGGGGAGACTCAGTTCAGGCATGGGCTCTTTGACATATCTTTCATGACCTTCACACCCATCCCCACTCTAGGATACACATTGCTATTTCCCCCTTTCTTGAGTTCCTGTAATGTCTTACACGTATTTTCATCATTGTATTTTAGTTATCTGTTTGCATTTGTCTCCTCCATTAAACTTTGAGCTCCTTGAGGATGGAGATTATGCAATTTACCTTTGTATCTAAACACTGGTCTAGGTACAACCTCAATTTGATAAAGAGCAACTACAAATAACATACAGAAAATATTATACTTAATGGAGAAAGACTGAAAGTTTTTCCACTACGCTTGGGACTAAGACAAGAATCTATGCTTTCATTACCCTTATTCAAACAGTACTAGAAGTTTTAGCCCATGCAACAAGAAAAGAAAAGAAAATGCACACAGATTAGAAAAAAGATATAAAGCTTTCCCTTTTGCAGATGACATGACTGTCTACATAGAAAAATCTCAAGGAATCTACAAAAACATTCCTGGAACTAATAAGTAAGATCACCAAGGTTATGGGATTACAAAATAATCCTACAAAAACAAGTTGTATTTCCATATACTAGAATGGACATGTGGACACTGAAATTAAAAATACAACACTATATACAATCACTAAAAAATGAAATATTTAAATGTAAATATTAAAAATGTAGAGGGTTTATATACTAAAATCAATGCAACACTAATGAAAGAAATCAAAGACAATCTAAATTAATGAAGAGAAAAACCATTTTCATGAATTAGGAGACTCAACAGAGTAAAGATGTTGATTTTCTCTAAATTTATATATAGGTTTAACACAATTGCTATCAAAATCCCCAAAGTATTTTAAAGACAAAATTATATATATATTATTATATATTACAGACAAAATCATTCCAAAAATATATATGGAAAGGCAAAGGGACTAGACTAACTGAAACAATTATGAAACTAAAAATACAGTGGAAGGAATCAGTCTACCTAATTTCAAGATTATATAGTTATAATAATCAAAACTGTGTACAACTGGCAGAGATAGACACATAGATCAATGGAAGAAAATGGAGAACCCAGAAATAGACCCATACCAATTTGCCCAACTGATGCCTGACAAACGTGAAAAAAAACATTCAATGAAGGAAAGGAAGCCTTTTCAACAAATAGTGCTAGAGCAACTGCGATCCATAGATTTAAAAAAAAAGAAAAGAACTTCAACCTAAATATCACAGCTAATAAAAAAATTAATTTGTAATTGATAATGAATTTACATGTAAGGTGTAAAACTATAAAACTTCTACCAAAAAAAATAGGACAAAATATTTGATCTAGGACTAGATAACAGTTCCTGAACTTGACACCAAATAAACAATCTGTAGAAGAAAGAACTGAAAAGTTTGACTCCATCAAATTTAAACACTTTTTCTCTGTGAAAGATCCTATTAAAGGATAAAAAGATAAGCTACAGACTGGGGAAAAGTATTTGCAAACCACATATCCAACAAAGTATCTAGGCTATATAAAGTATTCTCAAAACTCAACCATAAAAAAGGAAAAATCCAATTAGAAAATGGGCAAAAGACTTGAAGAGATATTTCACTGAAGAATAGGAACAGATGGCAAATAAACACATGAAAAATGTTCAACATCATTAATCACTAAGGTTAATGCAAATTAAAACCACAATGATATATCACGACACACAAATCAGTATGATTGAAAAACAATAATGACAAGAAACAATGGCAAGGGAGTGAAGAAACTGGATGACTCATACATTGTTGTTGGGAATGGAAAATGGTATAGCCACTCTAGAAAGCAATTTGGTTTCTTAAAAAACTAAGTATGCAACTATCGTATGACTCAGCAATTACACTACTGGGCATTTATCCTGGAGAAATGAAAAGTTACATTCACATGAAAACTTACACATGAATATTTACAGCAGCTTTATTTGTAATAGCCAAAAATTGGAAACTCAGATGTCCTTCAATGAGTGAATGGTTAAACAAACTGTGGTACATCTGTACTATGAACTATTATTCATCCCCCGCAAAAGGAAGAAATTTGATATGTGCAACAATCTGAATGAATCTCTAGACAATTATGCTGGGTAAAAATGCCAATCCCTAAAGATTATGTACTGTATGACCCATTTATATAACTCCCTTGAAATGATAAATTATAGAAATGGAGAACAGATTAGTAGTTGTAAGGGGTTAAGGAGCAGGTGGAGTAGAAACGGATTAGACATGGCTGTAAAAGTGCAAAATGAGTAGTGATGGGAATTCATTTATAGTGATGAAAATGTTGTCTTGACTGCTAATCACTGTTAATACCCTGTTTGTAATACCTGTTTGCTATAATATTATAGTTTTGGAAGATGTTACCACTGGGGGAAACTGGGCAAGAGAACCCAGGATTTTTCTGTACAAATTCTTACAACTACACATAAATCTACAATTATCTCAAAATAAAAAGTTTAATTAAAAAACACAATGAGAGGGCTTCCCTGGTGGCGCAGTGGTTGAGAGTCGCCTGCCGATGCAGGGGACATGGGTTCGTGCCCTGGTCCGGGAAGATCCAACATGCTGCGGAGCGGCTGGGCCCGTGAGCCATGGCCGCTGGGCCTGTGTGTCCGGAGCCTGTGCTCCGCAATGGGAGAGGCCACAACAGTGAGAGGCCCGCGTACCGCAAACAAACAAACAAACAAACAAAAAACAATGAGAGAATACCACGTAACACTAGAATGACTAAAACTAAAAAGGCTGAAAATACCAAGTGTCTCTAAGGATATAAAACAATGTAAGCTCTCATTACATTGCAGGTAGGATTGTAAATTAGTGTAACCACTTTGGGAAACTGTTTGGCATTATCCACTAAAGTTAAACATATGTACACCATATGACCAGCAATTTCACTTCTAGATATATACCCAGCCGAAATGTTTAGAAATGTGTTCCAAAAGACAAACATTTTTCTTAATTTTCTCAAACTGGAAACAACCTAAATGCTCACAACAGTAGAATGAATAAATTATAGTATGTTCATATAAGGAAATATTACACCATGATGAAAGTTAAAAAAATAAAGCTACATGCAACTGCATTAATGAATAGTCTCACAAACATGAGTTTGATTGAAAAATCAAGTATATAAAACAGATTCCATTTATATGAATCTCAAAGATGAACAGAACTAACTTGTGATATTAGAAGTTTGGAGAGTGGTTTGGGAAAGAACATGGGCTAGTGACAAGGAGTGGCCTAAAGGGGACTTCTGGGATTCTTAACCTCGGTGTAGGCTCTTTGTCATAATTCATCAGGCCGAACACTATGGCTTGATATGAATAATAAATACACTTTCCTCTATTTACATTATACAATTGAAAAGGTGTTTATTTTTTAAATGATAAAGCCTTTAGGAGAAATTGGCAAATCCATTCTCTATGATGAAAATTTTAGGACATTTCTACCAATAACTGATAAACCAAGGAAAAGAAGTTGAGGATATAGAAAATTTGGATGACACAATTAATAACTGTAACCAATAATTAGAGCACATAGAAATGTTTATAAAATTTACCCAAATAGAATGTCTTAACATTTGATCTATACTCTAAATCCTTTCCCTTCTCTGGGGCTCAGGTTTTTTGTTTACAAAAACAAGACACATGCATTTATTTCTCTTTTCTACCCTACAGCATATTCTCTGAACCAATGAACTCAAAGACAATTGCTTTAACTGTGGAATAGAAAATGGGAACACCCGATGGAAAACAACATAAGCTAACATCTCAATATATGTATTAAGCATCTATCTTGTACCTAGCACAATATTAGCTCATAGGGTTACATGGATTCCTGGCTTTGAGGAATTCACAATCCAGTAGATGAGACTGATATATAAAACAACGATATCCACTGGTGTGCTAGAGCGGGCTGTTACAGGCTTATGAGAGCCAACTGTTAAACATCTGGGAATTTTTTTTTTTACACCTTTATTGGAGTATAATTGCTTTACAATGGTGTGATGGTTTCTGCTTTATAACAAAGTGAATCAGCTATACATATACGTATGTTCCCATATTTCTTCCCTCTTGCGTCTCCCTCCCTCCCTCCCACCCTCCCTATCCTACCCCTCTAGGTGGTCACAAAGCACGGAGCAAGGTTAGGTTGTTTATTTGAGATGTTTCCTGTTTCTTAAGGTAGGATTGTATTGCTATAAACTTCCCTCTTAGAATTGCTTTTGATGCATCCCATAGGTTTTGGGTCCTCATGTCTCCATTGTCATTTGTTTCTAGGTATTTTTTGATTTCCTCTTTGATTTCTTCAGTGATCACTTCGTTATTAAGTAGTGTATTGTTTAGCCTCCATGTGTTTGTATTTTCTACAGATCTTTTCCTGTAATTGATATTTAGTCTCATAGAATTGTGGTCGGAAAAGATACTTGATACAATTTCAATTTTCTTAAATTTACCAACGCTTGATTTGTGACCCAATAAATGATCTATCCTGGAGAATGTTCCATGAACACTTGAGAAAAATGTGTATTCTGTTGTTTTTGGATGGAATGTCCTATAAATATCAATGAAGTTCATTTTTTTAAGGTATCATTTTAAGCTTGTGTTTCCTTATTTACTTTCATTTTGGATGATCTGTCCATTGGTGAAAGTGGGGTGTTAAAGTCCCCTACTATGAATGTGTTACTGTCAATTTCCCCTTTTATGGCTGTTAGTATTTGCCTTATGTATTGAGCTGCTCCCATGTTGCGTGCATAAATATTTACAATTGTTATATCTTCTTCTTGGATCGATCCCTTGATCATTATGTAGTGTCCTTCTTTGTCTCTTCTAACAGTCTTTATTTTAAAGTCTATTTTGTCTGATATGAGAATTGCTACTCCAGCTTTCTTTTGGTTTCCATTTGCATGGAATATCTTTTCCATCCCCTTACTTTCAGTCTGTATGTGTCTCTAGGTCTGAAGTGGGTCTCTTGTAGACAGCATATATATGGGTCTTGTTTTTGTATCCATTCAGCCAGTCTGTGTCTTTTGGTTGGAGCATTTAATCCATTTACACTTAAGGTAATTATCGACATGTATGTTCCTATTACCATTTTCTTAATTGTTTTGGGTTTGTTACTGTAGGTCTTTTCCTTATCTTGTGTTTCTTGCCTAGAGAAGTTCCTTTAACATTTGTTGTAAAGCTGGTTTGGTGGTGCTGAACTCTCTCAGCTTTTACTTGTCTGTAAAGGTTTTAATTTCTCCATCAAATCTGAATGAGATCCTTGCTGGGTAGAGTAATCTTGGTTGTAGGTTTTTCTCCTTCATGACTTTAAATATGTCCTGCCAGTCCCTTCTGGCTTGTAGGGTTTCTGCTGAAAGATCAGCTGTTAACCTTATGGGGATTCCCTTGTGTGTTATTTGTTGTTTTTCCCTTGTTGCTTTTAATATGTTTTCTTTGTATTTAATTTTTGACAGTTTGATTAATATGTGTCTTGGCGTGTTTCTCCTTGGATTTATCCTGTATGGGACTCTCTGTTCTTCCTGGACTTGATTAACTATTCCTTTCCCATATTAGGGAAGTTTTCAACTATAATCTTTTCAAATATTTTCTCAGTCCCTTTCTTTTTCTCTTCTTCTTCTGGAACCCCTATAATTCGAATGTTGGTGCGTTTAATGTTGTCCCAGAGGTCTCTGAGACTGTCCTCAGTTCTTTTCATTCTTTTTTCTTTATTCTGCTCTGCAGTAGTTATTTCCACTATTTTATCTTCCAGTTCACTTATCCATTCTTCTGCCTCAGTTATTCTGCTATTGATCCCATCTAGAGTATTTTAAATTTCATTTATTGCATTTTCATTGTTGCTTGTTTCATCTTTAGTTCTTCTAGGTCCTTGTTAAATGTTTCTTGCATTTTCTCTATTCTGTTTCCAAGGTTTTGGATCATCTTTACTATCATTATTCTGAATTATTTTTCAGGTAGACTGCCTATTTTCTCTTCATTTGTTAGGTCTGGTGGGTTTTTATTTTGCTCCTTCATCTGCTGTGTATTTTTCTGTCTTCTCATTTTGCTTATCTTACTGTGTTTGGGGTCTCCTTTTTGCAGGCTGCAGGTTCGTAGTTCCCATTGTTTTTGTTGTCTGTCCCCAGTGGCTAAAGTTGGTTCAGTGGGTTGTGTAGGCTTCCTAGTGGAGGGGACTAGTGCCTGTTCTGGTGGATGAGGCTGGATCTTGTCCTTCTGGTGGGCAGGTCCACGTCTGGTGGTGTGTTTTGGGGTGTCTGTGGCCTTATTATGATTTTAGTCAGCCTCTCTGCTAATGGGTGGGGTTGTGTTCCTGTCTTGCTAGTTGTTGGCATAGGGTGTCTAGTACTGTTGCTTGCTGGTCGTTGAGTGAAGCTGGGTGCTGGTGTTGAGATGGAGACCTCTGGGAGATTTTCTCCATTTGATATTATGTGGAGCTGGGAGGTCTCTTGTGGACCAGTGTCCTGAAGTTGGGTCTCCCACCTCAGAGGCACAACACTGACTCCTGGTTGCAGCACCAAGAGCCTTTCATTCACACGGCTCAGAATAAAAGGGAGAAAAAGAAGAAAAAGAAAGAAAGAAAGAAAGAAGGAAAGAAAGAAAGAAAGAAAGAAAGAAAGAAAGAAAGAAAGAAAGAAAGAAAGAAAGAAAGAAAAGAAAAAAGAAAGAAAGAAAGAGCATAAAATAAAATAAAGTTAGTAAAATAAAAAATAATTATTAAGAAAAAAAATTTTTTTGAAAAGAAAAGAAAAAGGACGGATAGAACCCTAGGACAAATGGTGGAACTATACAGACAAAATCTCACACAGAAGCATACACATACACACTCACAAAAAGAGGAAAAGGGGAAAAAAATAATAAATCTTGCTCTCAAAGTCCACCTCCTCAATTTGGGATGATTCGTTGTCTATTCATGTATTCTGGGTACATCAGGTTGATTGTGGAGCTTTAATCCGCTGCTTCTGAGGCTGCTGGGAGGGAATTTCCCTTTCTCTTCTTTGTTCGCACAGCTTCCAGGGTTCAGCTTTGGATTTGGCCCCGCCTCTGGGTATAGGTCACCTGAGGGCATCTGTTCTTCCCTCAGACAGGACGGGGTTAAAGGAGCCACCGATTCAGGGGCTCTGGCTCACTCAGGCCGGGGGGAGGGAGGGGTGCGGATGCAGGGCGAGCCTGCGGCGGCAGAAGCCAGCATGACATTGTACCAGCCTGAGGCGTGCCGTGCGCTCTCCTGGGGAAGTTGTCCTTGGATCTCGGGACCCTGGCAGTGGCGGGCTGCACAGGCTCCCCAGAAGGGAGGTGTGGACAGTGACCTGTGCTCGCACACAGGCTTCTTGGTGGCGGCAGCAGCAGCCTTAGCATCTCATGCCCGTCTCTGGGGCCCGCGCTGTTAGCCGTGGCTCATGCCCGTCTCTGGAGCTCCTTTAAGCAGCGTCCTTAATCCCCTCTCCTCGCACACCAGGAAACAAAGAGGGAAGAAAAAGTCTCTTGCCTCTTCGGCAGGTCCAGACTTTTCCCTGGACTCCCTCCCGGCTAGCCGTGGTGCACTAACCCCCTGCAGGCTGTGTTCACGCTGCCAATCCCAGTCCTTTCCCGGTGCTCAGACCGAAGCCCGAGCCTCAACTCCCAACCCAACCCGCCCCTGCGGATGAGCAGTCAAGCCTCTCGCGCTGGTGAGTGCCGGTCAGCCCTGATCCTCTGCGCGGGAATCTCTCTGCTTTGCCCTCCGCACCCCTGTTGCTGTGCTCTGCTCCGCGGCTCTGAAGCTTCCCCCTCCGCCACCCGCAGTCTCCGCCCACGAAGGGGCTTCCTAGTGTGTGGAAACCTTTCCTCCTTCACGGCTCCCTCCCACTGGTGCAGGTCCCATCCCTATTCTTTTGTCTCTGTTTATTCTTTTTTCTTTTGCCCTACCCAGGTACGTGGGGAGTTTCTTGCCTTTTGGGAGGTCTGAGGTCTCTGCCAGCATTCAGTAGGTGTTCTGTAGGAGTTGTTCCACGTGTAGATGTATTTCTGGTGTATCTGTGGGGAGGAAGGTCATCTCTGCGTCTTACTCTTCCGCCATCTTCCCGATTCCTTCTGGGAATTTTTGCCAGCCAGTTGTTAAACCATCAAACCATTGATAACTTCAAAGTGGCCACGGTGGGAGTACTTATACCATGGAAATCAACAAATACTACTAATCAGGGTTTCTCCATACCCTCCAGGGAGCTCGTTTATTAGCACACTACTGACTATATCATAAAACAACCCGATGAGTGTTTTGCAATACAAAATGAAGCATGTGTTGTAGAAGCATAGGCAATGCTCAACCAACTAGGAGGAGAAAGTTCCAGAATATCCTCATAGATCGGTTCAATTTGACTTGGCCAAAAAGTGAATAGAAGTTTGTGTCAGAATTATGAAGTTTGCCATGGCATTCCAATAGAGGGGACTGCATATGAAAACTGATAATATAGAAAGAGTCATATGTCAGGGACAGGTCTGCAGCACATCTTTGTTTAGGTTGTGCATTGCACAAAAGCACCATTATCAATGGGTCATAATTCACATTTTTATTATTTTTCACTTTTGCATCTTTTCACTATAATTGTTGAATCCAGAGATGGGAAATTTATATACTTATGGCCATTTTCTGGCTTTTATCATAGTAAATAAATGAAATGATTAGGCTTGTTCCTGTATAGTTGGTCTTGATCATTCCATTTTGACTTACAAAAGTGATGTGAATTCAAGAAAACTCTTGCTGATCTAACAACGTTTTTATAACCTGTGCTTCTAAAAGAGGAGCTTCTTTCCTGACAGATGTACAAGTTAGGGGGCATATCTCTACATTAAAAAAAAAAGCCTGATGGTTTAATCTAGATAATTCTAATGTTTCATTTTGCATTTAATATCATCTACATTTACTCCACCAGAATGTATGCTGAGTTTGCAGTTTAAATCTACAAGTTCTTTCACTGAGACATGATTCACATATAATTATATTTCATAACTAACATTTAATATTAATAATCCATTTGTAACAAAATCCAGTTGGGGTAACAATTTAATTTGTTATAAATTTGCTATTGATAAATGAGAAAATATACTGTCTTACGTGTTTTTTCCTTGAGGAAGAAGTGTGTTTTTCTAATTCCCACAAAGTTTCTATGTGGGTGGGTAGAGCCTGGTCAGAGAGAACAGAAGCACAGGGTATCAGGCCATAGAGGGTGGGAATGGGGGAGGCACAAGTACTTTCACCCTATGTGCCAGTTTCTTGAAGGTTAGGATATAATGTTTTCTATTCAATAATTCATTCATTTTTTTCCAGGTTGCCTACCACTTACAAGGCAAATTCTGTAGAAACTATATAAAGCACATAATAGGAAATCAGGTAATGTATAATTGAATTAATTAGTAAGTAAGCAAAAATTTACCAAAGAAAACTCTAACCCTTACAGTCACATGGACTCTGGAAAAAGCCCTTGTGATCAGGACA
This sequence comes from Leucopleurus acutus, assembly GCF_964270905.1. Lineage (NCBI taxonomy): Eukaryota > Metazoa > Chordata > Mammalia > Artiodactyla > Delphinidae > Leucopleurus > Leucopleurus acutus. The sequence continues at coordinate 67,888,973 of NC_139142.1, read as the reverse complement.
CACTAAATCTCCAACAAACCCAGTAACACAAAATGATGTGAACTTGTGTGTCCAGAGGCCTATATGAAACAAGGGTGCTAAAATGACATTTAAAAACAATTTTTGTTATGTACCTTTTTAAATTGGCATTTTTATTTATGGTAAACCAGTTTGTTCCTTGCAGTGATTCCTGCAGACTTGGGTATTTTCCTCTTTACAATGATAGAGCGAATCTGTCTAGCGCGATCCTGGCTGTTGTGCTGTGTTGTAAAAGATGACTAGTCAGAGGGTGAAGGGAATCTTGTCACCAGGTTGGAGGCTTAGAATAGTTTACTGAATGAAAAAGGAGAATACTCCCAAATTACCTAGATATCATGCTCATGCTTTTGAAGACTAAAGACAGGCAATGCATTTGCAAACAATAATAATGGGGACAGATAAAACAGACTACTTAAATGCCTAAAAACGACATCTATGTGATTTTTCTGCCCCAAATTTACCTTTAAAATTCATATGATTGAATTAAAAATTGTTTTACTGTTACTTAGAACATCTATATCTATTTGTACTATAGTAAAGTAACCATTTATTCCAAATTTGGGGGGGATATTTATTTTAATTCTGACAAAGTTCTTAGAACTAGTGTTTTATGACTGTCTTTATCACTTGCTTTTTCAAAGGATAAAATGTCTGATTAGTCACTTTGGATAGTTCTGAATGCTAAGCTCTTTTAGCTGATTAAGGAATTTTCTCATGTGGTAACATTCCCATCATATGGGATTTTATGCTTTTTGACTAACAGCTCTTAAAGGCAAGAAGTATTTGGTTGTACTTTCGCACCTAAAGGCATAAGGAGGATACAGAGAGTCATGGGATTGGGAGCCAGAAGTCGTGACACTTATTTTCATATTATCTGATTGTAAATGTCTCCTCCAATTAACTGTGAACTTATTGAGGGTAGGGGTTATGCAATTTACCTTTGTTTCCCAAGCACTGGTCTAGGCATCTAGTAAGACAAATAGCATATTATCTCTTTTACATGTGGATCTAAAACAAACAAACCAAGCTCATCAATACAGAGAATAACTGGTGGATGCCAGATGGGGACAGGGGGTGGGAGGTGAAAGAAATGAGTGAACGGGGTCAAAAGGTTAAAAAAAAGGAAATTTAAATTTAATACTAAAAAGCTATCTGCAACAGTTCTGTGGCCCATCTGGAGGAATATAAAAATAACATTATTATTTGTATGAAATAATATTAAAGAGAAAGAGTAGGAAAAAGAAATATAATACACACAAAGTACACAAATATTAAGTCAAGTGTACAGCTCAGTGAATTTTACAAAGTGATGCACCTGTGAAACCTCTGTCAAGATCACGCCATAGAATATTCAAATAGCAACCCAGAAACATCCCTCATGTCCCTTTGCCCTTATTATCCAATGGAAAAACAGTACACCTCTTTTATTTCTATCTTCATAGCTTAGTTTTGACTCTTTTAAAACTTCATATAAATGGAATAATCTTTCACTTAATAGTATGCTTGTACACAATGATCCTGTGTACGAAAGGCATACATTCTTTTTCATTGCTATATAGTATCCCATCGTATGACTATAACACAATTTATCTGTTTTACTGGGTTCTTTGTCTCTGTTCTAGTTTTAAACAATTAAAAATAAAGCTACAATAAAAATAGCGCAATAAATACAGTATTTGAATAAATTTTCACAGGCATCACATTTTTCTTGATCACAGAGGAATTCGGCCCTTATAGTCAGTGAATTGACTGACTACAGAGAATTGGCCATTGAAGGAACAAATGAAGACAGATAGCATGATCCATAGAAACTGATAAAGTAGACATGTAAGAAATACAGGCTGTAGCATACAAGTAAATATGGCTTGCTCTACAAAGTGATGGAGGAAGGAAGAAAAATGTAGAGGAACCTGCTGAGAAAGCAGTAGTGGGTGACAATTAGGGGTTATGCTATCAGAAGGCACAGGAAATCACTAAACCCAGGATTATCCCCAGTGAACAATGAGAAAATAGAAAATCGTTTTACAGAGTTGAAGAACATGGCATGAGAACAAGGCACCGCTATACTGTACACTAGAAGACATTTTGCAGGACAGTGAGTGACATTTATTTTTCTTTTACATTTGTCTGCAAGATTTTTCATTTGCCTACACTGATAACTGGAATTAAAGGTTGTATGATCTGCTTAATGATCCAGAGAGAGACCCAGTGTAACAGTCTTGTTAGAGCTTCACTGAAGCATTAAGTAAGTGCCGATGTTAAGGTCTTTTTCTCTTAGTCTATGAGTGCTGATTACTGAAACAAAGTTGACACTATGTGAGCAAAGTGAAATGAAAAACTGAATAATCAATCAACCAAATTCAAGGTAGCTGGTTATTCAGGATAATTCATACACAAAAAACCTGCATATAATTCTTCTTGAAGAGCTTGTTTTTATGATTAGCTCAATGTTCCCTGATATTCGACCTTCAAGTGAATATCCAGATAGTGACAACCTACTGCTCCTCAACCTTATACTTAGCTTTATTCATATATCACTTAAATGAAAACTACAAGTCATTTGCTACAAATGAATTGCTTCATTTATACCACCCATTACAATGGCACAACTATAATTTTCCTATATCTCTAGACTTTATTTAATAATTCACCTTATTCAAATATTCAATAACCTAAAATCAACTCAACGATTTTGCTTATAATCATACATTATCAAAATGATGAGTCACACATACTAAGAGACATTTTTAGTGTCCAAACAGTGATCTAAACAACATTGTACCTGTGCTTTTCAGGTTTCTTTAAATTTGGTTTTTAATCTTATGCAATGTATTTTAATAGCTTTATTGAGTTATAATTTTATACTGTGAAGTTCACCCATTTAAAGCATATAATCCAGTGTCGTTTGGTATATTTACAGAGTTATATAACCATCACCATAATCTAATTTTAGAAACTTTTCATCATCCCCAAATATTTCTTTTGACTACAGTTTCAAATCATAATTACTGTAGTCAAAAGACTACACTTTAGGGTTAGTTAATAAAAATGTTAGTTAGTTAATAAAAAAAGTCCACACTTTAGGGTTTACCTCTGCTCTTGTTTCTTTTTCACATAGATTCAGTGACCTCAGTGTGTGTGTGTGTGTGTGTGTGTGTGTGTGTAAGTCAGAAAGAAAAAGAGTTCACCTATTTTAAACTTCTAATGATTATAAAAATCTTCCTACAGCAGTTTTTGTGAACAGAAGTATTTCTGCCACCTTTGTTTTTTAAGTAGCAGAAGTATATATTTAGGGTTACTGGAATTGTACAATAGATTCTTAACTGGAACTGAAAGATTTTCAACCCCAGAGAGCTTTTGAAAATTGCAGCCTTTCCTGAATAAAAGCAGGATGGCAAGATAGCTCCTGGAAAACTCTTTTGCTACGGTCCTGTTGAAGTAGAGAGTGAAACATCTATCTTACTGATGAAATGACTAAACAAAAGTTATCATGGAAGTTTTTCAGAAAAGAGAAGGCTATATTGTTGAATTAATTATATTTTCTGTACTTGTTGAGGGAAAAAAGCTTTCTTCTCATCTGGCCTAAATAGACATGGGCTAAGATTCTATTTTACCTGGCTAAAATGTACAAACTTGGAATAATTTCCTAAGTTATGATTCCCCTCTCTCCATATTAACTGTTTATCACAAAAACATTGACGCCCTGGCAGCAATGATTTCCCTTTCTGACATTGATTGACTGGATGGGTCTAAGCTGGACTACTCAGGAATTTGAGATTGGGGTGAGAGGAGCCTGACTCAATGTCTTTGAGTCCTGAAATATGTAGGCTCAAAGACAGAGCTACTGGTGAGTGTGATCTGCCTTCCATGCAGATCAGAGAAGCAGAGACAGCAAATACTCAGAAAGAAAGAAGAAAAGAATGAAGCAGGTATGTGTAAATTAACAGACCAGGCAGAAGGAAAAGGGATCTGAGTGGTGAAAGAATTCTACACAGCTTTGCACGCTGTAATTCCTGTACCTTCTGAGGCTCTACTGAACTTCTGCCCTTTGAGTCTGTGAGATACTTCTTTATGCTTAAGCCAACTGGCTTTGTTTTGTATTACTGGAAACCCAGAGATTCCTAAAAATTGACTAGTTTAAAATGGAACATAAGCATTTACTTAAGTTTCTAAATCACTTATGAGTGATACCAAAGAAATAAAAAGATAAACTTTCTTCTTTTGATTAACTTAAAATCTTATTAGGGAAACAAGACCTTCACAAATAACAAAACTCTCCAAAACAATGCAGCTTATTTCACAATGAGCATTAGGTGGCATAATTACGTGCAGTAGACAATGGAGAAATCCATGTGGGCTCTAGCAAGGACGGAAGATCTTGGAGGCATAATTCTTTGTGTTAAACATTGAACGATGAGTAGAGTTTGATTAGATAAAAAGTTTGGTTAAAAAAAATGTGTTCTAGGGCTTCCCTGGTGGCGCAGTGGTTGAGAGTCCGCCTGCCGATGCAGGGGACACAGGTTCTTGCCCTGGTCCGGGAAGATCCCACATGCCACGGAGCGGCTGGGCCCGTGAGCCATGGCCGCTGAGCCTGCGCGTCCGGAGCCTGTGCTCCGCAACGGGAGAGGCCACAACAGTGAGAGGCCCGCGTACCGCAAAAAAAAAAAAAAAAAAAAAAAAAAAAATGTGTTCTAGATTAAGAGACAAAGTAGCCAGGAATGACCGTAGAAGCTACAGAAATCCAACGGAAGAATAAATTGTGATAAGAGATGACACTGGGTTAGGAGGGTAGTGCCAGATAATGGAGAGGCATGAATTGCAGAAGAGGAGTTACCTGGACTTCCTGTAACTAGGTAAAAGGAGGAGTTGTAGATCCTTAAGCAGAGGTGTATTGTGACCAAATGTTTGTGTAAAAAGTTAAATCTGGTTGTGGTATACCGTACAGTTCAGAGGCAAGTAAACTAACTTGGAAGATGTTTTCTCTCTGACGGTGATTACAGAGAGGGGAAAAAATCTAAGACGTGGGAGAAGAAACAGACTTCGATCAGTACTTCTCAAACTTTACTGTATGCATGAATTGCCTGAGAATCTTCTTAAAAATGCAAGTTATTATTCAGTAGTTCTGGGCTAAGGCCCAGAATTCTGACTTTCTAACAATCTCCCAGGTAATACCCACACTGCTAATCTGTGAACCACACGTGAAGAAGACAAGATTTTGAAAATAATGATCTAATCCAGTGTGACGAAGGAAAATAAGAGTCAAAGATGACTCCAAGGTTTCTAGTGTGCTATAGTAGACAGGAGAGAGAGAAAAGGGAAACTGAGCCAATCCAACATTCATCGAGTGACTGCTGTTCATTATTTTCTTTTATCCTGCGACCTAACCATATAAAGTAAATCCATTCATTCACTTAGTCTACACTTACGCACTTATGTACGAAGCATCCACTAAGTGACAGGCATTGTTCTAAATGTTGTGGATTCAGTAATGAATAAAACTATAAAATAAAATTTGAAACCTTCGCTTATAATTTCAAGGGAAGGACAGAAAATAAACAAAATAAGTAAAACATATAGTATTAAAGTTGGGAAAGTCAAGTAAGTAGCCCAAAATCTACTTTGGCTGAGTTTCATTCAAACAAGTCACGTTGAACATCTTCTGTATAACACAAATATGATAAATTTATAAGGAATTCAAGATATATGTTGAAGCTAAAACTATTTTTAAATCCTTTGAAAGTATTTTACTGAGTTAATAAAAAATATTTCAGAAAGTCCTGGGAACTTTAGCTGTGTCACACCTGGACATATTTTTAATGAAAGTGTGTATCTGAATGTGTAATGGAATATTTTGTAGCTTTCACAGTCATCCTTCTCAGAACAAACATCTGTCTTACTAATCCGGTGATATATGGTCTGACCGAGTGCTCATTTCCCATCTATAAGGGGCCAGCTTAAACGGTCTTTGTTTCTTACCACAGATAGTAGAGAGGAATTTCTTTCCAAATACACTGTAGAAAGTCATTTCTATAGTAAGCTGAAGGAAACACTACTGGATTAATTAGTCAAAGAAAACAAAAGGAACAGATTGAGAAATCTGTCTGTATGTATGTATGTACATCTGTATGTATTTATCTATGTCTGTACTTCTGACATCTATGAATCTGTAAAAAAAAACTGAATAAATAAAGTGTAAAATGGAAGCCTATTAAACTATAATTGCTATAAAACAATAGGTTCTCATCCTCCAAAACTTATATTTAAAAATTGCTAAATGTATCTTTGTTCACTAAGCACTTTAATTAACAACTATAACATGGTGATTATATTATTCAACATTTAAATGCTTAATTTGCAATCTGGAATTGCAGGCATTCCCTGATAAAGATGTATTTTCATTTGTTGCATTTGTATTTTTAGTAGAAGACAAAAATAAGAAGATACTTATATGGTAATATGATACTAGATCCATAAACAAAAGTTTTACTCTTTCTTTTTATTGCTCTTGAGATTTAAAACACAATAACAATCTATATTTACGCATTGAGCTATTGGATTTTTTCATGTTATGAGAGGTTTGAAATACTGTACCTGCCATCTACTGGAAGTCTATGGGAGGTACATTTCCCTGCTATCAACTAAGGCCTCCAGAGAGTGAGTCTAAACAATGCTATCAGTGCTTTTTGAGGAAATCATACCACAGGTTTGGAGGTCCTTTACCACTGTTAAAGAAAATTGAAGATAAAATAATCTCATTAATCGCTGGTGAAGGTACAGAAGGAACCCATATAAATTTGAGTAGGCAAAATCACAAGAGAGATTCACCTCTGAAATGTCAAAAGTACTAAAAGGCCACGAGCAAAAAGAGCTACAAATTTCCTTCCCAGCATTTTTATTAAAGGAAGTGCTCTGACCATAGAAATATGTGTATATAATTCCTAACTATTACAGATAGCTTTTAGGATCGAGGGAGTCAGGATTCTGAGACCTTTTCTAGTGACTTCTGTCTATTTCTGGGCTTCAGTGGGTTGTGTGAGTAGGGGTAAGAGTAAACAGGGGAGAAGAGAGGATAAACTGACACTGTAGACGAAATGTTGAATTACTGCAAAGAATGAAACACCATAGTCAGTTGTTTAATTACATGCTTTGTGACTATATTTAATTCCTTCAATTATGCTCTGGGTCAGAATAGTTAGCTCCAGCCCTACATGTAACCTAGACACTTACAGGTTGGGATGCCTAGACTTTTCCTATTGAAATCATGTCAGTCTATTTTCTTACCCTCAATAATTTTAATATAATGTATCTAATGACCACTTTCTCCTGATTTATGGGAAAACCCCAGAAACTAAGAATTACCCTTTCATTCAGTTTTTATGAATGCCTTTAAAAATTATAACTTAAAAAACATAAAAACATAAAACCTTCCAGCTTTTAATCATTCTATACTTCTGGTGGCTAGAAGTAATTCTTAGAAGTAATGAGCTCTAGAATTGCATGATCATAGATAGAGCTTGAGGGTTTCATACAGATTAACAGTGGCACTAAAAGGTAGAATAATTTAATTCAAGGGCATACAATTTAGTGGTAGAACTTAAACTATAATTCAGGTTGTTTCACTGTAGTCACTATTATTTCTACTACCTTGCACTGCCTCGAATGTAATTATAAAATTGATATTGGACTTGAAATTGAAACAGGGAGTTTGAGCTATTGTTGTGTGAGAGAAGGGAAGGAGCTGAGGAAGAATAAAGATATTTGCCAGATATGTCCTTGGCATTGTTAATTAGGCATGTTCATTTTTACTTCGAAATTCAAACAAGGCCCATGTCAAATTTTCAGACCTAAATTAGCCCCACTTTACTTAAATATATCAATAAGAACACATGAAGACAAGGAATTCAGAGTTGGAGAGTTTCAGAGACAAGCAGCACCCAGGCATTTCTAAGGCTGAGTGATAAAACAGTAGGACTTCTGTGTCTAGCAACATTACAGATTATTAGAGACCCTGAAAATCTTCAGCAGCAAACACTTATAAGTATGAGATAATAACATAACAAACATTGTTTGAAATGCATAGTCAAACTCACAGAGAAGTTGTAACATCCCCAGGGGCTAAAAGCAAAGAGAAAATTGAAAACCAGATTAGTGAACTGATGCTGATAGTTTGGCAGCTTGAGAGGGTGGGGCATATTAGTCACTCTTGTTATTGAAAGGAATTTAATGAACATTATGGACCAAAAACCAAGGCACTGGAACTGCTTGAGTTGGGGAGTTGGACTAGCAAACCCTCCCCTCAAAGACACATATATAAGTCCAGGATACATGAAGGGCTATGTCCTCAGGGCAAGGGTAGCTAGGGAAAAAGTCATCCACTGGCAAAGTGAAATGAGAGAAACGTTGTTGAGGTGTCCTGGGACCTAGGTAGGAAAAAAACGTCTATAAAAAATTTGCATCCACAGAAAAAGCAAACAGCAGAATAAGATCCTGGGAGCTTTAGGTAATAAGATTGAGACACACTAAAAAAAATAAGTACGTCTAAAATGACTAAAATAAATAGAGGAAGGACTCAAAAGTCTAAGAAAGTAATACAATACTATCAACAATGCATATAATTGAATACTTTGCAGCAATTAAAAAAGGTTGGGTATATCTATATATGCTGATATATAAAGATCTCCAAATTTTCTTATAAAAAAGCTAGTTACAAAAGCATCATATAATATAAATCCATTGTTGTTTAAAAGGATTGAAAAGGCACTGTGTGTTTGCTTTAAGGATGCTCATTCTCTTTTTTATTTAAAAAATTAATTGAAATATAGTTAATGTACAATATTATGTTAGTTTCAGGTGTATTACAGAGTGATTTGACATTTGCCTACATTATGAAATGATCACCACAATAAGTCTAGTAACCATCTGTCCCTGTACGAAGTTATTATAATATTATTTCCACATAAAAGTGAGATAATATGGTATTCGTCTTTACCTGACTTATTTCGCTTAGCATAATATTCTCTATATCCATCCATGTTGTCGCTAATGGCAAAATCTCATTTTTTATGGCTGAGTAATATTCCACATATATCTATATCTATAACTATATATATATTTATACATATATATACCACATCTTCTTTATCCATTCTTCTATTAATGGACATTTAGATTGCTTCCATATCTTGCCTATTGTAAATAATGCTGCAATGGACATTGCTTTGCATGTTATCTTTTGAATTAGTGTTTTTGTTTTCTTCAGATAGATACCCAGAAGTAAAACTGCTGAATCAGATGACAGTCCTAGTTTTAATTTTTTGAGGAACCTCCATACTTTTTTCCACAGTGGCTACACCAATTTACAATCCCACCAAAAGTGCATAAGAGTTCCCTTTTCTCCACAAAGGATGTTCAGTTTCTTTATATCTGATTCCAGTTAACTGTTTTGTTTCCTATAATTTTAAAACATAATGCAAGATTATTACTAATGAAAAAATTGGACCAGGCAAATTTGAAAAAAAAATGAAAAATAACTTTTAGAAATAAAAAATTTAGTCACTGAAAATTTTTAAAAAGGAATTAGATATGGCTAAAGATAGAATTAGTGAATAGAAGGATAAATGTGAAGAAACACAGAGAGACCAAGGAAATAGAAAAATACAAAAAGAGGAATTTAAGAAAAAAAAATGTCATGAAGAACCTAGGGGTAAGACAGAAATAAAGACACAGACCTACTAGAGAATGGACTTGAGGATATGGGGAGGGGGAAGGGTGAGCTGTGACAAAGTGAGAGAGAGGCATGGACATAAATACACTACCAAACGTAAGGTAGATAGCTAGTGGAAGCAGCCGCATAGCACAGGGAGATCAGCTCGGTGCTTTGTGACCGCCTGAAGGGGTGGGATAGGGAGGGTGGGAGGGAGGGAGACCCAAAAGGGAAGAGATATGGGAACATATGTATATGTATAACTGATTCACTTTGTTATAAAGCAGAAACTAACACACCATTGTAAAGTAATTATACTCCAATAAAGATGTAAAAAAAAAAAGAGAGAGGTTAAGAGACATGAGGTAAAATGAGAAAGTCACACATATATTCAAAAGTAATTTCAGGGGAGAATATAGAGAGAATGGTGAAAAGCCTATCTATTAAAATAATGGCTGAGAATTTCCCAGAAGTTATAAAACACTCCAGTCCTCAGATTCAAGAAATCTTATAAATCCCAAGCAGTCTCTAAACGAGCAAAGGCAAATAAATGATTTTTAAACCAAGCCAAGAGAAGAGGCAGACCAGAATCAACAATTAGACATAGATGTTTCTCAGTAGCAATATGAAAAAGGGAAGAAAGTAAATTACCCTCTTCGATGAGCTGAGAAAATTCTCCTAAAAATGGATATTTTGTGCTCATTTAACATCATTTAAGAATGAGATCAAAATAGGCATTTCACAAATAAAAATGAATTGTATTTACTATGAATAGACTATCACTGAAGGAATTGCTAATGAATATTCTTCATGAAAAAGAATATTGAATTGGTAAAGAAGGATTGAGATGAAAAAAGGGGAGGTGAGCAAATAAATTGGTAAAAAATAGATAAATCTAAAAAAGTACTGATTTCATTAAATAACAAGAATAATAATGATTAATTTGGGGAGGAAACAAACAAATTGAGATTTAAATACCCAACAAACATAACATACAAGGTGGAGTGGTAATACTTGGTATTAAAGATTGAGGCCTTTTTTTGCGGGGGCGAAGTCTGTTGTGATGATTTAACTTTATCTGTTAACTTGACTGGGCCACAGGGTACCCAGATACTTAGTCAACACTGTTATGGATATTTCTATGAAGATAGTTCTGGATGAGATTAACATTTAAATCAGTAGACGGAGTGAAGCAGATTGCTCTCCCTAAAGTGGATGGGCCTCATTCAATCAGTTGAAGGCTGACTAGAACAAAAAGGCTGACCCTCCCATGAGTAAAAGAGTTCTTTCTGAGAGTTTGAGGACTGGGATATTGGCTTTTTTCTGCCTTTGGACTCAAACTGAAACATCAGCTCTTCTTGGGTCTCAAGCCTTCTGGGCTTTGGACTAGAACAACACCATCAGGCTCTCAGACCTTCAGACTGAGACTGAAACTAAACCACTGGCTCTCCTGAGCCTCCATCATGCTGATGAACCCTGCAGATCTAAGATTTACCAACCTCCATAATCATGTGAGCTGATTCCTTATAATAAATCTCTCTCATTCTCAATCTCTCTCTCTCTCTTGCTCTCATTATCACTCTCACTCTAGTTCTAGCTGTACCTCTATCTCCATCTTTATCTCCCTCTCTATCTCTATCCTACTGGTTCTGTTTCTCTGGGGAACTCTAAAATAGATTTTACCAACAGTGATTCTAGAGGAATAGAATTATGAGTTTTCTGAATTGGTTCTGGGGTTTCTGGAATTGGCTTTCTAATTTGATTAGGTTTAAAGATGCTAATGACTCCATTTCCAGTAGTAAAGAAAGCACTAATAGTTCATGATCAGGCAACCTCTGGCAACAGAGATAAGCAAAATATCACCACTGGAGACTCCTAAACAACCACTTACAAGAAGCAAGGATCTAAGTGTCTGTGTACATGATACTTTTGAATGTTTCTGTCAAACTAACAAGTATAAGGAGAGTAACTCATTGCTCCTAACACTCACTGGTGGACAAAGTGGGAGAAGAAAAGGAGCTCAGGGATTCACATTCCCAGTTCAAGAGCCACATAAATGACCTGAAAGCTCTATGTGTGCTCCTATAGCTGCAGGGCTGAAAATGCTGAAAATCAAAAGCAGAATCTCAACCTGCAGCTGGCTGACTTACAAGGCATGTTGAACTCCCAGCCTGGTAAGGTGTCTACTATTAAAGGGCACTGATTGGGAAGGCACTGGGATCCTGAAAAGTGGAATGAGGACACATGAAAAGCCCTTGCTGTAGCTACAGACACTGAGCCCCTAAATTCTGATGAATCATTTTGCCAATGGAAGCAGCCTCTCTACTCACAATGGAAGAGGTCTTTTCATCCCCAGTGGAACCTCCAGTAGAAGCAGCCTCTCCATCCCCATCTGAGGGGGATTAACTCTGCAATGCGTGATGAAAGAGTAATGGCCTACCCTGAGGCAGATGCCACACAAGACAATGCTGACTGTCCTCCACTCCTCTGTGCTTCCAGACCTACAACCAGGCTAAAGACTCAATAGGTCCCTAAGGCCGAGGTAGAAAGTGTGACCCATGAGGATGTGCAATATACTCCAAAAAAAGAACCTGAATTTTCCAATTTGTACAGACAGAAATTTGGAGAACATGTGTGGGAATGGATAATAAGGATGTGGGATAATGGTATCAGGAATATAAAGTTGGATCAGGCCAAATTCATTAATATGGACTGACTAAGCAGTGATTCTGCATTTAATTTTGCATCTTGGGGGGTGAGAAAGGGATCTAACAATTTGGTTGGTTGATTGGCTAAAGCATGGACCAAAAGGTGGCCCACAGTGAGCAAGTTGGAAATGCTGGACCGACCTTGCTTTACTGTGGAGGAAGGGATTCAAAGGCTTAGGGAGACTGAAATGTTAGAGTGGATTTGTCACTTAAGACCTACTCCCCACCCTGGGATAGTCCAGAAGACACACTTTTTACCACAACTATGAGGAATCAATTTGTGAGGGGAGTCCCAACAGCCTTGAAGTGCTCTGTTGCTTGCTTATCTCTGCAAGCCAGACCTTCCATTGGGAACTGCAGTCACTGAATTGGGAAACCTAAATGCAAGAGAGTAACTGAATCCCAGAGTGGCAGGGTCCAAAAGGCACCACTCAACTGCCAAAAGAAAAGTGAGTATGGTTACTGCAGTGGACAGCAGAGTCAAAGCAGCAATTAGAATAGTCTGACTCAAGCAGTATTCACTAGCTGATCATGGTATATACCTAAATGTGAACTAAATAGCAAGCCTACTAAATACTTACTTGACCTGTATAAGCAGAAAAACTCTACGTTAAGTGAATAAAAGTCTAACTTGAATATAAAAAGAGAGAGTCACAGCCCCTCAATCCGTTCCCAGACTTGAGCCAGTTTACAGACCTGGAACCCTTTAAATGCAAGGGAGGCCCTCTTAAGGAAAGACCCTGGTATGCTATCAGAAATTTATACTGCTAATCTGTATTTCAGTCCTCCTCCAAAGGGATCTATGGCCTTTTACTAGGATAACAGTATGTTGGGGAAAAGGAAATAATCAGAACTTTCTGGGACTACTGAACACTGGCTCTGAACTGACACTGATTCCAGGTGACCTAAAGCATCACTGTGGTCCACCAGTTATAGTAGGGGCTTATGGAGGTGATGTGATCAATGTAATTTTAGCTCAGGTCTGACTCACAGTGGGGCCAGTGGGTCCCCAAATCCATCCTGGGGTTAGTTATTTCTCCAGTTGTAGAATGCATAATTTGAATAAGCGTACTTAGCAGCTGAGAGATTTCCCACTTTGGTTCTCTGATCTGTGGTGAGAAGGCTATTATGGTGGGAAAGGCCAATTGGAAGCCATTAGAACCGCCTCTACCTAGGAAAATAGTAAACCAAAAGCAATACCACATTCCTGGAGAGAATGCAGAGATCAGTACCACTATCAATGGCTCGAAAGATGCATGTGTGCTGATTCCCACCACAGCCCCATTCAACCTTCCTATTGGATCTGTGAAGAAGACAGGGATCTTGAAAAAGACAGTGGATTATTTTAGGTTTAACTGAATAATTACTAAAATTGCAACGGCTATATCAGTTGGGGTTTCATTGTTTGAGCAAATTAATACATCCCCTAGTACCTGGTATATAGCTATTGCTCTGGCAAACGCTTTTTCTGATACCTGTCAATAAAGACCACCAGAAGCAGTTTGCTTTCAGATGGCAAGGCCAACAATACAACCTCTCTGTCCTGCCTTAGGGGTATATCAACAACTCTCCAATCCTATGTCATCATTTAGTTTTCAGGAATCTTGACTGCCTTTCCTTTCCACAAGAAATCACTCTGGTCTATTACATTGATGGACCTAGTGAGGAAGAAATACAAACTACTCTAGACTTATGGGTAAGACGTCTGTGTGTCAGAGGGTGGGAAATAAACCTGACAAAAAATCAGGGACCTTCTACCTCAGTGAAATTTCTAGGGCTTCAGTACTGTAGGGCATGTTGAGATGTGCCTTCTAAGATTAAGGGTAAGTTATGGCACAACCGAAAAAGAGACACAATGCCTAGTGGGCCTCTTTGGAATTTAGAAGCAACATATTCCACATTGGCCCATTTACTGAGTGACCCAAAAAGTTGCTAGTAATCCTTGGATTAGGGAACGAAATGCTTGAGGAATTGCATAGGTGCACTTGCCTCCAACCTCCACAAAGTAACTGGGAAGCTCTGCAACTAGATAGCTCCAAATAAAATAGAGGGAAGAATTTTCAAAAGAAAATCAATGAATATGATCTATTCTACAATAGACAAATTAAAGAAATCTGATGTTCTTCTGTCTTCTAGTGTCCAAACTAGAAGTTATTTTCAGTAACCTCCTAAAACAACAGGCATTATGCATAGAAGCGAAATAGTATTAGGGATCCTCCGTTTATTTGACTCATAACCAGAATTTTTCATGGATATCTAAGTCAGCTATGAAACACACAAGCCATTAAAGAATATCAAAATAAAGATTCAGGTACTGTTTGAAAAGACTGAAAGATAAACAGAAAACTAGGGATAATGTAACGTATATGTAAGACAATGCATTAATCATCCTAACATAAAAATAACTTAGAAATCATTAAGATAAAGATAAACATCCCTATGGAATAAGGTCATGAACAGATTATCAATAAAACACACATATCCGATAAGTATGTGAAAAGCATTTATGCTCACTAATGATAAAAAAAATTCTACCATTGATGCAGTCCAAACAGGTCAGACTCCTAGGGTCACATAGAAGGGTGGGAAAATGAGGAGTGAATCCGAAGGAGCAAACAGGAAATATCCCACATGGGAAGCTTTGCTAACTAAAGTCTCTGAGATTTTCCAATAAGACATCTATAAATCTGCACAGAGGAAATATGAAGAAAATTTGCAAACCTTTGTTTAGAACTGTTTGTTCCTTTTGATATGTATGCCTAAACTATTTTGGAAGAGGCAGGAACCATTGTTTCCTAAATAAATCAAAAGAAAAGCTCAAGGGATTTCCCCATTGGAAAAAGCCTAGTGGAATTTTACCATCAGAAGAAATTGTAACAAAACAATTTACCCTAGAGGATTTCCTCTATGCTGAAGGAGTATGGTATAGTCCTTCCATCACAGAGTGAGCAATTGGTAGCTCCTGAGACCAGCACAATTTGATCAGTTGAATTTCACCACCTTCAGGCATAGAGCTAAAAATGAAGAAAAACACCTTATTATTACTTGGAAATTACATTCAATTGAGAATTACATACATTGAAACTATTGATCAGCCACAGTAAGTTATCTTGAATTTTTTTTCTAATTAAGATGAAAAGATTCAAAGCATAGTCTAGCCCGGATTTGGCAAACCCTACAATAATGACTATTTACTCATTTGCTCAGTTGTTTGTTCAGTTCATTCAATATGCTTTTATGTAGTCTGTGTCAGGAATTGTTTTAGATAATAGAGACCCAGAGACAAATTCCTCCTGGAGCTCATAGTTAGTAATGAAGATAAATGCAAGGTATTAAATGATATGATTGGGACTTCCCTTGTGGTACAGTGGTTAAGAATCCACCTGCCAATGCAAGCGACACAGGTTCGAGCCCTGGTCCGGGAAGATCCTACATGCCGTGGAGCAACTAAGCCCGTGAACCACAACTACTAAGCCTGTGCTCTAGAGCCCGTGCTCTGCAACAAGAGAAGCCACCGCAATGAGAAGCCCGCGTACCACAACGAAGAGTAGCCCCTGCTTGCTGCAACTAAAGAAAGCCTGCACTCAGCAACAAAGACCCAACGCAGCCCAAAAATAAATAAAAATATATGATATGATATGATAGGAGGTATTTGATACAAAGTGAAAGGAGCTATGAGAACACAGAAGAGAATTTCTGAGGGTGGGTTTCTTAAAAGCAGAGCCTAAGAGACAAGGATTCTTGTGCAAGTGATTTATTGAGGCAATGTGTTCAAGTGAAACCTAACATACAGTGAGGGCAGCAAGAATATAGACAAAGATGTAAGTTCAGTAGTTCAGCTTCGGTCTGATTCTTCAAGAAGCTCCGGGTCAGGAACAGCATCATAAAGTTGTCCCACCTTGAGATAAAGGCCCAGACCTTATATCAATAAACCACAGTCTCCAGGATGGCCCTGGGGAGAAGGCATATGCTCCTAGGCATTTCCAAATGGGCAGGCTTCTGTGGACCAGGGACAACTCCCAGGCATATCCCTGTAGGCTGTTAACTGCCATCACTCACAGCAAGTGGGGGATGGGTGCACTGGCCCAGGAAATAGAATCTGTGTCTACTGCATTCCACTATTTACACCGTTCAGCCCCACCTGCTTCTCACATTAAATTAGTATCATGATGGCACCACCTCTCCAAGATTTGGGTTGTTCAAAATTTCTGGAGAAACTTACAGGAGGAGGGTTAGTGAGACAAACCACAGTCCCCACAGCACTAGTACTCGCCATCCCCCTTCTCTACCCACCCATTCTAGAGTCCTCTCTGCCTTTTTTAAAATTATTTTTATAAATAAATTTATTTTTTTTTATTTTAGTTTTGGCTGCATTGGGTCTTCATCGCTGCGCGCGGGCTTTCTCTAGTTGCGGCGAGCGGGGGCTACTCTTTGTTGCAGTGCACGGGCTTCGCATTGCGGTGGCTTCTCTTGTTGCAGAGCATGGGTTCTAGGCGTGCAGGCTTCAGTAGTTGTGGCACGTGGGCTCAGTAGCTGTGGCTCATGGGCTCTAGAGCACAGACTCAGCAGTTGTGGCACGCTGGCTTAGTTGCTCCGCGGCATGTGGGATCTTCCAGGACCAGGGCTCGAACCCATGTACCCCGCATTGGCAGGCAGATTCTTAACCACTGCACCACCAGGGAAATCCCTAGATAACACTTTTGTTGATTCAGGTAGCTTTCCTGGTAAGGTGACCCAGACTGTCATCCCTGACAGATCTGAATCTCTGGTTACCTTGACCATTCTAGGTCATGGTTGCTATATTAACCCACTTCCCATTTACACATTCACTATTAAAATGGAGCAAGGGAATACCAAGAGATGACTCATGGAGTCACTTGTGTGCCAAAAATATTCCTCCCTACCTCACGATGCAATGAGTCTTACTTCCTGCTTATCTGAGTTCAGTTACCCCTGCCAGTATGGTAATTTCCCTTTTTTTCTGCTGGTCTATTGGTATAAGGAGCCTAGAATGACCAGTGGCAGCTACAGTTTTTATTTCAGTGGAAAACTTAAAGAGCATTCCTCTTCTTGAGGCCTCTAGACACACAGAGCCTAAATATGTGGGGTTGGGAAGCACAAATTCTCCAAATGGGTTACTTCAGTTCTAGGTGTTGGCTGACTCCCACTTCCATGCCTTGATCACCAGATCCATATATTCCACCTGTTGGAGACGTAGCACCATGTTACGGGGTGTCATCTTCAAGCCTCAGCTGTACTTTCAAGAGGCCATTCCAACACTCTGTCAGGCTGGCCGCTTCTGAATGGTATAGTATGTGGTAGGAACAGCACACCTCATTTGCCATAAAGTGGGTCTTGCTTCATGGCAATATTATACTGGATATCATGCTGGTAGATCAGACCTTTGAATCTTGGTACTGGCTGAGGCACTGTGAATAGGAAATGCAAACTCATATCCAGAATACGAGTTAATCACAATCAGATTAAATGGTTTCTCCTTCTAGGGTGGAAACGGTCCACTTTTATCAGTTTGCTTAAACTGATTGGAGGCTAAGTGCTGGTCTTTGCGGCTGACAGGTCAGACAGTCAGCCATGGTAGTAGCCAGATGAACCATGTTGAGAGGGAGCCCATTCAATTGGTCCCATCCCTATCAGGGCTCTGACTATCACAGACTCACCAAGCCTATGAATTCAGCTTTCTGTGAATTTCTGCCACTCTTAACAGTTAAGTCCTGTGACTGGTTGTCAGATCTGCCTGCACTTTGGCAACAAGAGGTACGGGTCTCTTTAATTGCAGCCAAGGAAGTATGTATTACTTTAAATTGGAGACTGAGTCTGAGCCTGTCATTTTCTCTCTTTAAGGCATTAGTAGCACTTAGCAACAGCTCCCAAATACCTCAGTCTTTACAGTTATTATTTTCCCTGAAATTCTTAAGCCTCAGGACCATTACACAAGCTATGTCCACCTGTATCCCATCCAAGATCACCAGAGGTGAAAGTCTCAGCAGCTGTACTGCTATAGCAGGTCAGGAATCAGTACGCTACTAACCAAAAGTAATGAAGTCCTTGTTGCCATCTGGCTGGTGAATGATCTGACCCCAGCCTCCCATCCTTAGAGACTGCTTTCTGGGATTATTCCTGGTACCAACTATCTTGGGTTGGGTTTTCTAAAATCAGAGCCAGAGACAGGGCTTCTAGTGCAAATGATTTAATGAAGGAGTTCTCTCAGAAGAAACCTTACGTTAGTGAGGAAAGCAGAATAGGGCAGAGGATGAAGCTAGACGGAGATACAGTAGAAGTCTAGCCTCAGCGATCCCCTGGTGAGCTCTCCAGCATGAAGGGCACACCGAGTTGTCCCACCTGGAGGCGAGAGGGCAGCCTTTTGTCTCCCCGTATCATCAGCTCTGGGACAGAGAGCAACATTTCAGACGCTTCTGAGTGAGGAGGCTCCTGTTGGTGGGAGGCAATCATTGACGTGAGCTGCTAAAAGGGATCTGGGCCGGGCACCAGCAGCTCTCCTACAGGAGGAATGAGAAACGCTTTGCTGAGGAATTAGAAAAGATTTTGTCATGAAGATTACACTTGGCTTGTTAGGAAGAGAAAAGAGGTAATTAGGCTGAGAACGGAGTAGCCAAGTTAAGGAGTGAACAGTAATGTAGGGAACAAGATCACTGACTTCAAATCTGGAGGAGATTTGTGGTCAGAATCGTATATATCTGATTTCAACATTTTTCTGAACTCAGTGGAAGCTCATCAATAGGCTAGGTGTTAACTTTTATTTAGTTCCTTTTCTTTTCTTTCTTTCTTTCCCTTTTCCTTTTTTTCTTTTGGATAATTTTCTTTAAGCTATAAGCTGCCAATACTTCCTGGCAGTAGTATTACTGAATATAGCTGGTTAATGAGGTATACTGGGGTTAGTGTACAACATTACACTAATTAATGTATTTCAACATCTCACTAGAGTAATAATAGACACTTTACAGAAAGGCTGTATACGTTGGCAGATGTTAAAAAGGAAAAACTGTATGAGAGGTAATCTTGCCAGAGGCTCCAGAATTTCTGAAACAATGTAGTAAACAAAGGTTTACATTTAAAGTAAAATGGAACAGATTTTGGTTTGCTTATGTTGGTTGTCATGGCACTGGAGCCCCCACAGTCTAATGCCTCCTTGCTTAACTAAACAGAAAACAGGAGTTGGGGCAGAAGATGGCGCTCCAGGAAAGCAGAAACTGACTCTGGGGTCTGTGGCTGACAGGGTAGTGGTCCTCTGGCCAGGTGTCAGGCCTGAGCCACTGAGGTGGGAGAGCCGAGTTCAGGACATTGGACCACCAGAGACCTCCTGGCCCCATGTAATATCAGTTGGTGAGAGCTCTCCCAGAGATCTCTGTCTCAACGCTAAGACCCAGCTCCACTCAACGACCAGCAAACTCCAGTGCTGGAGACCCCATACCAAACAACTAGCAAGACAGGAACACAACCCCACCCATTAGCAGAGAGGCTGCCTAAAATCATATTAAGTTCACAGACACCCCAAAACATACCACTGGATGTGGTCCTGCCCACCAGAAAGACAAGATCCAGCCTCATCCACAAGAACACAGGCACCAGTACCCTCCACCAGGAAGCCTACACAACCCACTGAACCAACCATACTCACAGGGGGCAGACACCAAAAACAATGGGAACTACAAACCTGCAGCCTGCAAAAAGGAGACACCAAACACAGTAAGTTAAACAAAATGAGAAGACAGAGAAATATGCAGCAGATGAAGGAGCAAGGTAAAAACCCACCAGACCAAACAAATGAAGAGAAAATAGGCAGTCTACCTGAAAAAGAATTCAGAGTAATGATAGTAAAGATGATCCAAAATCTTGGAAATAGAATAAAGACAAGAAACGTTTAACAATGACCAGAAGAACTAAGGAGCAAACAGTGATGAACAACACAATAAATGAAATTAAAAATTCTCTAGAAGGAATCAATAGCAGAATAACTGAGGCAGAAGAACAGATAAGTGACCTGGAAGATAAAATACTGGAAATAACTACCGCAGAGCAGGATAAAGGAAAAAGAATGAAAAGAACTGAGGACAGTCTCAGAGACCTCTGGGACAACATTAAATGCACCAACATTCGAATTATAGGGGTCCCAGAAGAAGAAGAGAAAAAGAAAGGCACTGTGAAAATATTTGAAGAGATTATAGTTGAAAACTTCCCTAATATGGGAAAGGAAATAGTCAATCAAGTCCAGGAAGAACAGAGAGTCCCATACAGGATAAATCCAAGGAGAAACACGCCAAGACACATATTAATCAAACTATCAAAAATTAAATACAAAGAAAAAATATTAAAAGCAGCAATGGAAAAGCAACAAATAACATAAAAGGGAATCTCTATAAGGTTAACAGCTGATCTTTCAGCAGAAACTCTGCAAGGCAGAAGGGAGTGGCAGGACATATTGAAAGTGATGAAAGGGAAAAACCTACAACCAAGATTACTCTACCCAGCAAGGATCTCATTCAGATTTGATGGAGAAATTAAAACCCTTACAGACAAGCAAAAGCTCAGCACCACCAAACCAGCTTTACAACAAATGCTAAAGGAACTTCTCTAGGCAGGAAACACAATAGAAGGGAAAGATCTACAATAACAAACCCCAAACAATTAAGAAAATGGTAATAGGAACATACATATCGATAATTACCTTAAATGTAAATGGATTAAATGCTCCAACCAAAAGACATAGACTGGCTGAATGCATACAAAAACAAGACCCATATAGATGTTGTCTACAAGAGACCCACTTTAGACCTAGGGACACATACAGACTGAAAGTAAGGAGATGGAAAAAAATATTCCATGCAAATGGAAATCAAAAGAAAGCTGGAGTAACAATTCTCATATCAGACAAAATAGACTTTAAAATAAAGACTATTACAAGAGACAAAGAAGAACACTACATAATGATCAAGGGATCAATCCAAGAAGAAGACACAGACATAGTGAATGGACGTGGGGACATGGGGAGGGTGAATGGTAAGCTGAGACAAAGTGAGAGAGTGGAATTGACATATATACACTACCAAATGTAAAATAGATATCTAGTGGGAAGCAGCCACACAGCACAGGGAGATCAGCTGGTGTTTTGTGACCACCTAGAGGGGTAGGATAGGGAGGGTGGGAGGGAGATGCAAGAGGGAGGGGATATAGGGATGTATGTGTATGTATAGATGATTCACTTTGTTATACAGCAGCAACTAATACAACAGTGTAAAGCAATTATACTCCAATAAAGATGTTAAAAAATAAATAAATAAAGTAAAACGGTAGAAAAATGGCCCAAGTGATTTAGAAAAGGAGGAGATTGGAGAATTTTGGATTTCCTAATTTATTACTTGCAAGATATAAGATGTAAAAAACACACAAAATTAACATTTGATCAATAGCATTACATTTTGAAATCTCTATATTTGGGACTCAAAATTTGAGTAAAAATGCTGTCTTTCATATCGATGTTTGGATAATCACCAACACTCAGTTGAGTCACAAACTACTGGAAAAAGGTTCAGGGAAGCAAAGGCTCAAGGCTAGGTGTTTGGGGGTGAATTTGGGTGAGTGTGCATATTTGTACACCTGTGTGTAAAATGAGAGAGAGAGACCTTTTGTATATGTGTCATTTCAAAACCAAATATAAATAATTTCAATTTTGAACTGTGCATACCTGCATATCTCTGGTGTAGTGTGTAGGCAATCAAGATTTAACACCACAATAAGGCCAGCACTGGAGAAAAGACTTTCTTTAGAATCTACCAACCTGGAACTAGTGTTATGCAGTCAGGAGCTTTGGTTATTAAATGAAATCAAAAGCACATCAGGCCTATCAGCATCTTACAAACCATTAGTGTTTCATTTAAAGAGAGTGCCTTGTTTCTGAAATATTCATAGCTGGAATCCACCACCACTGCTGAGATTTACATCTCCTCTCTCCCCATTATGCTTGCTGAATCTCTTTACTTGCTATTGTAGGAAAAATATTCAAAGATTTATAGGCAGCAAAGAGAAGGCAGCAAATTATGACATCCATTATTGGCATCTGCTCTTGTCTGTATCCCCAGGAAATGCAAATACAAATGAATTCCAATTTTCTACTACAACTGAGTTGCAGAGGGAACTGTTATATGCAGATGAGGCAACTTCTATTTGGACAGAGATAAAATGGAAGAAATTTCAGTCTACTACACTTGGCATACCATTTGCATAACTCTGAGAAAACTGTCACAAAGGGATAATAAAAAATCATAAGTCTCTTAAAGAACCACATACAATGCCTATAACTAGGCTGCTTATAAGAGAAACAGACACAGCTTTAAGCTGTAGGGGCTGGTGCAAGATCCAAAAACAAAAGGGTGATTAAAAATAGATGCTTCTATATTCACTAGTAAAAGTGATCCCTCTTCTCATGTTTGGCAAAAGGATTACACTAGGTTTGAAAATAACTTATAATCCAGTATGCAGTAAAGACAGACCTCACATTACCAATTTTTAAAAATTCTTTTGGCATAAGTCATTGTTTCTCCTGGAGGAATGACTATGACAACATTTCCCATTATGTTGTAGGCTCTTTGAAAGCAAGGAACTCTTGTATCCACTGATGTCCTGTATCCTCGGTGTCTAAGATAGAGTTTTGAACATAATAGTATCTCAAAATAAAATATTCAGTGATAGGAACTGACAGAGTCACTGTAGGACAGTAGTGGGACTTAGGAGATCAATGTTCTAGACTAGCCTTTGTCTCTGAGAATTTGGCCAGGTTCCCCTATTTCTATGGTCCTCAGCGACCACCTCTGAAAAAAAAGGAGAGGATAATATGATAATACCCACCTTAGTTGGCTTGGTAAAGAATTAAATGAAGTATCACGCCTAGTGTCCAGTATAACATCTGGCACAGATCTGTCTCTGAAGACGTGGGTCCTTTTTCCTGACCTCCTACAACTCTCCGACATGCCTCAGCTTGAGGATTAGGAAGGTCAGCAGTTTCTGACGATCTTAGACCCCCACGCACATGGCTCATGTTACCTGGATATTCTCTGTCTGCTCTTATCTTTAATGCTCCACCTGCCTCAAAATTGCTTTCCAGCATTTACTAAAACTGGCTTTTGACTCTCAATTTCCCTCTTCCCCAAGTCCTGACATCGTGCCATACATGCTTTTCTTGTCTATCTTGCCTCCCCCATTGGGGTCACGATTTGCCTCAACTTTTCAGAGTGCCACACTCTTCCAGGCACCTGCTGACTTTTCCCTCCTCTCTGTCCATCTAAATTTGACTGCCTTTATCCATTTCCCAACAAAACTGCTCCAGGTAACACAATTAGCACATAAATGACCATGATGAGCTCCGTAACTTTACATCCTTCAATGCTTGGCATACAAAGCTTTCTCAATTTCTGCCCCATGATTAATCACTTCCCTGGATGACTGACAGTGGGAACATTCATTTCCTTCAGAAAAACACTACTTCCACCTACTGGGTGTCATCTTGTGCAGGTGAACACCACACCCAATTGTTTTAATCACCTCCTATTCAGAACCCTGTTGGTGAGGGAGGGATTCCTGCCCTGGAGTTGTGAGGATGGCCCCAAAGGTCCCATGATACTCATGATACTCACAGCTCAGGAGAGGAGGACACCATATGCCAGGCCAGGCTACATGGGCTTGTGCTTGGGAGCAGAGTGAACTACCAAGGGGCAGTGGGAGGCGGCGTTATAGTACCAAGAGGGTAGGTGCCCCTGGTTCCCAGGGGATTGGCTTGCTGGGATAATTCTATGGGATGACAGGAAACTGAAACCCACTACTCAGGGATAAGCAAGAACTGCACCTGGTCCCCATGATAAGGAGGGCTGTTTGGCTAGGGGGTCTTACCTCCGAGAGCAGAGTGGGAGTGGGGGAAGCTTGTGATTAAGGTATTTGAGGCCCTTCTTATTTTACCAGATGTCAAGGCAGCACATCATATTGAGCCTTAATTTTAGGCTTTATCTCACACCAACTCACATCTCACCTCTCAATTCCTTTAATTCCTAACTCCAAGAACTTTCACTTCTGTTCTATGATGGTAGGGCTTACACTTCCAGTCTAATGCTCAGAATCATAATTTTCAACCTCCCAATTCTTATTATCCTTAGAGTTCTATCTTATTGTTCTACATACCCTCCCTGGACAAACCCAACTCTGAATCTACTGTATACCCTGCTGAGAACTATGGGAGAAAAACCACAAAGTGGATGAGATTTGTGCTGTTATATTTTCATAGTCCTTAACTGCCAGTGGATTATTAGTATTGCCTAGAATCTCAGAGCCTTGTTCTCTCAATTTGCAGAGAAGCTGCTCCACATTTCACTGCTATTCTCAAGGCCCTACTCAACCTTTCCCCAGTCAGGCTTATCAAAGCACCTGAGA
This sequence comes from Leucopleurus acutus, assembly GCF_964270905.1. NCBI lineage: Eukaryota > Metazoa > Chordata > Mammalia > Artiodactyla > Delphinidae > Leucopleurus > Leucopleurus acutus. The sequence continues at coordinate 67,864,091 of NC_139142.1, read as the reverse complement.
TAAGAATTCTATCTACACTGCCATCCTACCTTAAGCCTCAGAGGAAGGGCCATTTCTCTTGCTTCTCATGCCCAAATGCATAATTGTGTTCTGAATCCCTTTCTCTCTCATCTCCTTGACAGCTTCATTCCATCAATTTTCTCTTCTCCTCTTTATCCTCAATCTTCCCGTCTCAGTTGTTCTTTTTCCTTAGCATATACACATGCTCAAGTCTCTTCTACCTAACAAATCCCGCCTTTGGCCCTTTAACTATTACTACATCTCTTCATCTCCTCACAGCCAAGCTGCTTTAAAGAGAAGAATAGAATTTAAATATCCTCCAGCCCCAAAAAAGGAACCCTCCTACACTGTTGGTGGGAATGTAAATTGGTGCAGCCACTATGGAGAACAATATGGAGGTTCCTTAAAAACTAAAAATAGAGTTACCATATGATCCAGCAATCCCACTCCTGGGCATATATCCAGAGAAAACTCTAATTCGAAAAGATACATGACTACAATGTTCATTGCAGCACAACTTACAGAGGAGTGGATAAAGAAGATGTGGAGATATATATATATACATATATATATATATATATATATGTATATATATATACACACACACACACATATATATAATAGAATATTAATTAGCCATAAAAAGAAACAAAATAATGCCATTTGCAGCAACATGGATGGACCTAGAAATTATACTAAGTGAAGTAAGCCGGACAAAGACAAATATGATATGATACAGCTTATATGTGGAATCTAAAAAAAATGATACAAATGAACTTATTTACAAAACAGAAATAGACTCACAGACACAGAAAACAAACTTATGGTTACCAAGGAGGATAGCGAGGGGTAGGGGAGGGATAAATTAGGAGTCTGGGATTAACATATACACACTACTATATATAAAATAGATAATCAACAAGGACCTACTATATAGCATAGGGAACTATACTCAGTATTTTGTAATAACCTATAAGGAAAAGAATCTGAAAAAGAATATATATATATACACACACACACACACACACACACACACACACACACACACATACACGCACACACACATATATAACTGAATTACTTTGCTGTACACCTGAAACTAACACAACATTGTAAATCAACTATATTTCAATAAAAATAAATAAATACATAATTAAATATCTTCCAGCCCCACTCCCTCCCAGTGAATTGCAGCAACACATCTGTCAACACACATCAATAACTTGGCTCTCATCAAACCTAGTGTAGGCCTTTCAGTTCTAATCCTCCTGGGGCCCGCTAGAACATGGGACACTGTCAACTCCTCACCCCCGACACACAAGCTTCTGGGACACCTCTCTTCTAACTCTCCGACCTCTTGTTTTTAGTCATCTCTGTGTCTGCTCCCCATCCGCTGCCTGCCCTGAATTTTGGAGCTACTCAGGGTTCAATTCTCAGCTATATTCCTTAGGTCATCTTATCCATGTTCCATGAGTGCTGACTCTCAAAGCAATATGTCTAACCCAGAAGCCTTCCCTGAGCTCCAGATCTCTCATTTTAACTGGCTGCTAATTATCAACAACTGCTTCAGACTCTGCACACATTAAACTCATCACTTTTCTCATACGTTCACTTTCTACTTCATCCCTCAAATATGTCTCTACTTCAGCAACCCCCAACCTTTTTGGTACCAGGAACCAGTTTCATGGAAGACAATTTTTCCACAGACCGGGGAGAGGGAAATGGTTCAGGCCGTAATGTGAGTGACAGGGAGTGATGGGGAGCAGCAGATGAAGCTTCGCTCCCTCACCCGCCCCCCACCTCCTGCTGTGCGGCCCGGCTCCTAATGGACCACTAGCGGTCCATGGCCCAGGGGGTTGGGGACCACTGCTCTACTTCATTTTACATCCCTGTTTTGGTTTTTATCCTCCTATCATCTAATCCAAAATCCCGAGTAACATCCAGAGTTCCTCCTACCTGCTCTGTCCCCTGTTTTTACATCTGTATTCTTCTACCTCAGTGTGGACTCTTACGATACTTTCCTAGCGTCCTCCAGCAAAGGGTCTTTAGTCCTCCAAAGAGTTTGGGATGTATACTGTAGTCAATGGTTTCCAAATCTGATCTACCCAGAGAGCCTGAGGAAGATTATTTAAAAATACAGGTTTGTTATTTGTACACCTATCCACCCCCACTCCCACCATAAATATACTGAGTCAGAAAGGGGGCAGAAATAATCCGTGTTTTAAAATTTTCCCAGGTGATTATCAAACAAACCATTGTCTGATAAACACTGGGCACTGGTGAGGTCTTACACAATGATGTTGTATAAAATATTGTGCTTCAGAAAGACAGTTCTGGAAGCAGTGTGCAGGATGTACTAGAGGCTGATTAAATGCTGCCCAGATGTTTTCCTGCAGATAAAAATGTTAAAGGTTCTAGTTATAGCCACAACTGCATGCAAAAGATAGTGGTTCCTGTCAATAGTAAGTCTACCTATATTCCTGTCTATCTATCATTATCACCTATCAATCTCTTCTAGCTATAAAATAGATGATTAACATCTGTGCTGACTGCCTACAGTGACCAAGAAACTTGGAAATATTAATTAACTTTTGTAAAGTCACACAGTAACTCAGTAATATAAACAAACACCAGATTTTTATGATCTTCTGTCTCCTTTTCTTATACAGTTCTCCCTCAGCCAGTAAAACTGTCTAGAGATGGGTTATCATTGTATCTTCTTTAAATAAAGCTTTCCAGTGGCTTTTGGAATTAACCAACACCTCATTTCCTCCTTATGAAAGTGATCAGGCAATCATATCCACTCTGGAGCCCAAATCCTCTGAAGAAGGTTCAAATCTGAGAAGTGAATACATTTTATCTAAGCAGAGCCTGTCAGAACATTTTTAATAAAAACCTGGCCCAATTTCAGAGCTTTCTTTTCATTAGGGCAGGTCTGAAAGCAAAGGCCTTGAAAGTGGTTAGAAAAACATAGTGTAATCACTATGGTACCATTATCCTGTCCCTGGGTAATCATTAGGCATCAGCTTGCCAAAGCGAAGGGCGGCAAATTACTCATTTATTGTTACCTGAGCTGTGCAGAAGACTGAAATCTGGACTACTAATGATTTTTTTTCACCTTGTTTGGGAGATTCTGTAGAAAAGTTCACATGTAGCACAGATGCTAGTTGGATGGCAAAGGTGCTTTCAGACAAATATAAAAGGGAAGCAAAGCATCACCTTCCTTCAAAAGTAAAGCTGAAAAGCTCCACATCATTTCATAAAAGCAGCTCTAAGGGAGAAATACTAAAAGTCGTCAAGATCTATAATGGGAAAAGAAACTAGTTAGTTGGCTTTGAGTAGATTTTGATCTGCTCTAAAAGATATTAGACACTCAGAGTACAAGTTGAATTTAACGCAAATCTAGTTTAAGGTAAATATTTACCAACCAGTTTGTAGGAAAAAAAATCTATTTAATAGTGAGATCATCTAATGAATTAGATTTGTGTGCGTGTGTGTCAGCTGCTTTAGCAAGTTTCAAATTCAATAAAGGCTCCAAGTCTAGGTATGGTGAAAGAGAACCAAACCATTCCTAATCTTGTTAAAGTGGGAGCATTTACAAGATCTAGTACAGGTAAGTATGATTGGGAACGTGAAAGGCAGCCATTACAATATTTGTGTCCACACCTAAAATAGACATCTGGAGTGAACTGATATTCCTGATACTAGGGATAACAGATGTAGGCAGGGAGGAGAGTCCAAGATAGTTTTAGATAGTTTTGTGAACATAAAATGTTACATTCAAGAGTTCAAGAGTAAAGATCGAATGCCTCTTGCTTCTATAGGAAAAAGTCCAATGTCTGGAATGGGGACGTGAGAATCAAAAAGCATTGATTTCTATTGCTGGCTCAGCTGATGACTGCTTCTGTAGTCTGAGGCAATTTTCCTAGCCGATTTGTGACTAAATCTCAGCATCTACAAAATGAGGTTAGGAATCTTTTCTGTTTGAGACCCAGCTAGTATTATTAGGACTTTTGTTCATGTTATTAATGTTTATGATGCCTTCAGGGATTTTCAGACAAGAGCATTACATAAGCCCAAAGTGTTATTAATATTGCTTTTTATGTTATTCCAAAAGGGTATTGTGGAGGCTGATGAATTAACATTTGCAACATTCTGTAAAAAGGGTTGGAATAAACAGTGTCAGTATTACTTAATGCACAAATTATCCCTTAAAGACATGCAGAAAACCTACAAATGATAGCTTCCTGATCAACCTGATATTCGGCTTATACCAGACTCTCTGACACCTAAAGCATTTGCCAAAAGATTATACCTATGTATCTATTTTGCCTTCTAAACTCAGTGTGCCAGTCTACCCATTCCATCTAGAGAGGTGAAAGAATGGGTTGTGAAATTTCATTTGTTCAAAATTTTGAAAGATCTAGTAATTTGTAATTTTTCCTTGGTTTCACTGTTGCTTTCTTAACTGTTCTTGATGCATTGTAATCCAGTTTTCTAACAGATGGGGTTTTAACATGAGGGCATCCTTTGGGGTTTTGGATTTTTGTCAGAGGTTTGCTTCATGTTTAATGCCTGATATAGACGCTGGACATATTTTTATGCTGCCTGGCTTTGAATGGCTATTTAAGTGTGTATTACAGGCATAAGGCACCTTCAATTTACAGTATTTTACCTACTTATACCATTTCCAGGGCTCTCTATTGTAACATTATCATTAGGGTTGCTGGCCCTTTGCTGCCAACAACATGATTAAATCCTATTACAATTACTCTTGTTATAAAATCTTCTCATGCTTCTTGGCACTAAAGGTGCACAGAGCCATGCAGGTGGTCACATAAAAAGGAGCAATGTACTCCGAACTGAAATGTTAGGAGAGCTCTAGCCTAGAGAAGGCAAATAGATCCCCAAAGTAAGATATTACTGTATTACTGTACTCTCTGGGGATGGATTTTCTTCTGAAGTTTAGTTTATAATACTAAAGAGGGTTTTGCTCTTATTTGGTTTTCCTCCCTAGGGGAGTGAAGGAGGGGGATTTAATCTGGAGGAATTCTTCCCAAAGAAAGGCTCAGAAAAAGGCCCAATGATGACTAGAAAAATGACAGGCTGTTTTAAGACAAAGAGGGGAGAATCTAGTCAATGAAATAATGTCTCCTATTTCATACACAATAATGGTGCTTCTTACACCTGGGAATAATGAAATGTGAGTTGGGATTTTTTCCCCTCTTGTGGTGAAGCATTCAGCAGTGCTTCTCACAACCAGAAGTAGCAACTTGTAACGCAGGTGACAAAAGGGCAGAGTTGCTCACTTTATGAAACTGACTTGTCTTCAAAACTACTTAACCTGACCTTATTAGTACCTCGGTCTATGCATCCACATTCTGGGAAAACAGCCAGGTCCCCGCATGGTGTGTATCTGTGCAGAACTGTGGGAAGTGGTGCAGAGGGCTAGTCCAAACCACCAGGGCTTTGCCAAGCCGCCCGTGTTTACTTCCTGCCTCTGTCACGTGTTAGCATGCTTTCCAGCAAAATACCTGTGCCTAGGTTTCAGTTTCCTCATCTGTTTCCTCATCCTCATAAGGTTGATGGGACGACTGAAGTAGTTGATATTTATGAAACACTTAGAATAATACATGACTCACAGAAAATGCTGTCTTCTCCTAGTAACAGTGGTGTTACTGAAGTAGCCCCTGGAATGGGCGTGCACATACATGCTGAAGTCTGATGGCACAAAGGCACATTTGTACCTCACCTTTGCAGTGTGAGGAAATTTGGCAAAAGAGAAACGGAGCATATAAAAACATACCCAAGTTACTATAATACAAGGCTATTTCATATAATAGTAATAGTTAATGATTATTGGACATGGACTTATGCTGGAGTGAGCACTTCATGTGCATCATTTCACTGAATCCTCCAGTAACTCTATGAGGAGCCACAACTATTATCCTTAGTTTACCACTGAGGAAAATGAGGCACTGGGTAGTAAATGATACAACTTATACATGAAGAGCTGGGAGAAGTTTATCTGACTGCTATTTTTCTGCTTATCTCCCTCCTCTTCCTAGATGGATAGATACATAGATACACAGATACATAGATAGATATATAGTTACACAGATACGTAGTTACATCGATAGATAGATAGATATGAATAAGAATTGTTAACTTTGCCCTAAACCATGAATGTGTGTATAGTTACAAATATAAGATATATGTGTGTCCATATATTATATATTTTCTCTGAAGCAGAACCAGAAGGTTATAGCTAAATAAGAATTCATTTATGGACATGAAGCTCAAGACCCTATATTAACTTAACCATCTTTTCATGCTTGCATGCATATTCATTTGTATGAAGGTGCACACAAAGTGTCTGCTTTCTTGGGGCTCCAATATGCATGTCATGTCTATTCTCCTAAATGCCAGTGGCAGAGTAAGCTGATGGTGGTGCGGGGGTGTGGTCTGCCCCAGGTGCAGGTCGTAAGGAGGCACACTGTCTGTAGGCAATTGAAAAACCATAATAAAACCAACTAAAAATCTGCTTACATCTTCTTATCACCATGCATTTCTAAATCACGTTGGTGATAGCATAGTGCTCCTCAACAGAGTAGGCCTCTAGTTCTCTCCCATCTCCCTCCCCTTTGGTTTGCTACTTCATATCTGCCTTAGGGTAGGAAATTAAAGTGGGGTGCAAAGGAAAGGCTACCTTTTCAATAATAAAAATACTTATTAGCTATTTATTAGTTAGGTATTTGTTTAGCATGTAGATATTGTTAATGACTGCTGTTACGACACTTTCACAGCACAGAGGGAAAAAAAAAACTTTTATGGAAACAAATACATACACCCAGAAACAAAGGCAAATAATTGCTATAAAACCATCTTTGCTCAATCCATCCCTTTTAACATCCAGAAAGGCCAGAAGGCACATATCCACTCCTTCTTGTTCCTGTTGTTTGGCAGGGAGGTGTGTAGTTCTTTGATGATGAGAGAAGAATAGAAGAAGTAGTTAAGGATAAACCCTTTCCTATTTAATGGTTCCATTCTTTTCTTCTCCCCAAGGCGATGGAGGATGTATGGAGAGGAATAAGAATTCAGAACAGTATGACTAAATCACACTCGTTAAAGTTAGAAAAGCCCTGAATAGGTCAATTCTACTGACTTCATAGAGGGGAAAAAAGTGCAAGAACCTATTCATGAGGGGTAAAAGGTGTTGCAACTCCCCACTGGAGCTTACTGTTTACTCACCTGCCTACTACAGTTATTGTCATCACATTTTATTGATAAGGTCATCCCAAGGCAAAACTATAAAATATGAGGAGTTTTTCTTTGGCTTGTCCCTACTTTCGGAAGACTCCTTCCTACAGGTTTTTAGGGCTCCCATCTCGTTATTTGCGGCCGCTCCCCTAGCCGCCATGACCACCACCATCACCACTACCTTCCACACATAAGATTTTGAGGGCTTTGGCAGGAACTCATGTTCCCAATGTTCCCCACGCATTTTCTCCCATCAATATTTTCCCTTCCTGTGCCCCATTCCTTGAGAACCCTGCCATGAGAAAATGGCCGGTGATAAATCAATCAGATAGTCCAATTCCCAAAGCTGGAATACAGTCGTCCTTGGTATCTGTGTGGGATTGGTTCCAGGACTCCTGCGGATACCAAATTCCAAGGATGCTCAAGTCCCTTATATAAAATGGCCTAGTATTCATATATAACCTAAGTACATCCCCCTGTACACATTAAATCATCTCTAGATTACTTTTAATACCTAATACAATGTAAATGCTATGTAAATAGTTTGTAACTACAATGTTAGTTATATAAATAGTTGCCAACAAATTCAAGTTTTGCTTTTTGGAATTTTATAAAATTTTTTCTCGAATATTTTTGGTCTGTGGTTGCTTGAACCCGAGGATGTGGAACCCGTGGATACGGAGAGCCAACCATATAAAACAATTATATACACATCAAATAGATAAATTGGGTCATTTGTAGAGACGTGAATGGATATAGAGACTGTCATACAGAGTGAAGTAAGTCAGAAAGAGAAAAACAAATATTGTATATTAACGCATATATGTGGAACCTAGAAAAATGGTACAGATGAACCGGTTTGCAGGGCAGCAATAGAGACACAGATGTAGAGAACAAACATATGGACACCAAGGGGGGAAAGAGGTGGGGGTGGTGGTGGTGTGATGAATTGGGAGATTGGGGTTGACATATATACACTAATGTGTATAAAATGGATAACTAATAAGAATCTGCTGTATAAAAGAAAATAAAATTCAAAAAAAATAGATATATACATAAAAATTTATAGTATGTGTTTTCATTTGCTGAGTGTTGTTTTCTCTCAGTTAACAAGCACTTTTTTTTTTTTTTTTTTTTTTTGTGGTACGCAGGCCTCTCACTGCTGTGGTCTTGCCCATTGCGGAGCACAGGCACCGGACGTGCAGGCTCAGCGGCCATGGCTCATGGGTCCAGCTGCTCCGCGGCACGTGGGCTCCTCCTGGACCGGGGCACGAACCCGTGTCCCCTACATCGGCAGGCGGACTCTCAACCACTGTGCCACCAGGGAAGCCCAACAAACACTTTTAAGGCAAACTGCCATGTAAGCTTTCAGGCAATGGGTATAGCACACCCTGTTTCCATTGCTTTCTGTCAATGAATGCTCTATTGTACTCTTTTAAATTGAGTGTCTCTGGCATCTTTCATTCTGTTTTATATATAGTCTTATGTCTTTTAAAGAAATAATTGAAAAAAAAAGGAAAAATTTTTTTCATGGTCCTATATTTACCCACATATTTACCATTTCTGATGGTATTTTTTCTTCCTGTGGATTCCTGTTACTCTCAGGTGCCATTTCCTTTCAGCCCAAAGAACTAAATTTAGTGTATCTTGTCAGGAAGATCCGCTAGTAATGAATTCTTCCAGTATACATTTTTGAGGAATTATCTTTATTTTGCCTTCATTTTTGAAGGATAATTTTGCTGTAGATAGAATTTTCTGTGTCTGTTTTTAACAGCTTTATTGTGATATAATTTATAGACCACATAATTTACCCATTTAAAGTACACATTTCAATGTTTTTTTAGTATAATCAGAGAGTTGTGCAGCCATCACCAGAATCAATTTTAGAGCATTTCTGGATATAGAATTATATAGGTTGACAGTAGTTTTCCATTTCTTTCAGCACTTGGATTATACCATTCCATTATCTTCTGGCCTCTATTGCTTCTGATGAGAAATTAATTATTAGTCATATTGTTTCTCCTGTACATAATGAATAATTTTTCTCTTCTTTCAAAAAATGTGTTTATTTGATTTTTCTATTGGTCTGTCTTCATGTTTTCTGATTATTTCTCCTGTCATCTGCTATTGAACCCCTTTAGTGAATTTTCTATTTTTGCTATTTTACTTTTCATCTCTAGAATTTCCACTTGTTTCTTTTTTATAGTCTGTTTCTTTACTGAGATTCCTGGTTTATCACTGTCATCATATTTTCTTTTAACCATTTATATTTATATTACATGTACATGGTTTCCTTCAATCTTTGAACGTATTACTAACAGCTGCTTTGAAGTCTGTATCTGGTAGATCCAAAATACTGTAAAGCCCACTGAAAGTCAGTTTCTATTTAGTGTTCCCCCCCTCTCCCCCGTGTATGTGTCACATTTACCTGCCTTTTTGCATGTCTCATACGTTTTTTTGTTAAACATTGGATATTTTAGATAGTATATTGTAGTAACTCTGGATCCTGGTTTTCCTGATTTTCTTCATTGAGTTCTTCTCTCTCTCTCTCTTTCCCCCTTCTCTCCCTCTCCTTCTTTCTCTCTCTCCCCCTACTTCCTTTCTTTCTCTCTCTCTCTCTTTATACATTGCTTCGTTGAACTTATTCTGTAGAAGCTGTCTCCTCTGTAATGTGTCACCACAAATGTCTCTGCTAAGATTTTTTAAATTCTTATTTCTATTTGTTACCCTGGCTTCCTAGGGGTCACTCTGAATTGCTCAGTGGCCAGCCAATAAGCCATAGCTTAGTGGTCAGAGATTGTGCTCAAACACCTTGTGCTCATAAAACTTATCTTCTGCCAATGGAACTGTGTGTGATTTGAAGAAGACATTCAAAGTTCAGACAACTTTTTCTTGTCTGTTCCAGATTTTATTTTCCTCTCAGCTCTCTGGAGTCCCTCTGTGTGTTCACAAAGTCCCCAGTCAGTCGGGGATGTGTGGAGAATGTACATAGCCCTGCTACAGCTCTCTCACTTCCAGGATCTCCCTGTCAAATTTCTGGCTAGTCTGTAAGCCTGCCACCCATCACAAGCAGGACCGCACTCTCAAGCTAGCAAAGCTGCAGGCTTGCCTATTCATTTCTTACCAAGTTTGCTGCTCTTACTGAAAACACCTGTCAGCCATGGGATTTTGCTTTCAGCTACAGACCAATTCCATTCCCTCTGGCAGCAAAGCTGCTGGTTTCACAGACAGCCTTATCCTGGTCTAACTGGTGTGCCAACTGAGCTGGGGTGGAGGAGAGATGGAAGCAGCCTCAGGCAAGAAGGCCACTGCCTCCCACTGTTTTTACCTAAATTCTAGCAGCTTTTCATAAATAAATGGTTCTGTCTTTACTGTTTGCCTTTCGTTGATTTCTAAAGCTCAGAAATGCTTGGGGGATTTGCTTTGACAATTTTGGACAGTTTTATGTTTGGCTTTTGAGAACAGGATTTGCTGACCTCTTCCTTCCCCCAGGGCCCAAAGTTCTACCTTCAAATCATGCATTCCTTATTCCACAGTGGACCCTTTTCCACCATTTAGTTTCTGCTCTGGGGAACAATTTTGACACATATGCCTGACTACAGTGGTGCAAGAGACAGGGTTGAACCTGTCCCAAATAAACAAAACAAGAGAATCATGATGGATTTCAAAATGCAAATTTTACAGTTGTTTAAGCCACCTTACCAGGGGTCTAGGACTACTAAATGATCTATAAAGGAAGGTAAAGATTAGAAAGCAGTCAGCATATTATTAATGGGGATTCACAATATCCTTGTTATTATAAGTGGCACCATAACATTATGGCATCCTAAGAGCATAGAGACCTAGTAGCCCTGACCGATAATTGTGTGCAATGGTGGCTAAAACAATGGACGTAAAAATATCATGATTTCTGATGATTTTAAGAGAAAGGATTATTGCCTTTGTTCAAGATTGGGGTTACCTATCTTCATCCCCCAATAGTCCTAATTCAGCTCCATGTCTGCTTCCAGAAACACATATCCCTCATAAAATACAGCATGCCAGCCTATTCTCTGCAAGAATGTGTAGGTGTTTTATTTGAAGGGGGATCAATAGAGAAGTTTGGTTTCAGGATTGATAGACAATCTCACGAGAATTCAAGAATAGGAAACAATAACACCAGGATTCATAGGATGGGATCCAAAAGGTCAGGACAAGGCTATCCACCTTGGCTTTAAAGCAGGTTCATGCCAGTGGGTCTCTGCTTCTCCCCTTATCTTATTATTCTTCTTCCTCTTATAAACCAGCTTTGTTTGCCCATGGTCTCTCTACTCCCACAAAAGGCCACATGGCTTTGGCTTGGCATGAACTGACTTTTATCTGTCTTTACAGACATTACAGCTCTTCTTCCACAACAGACTTAGTCATTTAGTGCTCATTTTGCAATTCTCAAAAGAAAGAGTCTGATTCATCCATCTTGGATCAGTAATCTCGGGCCAGCGGGTCAAGCTTATTGAAGTACTTCTGATATTCTATGGCGATCCTCTCAGCAGGGGTCATGGGTGGAGATCTCCTTAGGAAGGCGCATAGACTGGGAATGAGGGCAATGACTGACATCTACAATATAATTGGTTTCTTCCTAAAACTCATTCTTCCTAAGTGAGTTTTCTCTATTCTTCAAATGCTAAAACTTTGTTGGATTTTCTCTAAGGCAGATACATTCAGAATTTGATTGGGGTGAGCTCCTGAAATTATTTTGATAGCAAATACTAGATATTGTTTTATTTTCAACTTTTCCATCTCACCTTTGCTACAGATCTCAATTTTTGGTTACAGACCATTTAGCATAAACGGTTGCAATATATAATTTTAATTAATGCATGGAAATACATAAGAATTAAATTGAGGACAGGAGAAGGCACTTCATGTGAGGGAAAGAGCATAGCAAAATTATGGAGGCTGAAATGATCATGGTTGATGTAGTTTCCTAGGGCTGCTGTAACAAATTACCACAAACTGGGTGACTTAAAACAATAGAAATGTATTCTCTCACAGTTCTGGAAGCTAGAAGTCTGAAAGCAAGATATTATCAGGGCCATGCTCCCTCTGAAGACTCTAGGGAATAATCCTTCCTTGCCTCTTCCTAGCTTCTCATAGTTGGCAATTCTCGTTGTTCCTTGATTTTCAGCTACATCACTCCAATTTCTGCTTTTGTTTCATATGGTTGTCTTTGCTCTGCATGTCTGTGTCTGTTCAAATCTCTTTCTCCTTATAGGGATACTAGTTATTGGATTTAAGGCTCTAACCCAGTATAACTTCATCCATACATCTGCAAAGACCCCATTTCCAAACATGATCATATTCACAGGTACCAAGGGTTAGAACTTCAACAAATCTTCCTGGGAGACACAATTTAATCTACAACAGTCCAGTTAAGAAACTCCTGAATGAAACGGAGCACATGTACTATGGAAAAAATGAGGATAATCATGAAAATGGAATTCATGAGACCTGGGTCATAAATATTCATGGTGCAGATGCTACACCATATTAATCAATTCGAAAGGTGTCTTTCCCAAAATAGCCTACATAAATTTGAAGTATTAGAAGTATCTCATTTAGAACTCTTCAATAGTGTTGAGTTTTGTTTGATTATTCTTTGGTGCTATCGTTTCTTCTTCCTACTTTGCTGAGAATTTCCAAAGATTTTCCTACATCTTCCCCAACATTTTTGGATTCCTGACTGTTACCATATATATATTATCTATGCTCTTATCTAAAGCCTATCCATAATTTTGTACCCTAAATCCTATACTTCAGCAAATCCCCCCTCCCTGACTTTCCTATTTTCACTCTCAACTGGATCATTCCCATCAACGTGCATAAAGATACCATTATTTTCCACATCTCAAAAGAACTCTTGAGTCTATTTTATCTGACAGATCCTGCACAAATGGTTTTGTTCCCTTTCTTCCCCTTTGTCTCCTTGAAAGACATCTATATTCCCTTCACCAAGTCCTCTCCTGCACACTCCAATCTGACTCTCACCCCACCACTCCACTCAAAGTGTTCTGGTCATGGTTATCAATAGCTTCCACATTGCTAAATCCAACGTTCAAGTCTCAATCTTCATCTTTCTTGACCAATCAACAGCATTTGACACAGTTGACTATTCTTGTCTTGTAGACACACTTGCCTTCCAGGACACTACACTCTTCTCAATTTCCTTTCACTTCACTAGTTGCTCCTTCTACTCATCTTTTTTGGTGATTCTTCTTCAACTTCTTAATATTTGAGCATACTAAAGCATCCTTGGATCTCTTTTCATACACATACACACACACACACACACACACACTTTTGGCATCTCATCCAATCTCTTGGCCTTAAATGCTCCAAAATATATATCACTGGTCCAGACCCCTCTCCTGTACTTCAGACTACATTACTAACTGCCAATTCAATATGCTTGAGTGTGTAATAGACATTTTGAACTCACCACATCCAAAGCTGAAGTCATTGTGCCACCAAACCTGCTCTGCTTTTAGCATCTCCACCTCTGATGATGGCAACTCCATTCTTTCAGTCATTTGTGCCAAAAATCTTAGTCTTTCTTGACTTCTTCCTTCTTCTCATACCCCATATGGAATCCACAAAGATTTGCTGTTCAAAATATAAAGTACATTCAAAATATAATCAGAATCAGGACTTCCCTGGTGGTCCAGTGGCTAAGATTCTGTGCTTCCACGGCAGGGGGAGAGGGTTTGATCCTTGGTCAGGGAACTAAGATGCCACATGCCGTGCAGCCTGGCCAAAAAAAAAAGAAAAGAAAGAAAAAAAAGATATAATCAGAATTCTACCACTTTCTCCATCTCCACTGATATATCCTTATAAATGCACTATCATCTCTCACCTAAATTATTACTTTTATGTTCTTCCAACTGGCCCACTTCTACCCTTGTCCTCCTACAATTTATTGACAACATAGCAGCCAGAGTAAAGTTGTTAGAATTTAAGTAATATAACATGTCTCTTCTGCTCAAAATCCTCCAATGCCTCCTCACCTCATGCAGGGTAAAAGCCAATGTCTTTACAGTGGCCCATAAAGCCCTATGTGAATTGGCCTCTTGAAAACGTGAACCTCATTCTATTTTCTCTGTCACTAACTTCACACCAGCCATACTGCCTTCTTAACATTCATCAAATGTGTCAGGTTTGCCCTTGCCTTCGGGCCCTTGCAACTACTTTTCCTTCTGCTTAAAATGCCTCTTCTCCAGATACTTGCATTTCTAATTCCTCACTCCTTCAAGTCTGAGTAATTATTACCTTCTCAATGAGGCATATCCCAACCTCCATCCACACCCCAAGTATTCATTACTTTGTACTACCATCTATTTATACAATATTTCTTATGTTTATTGTTTATCATCTCCTTCCTTTACAATATTAGGTTCGTGAGGACAGAAAATTTTGTCTGTTTGGTCACTGATGCATTTCAAGCACCAAGAACACTGAATACTTGTTGAGTGAATGAATGCTTTAACTTTTAAGGCTAGACCAATAGATTCTGAAGGCAAAAAGAATTTTTCTTTTTCCTCTAGTGATCTCACCAATTAAGGTATAATTATGACTAGTGTAACACCAAAAACTGCCTTTAAGAAATATACCTCATCACTGACACTAGTGGAGAAGAGCTTCACAGTAATGCTAAGCGGCATAACAATTTATTGGTCTTGGATAGGTTACTTTAAAGTGGTTGTAAGCTGCAATGATTAATGGTCCTTCACCTTATTGTGCAATGCAGTATGGCAGGGGTGACACTATCTCTTCCTTGGTATACAGCTGGACTCCACTTCTCAGCCCTGGGAGTCTTAGGGAGGTTATGAGTGTAGTTCTGGACAGTAGAATAGGGTAGAAATTCAACAGAATAGGATTGCGCTTTCCAGGCTGAGTCCTTACGTTTCCCTTGTGATTTTCTTCTCCCTTGTCCCCTGGTCGGAAGGAGAGGATGCAGTGGAGGATTCAGATGCCCTAGAACATGATGGAATCACCGGATGAAAGGAGGCTGAGTCTCTGAATCACAAGGTGGAAGACCATTCACCAAACTCTTTACTGGACAGCGACGTGAATGATGGCTAAAATCTTTATAGTTTTATCGCACTGATAATTGGGGTTGATTTTTATATGTATTCCACCATGACCAATTGAGCCAGTACCTAATATTGTCTCAGAAAGGTAGGATGAAACTTGATTATGCAAAGCTATGAAAATGGCATGTGTTAGCATCAAGGAAACTTGAAATCTCTGGCAAAAATCTTTGCTTTTAACTAAAATGCTCCAATATATTAGCATTTTTTCTTGGAATAAATAGGTTGGTGCTTTTTGGACCTGAGATGTGAATCTCTGGCCTAAGTTAGGGTTCCTCTTTGAATTCAATGGCAGTGTCAATAGGAAAGCACCAACCTATTTATTTAGGTTGGTGTTTGTGCTTGGCACCACCTGGCTGCAGTTACATCGCTCAGCACTAAACACGCTGGCTGTGTCAGAGTGGGGTACTGTCATTCTGATGAAGTGGGGAGTGTGTTGGCCTGGTAGGAAGCCTTTTAAATTGAATGACAAGGTTTTTCTTATTTGTTACATCCCCAGGCCATTGTCAAATCATATAATGCCAGCCCAGGAAAGTAATTACAGAACTGTTGTGAGGCTGTTAGCAGCTGCTTTTCATTTTTCCCCATTGTGACTGGGATGTGGTGGAGAAAAATTGGGATGACTAAGAACCACAACATAAACGCCACCCAATCTGCTGGCCAGTCACATGTGGCACTTACATTTAGCCAAGGGAAAAGAGCAGGTTCCTGAATTGTTACTAGATGTAGATGACAAATATAATGAAGAATCTACAGCCAACTATCAGAGGCCCGGTCATGAGGACAGGTGGATTTCATTTATTAAATCATTACCAAAATCATCAGGCCACAAAGTCTAATTTCTAAAAACAAAATCCTGTGTTGACCCCACTGAGCTACCCCTTTTCCTCTTAGCTGTTTCTCTTCTTTCTAGTGTTTTCTTTATTATTTGTGTAAGGACCACAATGAACCTTCAGCTAACAATATGTAATTCAAAGTTTCCAACAATAAATGCAGATTCTCATAAAAAAAGCAACTGCAAAGATATATGAAGGGGAAATGGACAATATTAAATGCATTTTCATCTTACCACCTTATTTTAATTTGGTCCTTTCAAATAAGAACTTTATAAGCTGGCCACTGCTTATTTTCAAGGTTAATTTATTTCCTAAACTCTACTGAGTGAAGAATGGTATTACTTTTGACAGGCTACTGATTTAAAGTAAAATATGTATTGTTTTAAAGTTATAACTGTTTAAAGTTAATGGAAACTTCTTAAGATTCTTAACACAACCGAATGTTGTGTTTCCAATCAGGTGACAAACTAATCAGGATGAACCTTAAGTGATTATTCATCATTCATTTTCTCTGAATGAAATTGTTTAACTAGCATGTATCTATGCTAGCATTATTATGTTCACATATAACCCTTTCTTGTTATGAAAGTCATTACTTTCCTCTCCTTGGTTACTGAAATAAAATAAATACATTTATATGTCTTCTAGAGGTTGCAGAAGGAAGTTGCTTCCCTATACTCTAGACAAAATTCCTTCTACTAACAATGCGTTACTACCTTTCATGAAATAATTTATTTCTAAATGATGAAAGTGGTCAAAGGCTTAGGATCCAACAATATCCCGAATGAAAATAATTAGATTTGTGGTAAAGATAAGAGTGAGGTTTGAAACCTGTCGGTACATATCACTAAATAGAAATAAATTATGGCTTGTCAAAAATGACAGATTTCAACAAGGTGCTTCCTTTTCACTTTGAGTAAGACCTTTCTCCACCCAGCAATTAACTTTATTCCCATTAATATTCAGTAGCATTGACAAGGTTGACAGAGTAAAGCTGGGTTTTATAAAATTAAAGACAGATTGATAGAGACTCATTACTTTGTCTAATAATTTCACCATCGTATGTTAGATCTTAATAAATAAAGAACAAAGCTGTTGACTGTAGCATTGATTTGTTGTGCCAGGTAAAGGACTCAAATTTTCTGTGTATATTTTCTTTTGGTGATTCATAAATTTATTTTTGAAAATAAACAGTAATTTTGCCTAAAGGGTTACAGAGGTGACACGATAATACATTTATAGCATACCAGAATATGCTTAGCACTGGCATAGTTTTCTTTAGGTATTTCTTCACAATCTATAAATAATAATTATGCTACACAGTTAAATTAAATAACTGCACTTAATTAAATTAAATGAGTAACTGCACTTAAACGACCCTTTGATTATAGATTGAGAAAGCTTAAGCGCAAGTATATGCTTGTGGTGTGGTAGAAAAAGAGCAAAGAATTAACTAACAGCTCACGGGAACACGAAAACCAAACATTTTCGTCCTCCTCCATTTATGATATAAAAAGTTAGAAACAAAGTAGAGCAGGTTTCACAAAGTTTCAAGATGTGTCAAAGATGATGTTGCTCAGAGACATAACATCTGTCCTGTTTTTGTATTTGTCATATTTCCTAAAAAAAAAACTGAAAATGAAACATTGTGCTTTTTCAAGCTTATGGACACAGTTTTTTTGTGTTTTTTTTTTCATACAGGACACTTTGGCTGAGTTCAGCTTTGCTTTCTCTTCTAGAACTGTGAGAAAAAATTCTCACCATTGGTGAGAAAAATGTGATATACGCCTAACAAAATCAACTTGCATTTTTTTTCTGGAAGTTTCTAAGTTTTTCTTTCCCTCTGCCATGACAGGTGACTTCTCACAGGTGAAAGTCTCATTTTCCCTCAAGAGTTCTTTTTCCTTTAACCATTATATAGCTCAGTAAATTTTTTGCCAGGGGCAATATTAGTGAGTTCTGGATGTATTACTGATGTGGAATTTTGCCACTTGTATTTATTTTCTGTGCTATGACAACCTACTGTTCTGTGGTAGAAATGACACAATTTTAGTTCTCATCAAATTCATAGTTTCTGCAAAAGTCTAATTTTTCAAAAGTGAAAATTCATGTAGTGAAAATGGAATCATTTCACACAGTTCTTACTTTGGCCCCAAGCACATGCACTGAATAGCTCTACTCTTCATTCCCCCATTTTTGTCAGTATCAAAGTCTGAAGATGGGCAAGTTATACCTGAACACCCTAAGTAGGGAGTTTGTAATTAAGTTGCAACAATAATAACTTTGGATTTAATTTTCCTGCTTGTTGAGTTTCCTCTTTTGGATCCCTCTCTGATGTTCCACATCCCTTAACTCCTATTTCCCATGAGCCCTTATCTCTTCTCTTCATAGCAGTCTACTTCTCTGATTTCAGCGTTCTTCAGCTCCCTTGCTTCCTTTCAAACTTCCCTTTAAATTATCAATGCTAATGTTTTCCTTCAGTTATAGTCTTATTTTCCTCTTAATTATTCTGTTTTCTAATCCATTCATGAACTTGCTCCTGCTTTTCATTAATGAAGACTTTGGAGAGATGACAGCAGAAGAACAACTGCATTCATTTGTCAGTCACATATTTATTGAGAATTTACTATGGGCAAGACACTGTGGGAGAACACAAAGATGCTCTATACACCATCACTTCTCTCAATAGCAGCTGATGCTCAAATAGCACCAACTATGTGTCCGACAATGATCTATGTGATTTACAAATATCAACTTGCTTGGCCCTCCCAACATTCTCTATGTTTTTTTCTTGCGGTACGTGGGCCTCTCACTGTTGTGGCCTCTCCTGTTGCGGAGCACAGGCTCCGGACGTGCAGGCTCAGCGGCCATGGCTTATGGGCCCAGCCGCTCCGCGGCATGTGGGATCTTCCTGGACCGGGGCACGAACCTGCGTCCCCTGCATCGGCAGGCGGACTCAACCACTGCGCCACCAGGGAAGCCCCCCTATGTTTTAATATTCAGGTTTTATTATTATTCAGGTATGGTGAGGCCAACAGACCAGGAGATGACTGCCATTGAAAAGACAGTTTGTTACTCATAGTTCCCAAGAGAGGGGGACTCGTCACACTGTGCAGGGCCACACAAAGAAGCACCAGGATCAATCAGAATATAAAAAGAGTAGAAGGAAAATGTGGGGAAGAGCTTTTATTGTGGTTTCCATTGGGAGGAACAAGCAAGGCATGATAAAAAGGTTTAAGATTGGCTAGTTGGAATGATTTCAGGTAGCTCTGGGGTGTAGGGGCTGTCCCAAGTTGCCTGATGCCTGGCCTTGGGGTGACTGAGGCAGGGAAATATTGGCTTGCAGTGTAAGAGCCTGATAGAGGAGGTAGGAGAGGGTGTAGGCTTTGGATTGGGTAGTTTGCATGTAAGAGCCATACTCACAGACTAGTCATTTACTATCCCTCAGAACTGGCTAGCCCTGGGAGTAAGGTAAGTCTCCAGTGCCAGTAAGGTCCCACATATCAAATCATCAGAATAAAAATAAGTACGTAACACACCCTAGAGGCACGGTACTAGTATTATCAAAGCCACATAAGCTAATAAGTGGTTGAATCTAGATTTGGACCCTGTAGGTCTGGCTCACATTCTTAATTCACATTCTTAATTCTATGCCCTGTTGCTTCACCAAGGAACTTGGATTTTGTAAAGGAAATTAAAAATATGCAGTATATATGTGACATCATCTAAGTCCTGTAAAAGTAAAAAGGGGCTTCAGAACTCAGTGGAAGGAGATGTTAATCAGATTGGGGCTCAAGCAAAAGTTCAGAAGGAACAACAATTGAATGTGCATTTGAAGGGTAGCAAAGATGCCCACAGACATGAAGAGGTCATTCCAGGCAAATGGAATTGCCTGAACAAAAGTGTGAAGATCTGGAAATCTATGAATGGATTCAGGGAGTTGCAAACCACCCACGTGGCATAAGCAAAGCCTGTGCATAGGAGATTGATGCAAATGATACTGGGAGATCAGAATCAAGAAAGTCATGAGTGAAATAATAAGGGATTTGGACTTATTCAGGGAAAAAATGAGGAAGAGTAAGAGGTATAATATATACATTTATATATATATGTATTACATATTATATGCAGTATGCACATTATATATACATATATATACATACACATATACATTCAGTATATATATAGGAGGTCTTTGAGTAGCAGAGTAACATGATCAGAAACCCATCATCACAAGAAATTCAGAAGATAAAAGAGTAGAGATACCGATGGTCACTAAACTAAAAATAAGTCCTAACAGACCAGACTTATTTGTCTATAAGAAAAAGAGGGAAATAATCTTAATTGAAATAAGGATAACATGCCAAGACAAATTACAGACTTTGGAAACAGAGAAAATGATGAAGTATGATATTAGCACGAACGAGATAAGCCTTATTTATAAGCGCAATGTCAAAATAATTCCCAGTGTTATGATGGGATAGTGACAAAGTATCTCTGAAAACATATCTCCTGCCTTGAATTCCTCCACATGTTGAGGCTCGCTATCAGTCTCTGGCACTTAGAAAGACCTAGGAGATCATATCCTTTGATAAGCTATGGGAGATGGAGAGTGCACTGCAAAAAGAAGCAGTAATACAAGAAACCAGTGAAAAACTATGACAGAGAATCTATGTACACTGGCAAAAACAGACGATCCTCAAAATAAATAATTCCAATATGTAACTTTTATAATCTAGATTTATCATTGTTATTCACAAAATTTTTTAAATGTATGTGATGGCAATAACATAAAATATAAAAGCAATCTTTATTAATAAAATTCAACAAGATCCCTGTATCTTGTGTATCTTCACTAATTTAACAATTTTTAATTCTAAGTCTGTTAAAAGGAGTCTCAGATTTCCTTTGTTATATATTTGCATGTGGCAGCTATGTGGGCCAACTGACACTGGTAAGTTATATAGGTGACTCAATTATAATGAGTGGCAGTTTTCTTGATGTGATTTTCTGAAATGGTGAATATCACTCAGAAAACATAGTGCAGTATTCCCTTGATATAAACAGTACTGCATTCCTGGAAATTTGAGTTTATAACTGTAAGGAAGAAACTTTGTTGTAATATGTAAAATTATTTTCTAGTCTCTCAAATAATTATAAACGATTTTCCCCCTACACAAGTATTAATTTCAAATTTCAAAAATTTGAAAGTCATGTACCATTAACTCTCTACCGTGTAAAACTGACACATGCATAGTGGGACATCTACCATCTCTGTCCACCCACATCCTCTAAATAACATCATCCTCTATTTGCTATGTAAAATAAAAATAATCACATCACTTAAAAATTCTCCCTGTAAAGAACTACTGTTTTTTTTTTTTTTTGCAGTACACGGGCCTCTCACTGCCGTGGCCTCTCCCTTTGCGGAGCACAGGCTCTGGACGCACAGGCTCAGCTGCCATGGCTCACGGGCCCAGCTGCTCCATGGCATGTGGGATCTTCCCGGACTGGGGCACAAACCCGTGTCCCCTGCATCGGCAGGCAGACTCTCAACCCCTGCGCCACCAGGGAAGCCCAGAACTACTGGTTTAAGTAATGGAGCTCAATGTAAGGGAGATCCCTGCCATAAGACATACTCAAGCATATGCTAGAACCTCTTTTCGGGGAAATGGTAGGCAGAATTCAAGCACTGGGTGAATGGTTGGACTTGATCAAGGTTGAAAAATCAAATGCTTACAGACACAAAGCAGGTATGAGAAATGTGTAAACTGGGCCAAGAGAAAGACAATAGAGAACCATGTGGTCTGTGTGACCAGTTGTCCCAGCACCATTTGTTGAATGAATATTCTTTCCTCATTGAATTGTCTTCGTACCCTGTCAAAAATCAATTGTTTATAAACATGAGAGTTTATTTCTGGACTATCAGTTCTGTTCCATTGATCTATATGTCTATCCTTGTGGCAGTACCACACAGTCTTGATTACTATAGCTTTGTAATACTTTTGAAATCAGTAAATGTGAATCCTTCAACTTTATTCTCCTTTACCAAGATTTTTTTTTTTTTTGCTTGTTCTAGATCCCTTGAATTTCCGTATGAATTTTAGGGTCAGCTTGTCAATTTCTGCAAAGATGCCAGCTAGATTTCAGTAGGGATTACACTGAGTTTGTAGATCAATTTCAGGGATAGTGCTATTTTAACAATATTGTCTTCTGATCCATGAATATGGGATGTCTTTCCAATTATTCAAGTATTCTTAAATTTCTTTCAAAAATGTTTTATAGTTTTCAGAGTGCAACTTTTGTACTTCTTTTGTTAAGTTTATTCCTATTTTATGCTTTTCAACCTGGATGTCTTTTATGTCTTTTTCTTACCTAATTGACCTGGTGAAGTCGGGTTAGTTTTTAAAACTTATCTATTTTGTTTCCTATTTCTTTTACTCATTATTTATTAACTTGGTTCAATCAAACCAATCCTCTCCCTCTCTCTTTCAGTACTTTGCATCTTCTGTTATCTTTTGAACCTTTCATAATTTAATCCTTCAAAGAAAACACCCCTGATTAACATGACCCTAATACTCCAGAGGTTTTTTTTTTTTATCCACACTATTCTGACACTCTCATGGTCATAGTCTGGATTGCCATTTATTCTGTTACTGTTTATGATCTGGGACACTTTATTTCTCAAATTAAATTGTAAGCTCTGTTCAGTAGAGTCAATATTTTCAACTTTAAAGTCTTCAAAAAATCCTAACAGAGTCCTATGCATAAATAAATGGCTCAGAAATGTTTTTAATTTGCTTTCCTTCTTTCACAGAGAAGTAATTCAGTGAAATAAAAGAGTACTACATTGTCCTGAATCCTGAGTTTCCTGCTTAAATTCTGTATGCTGAGTGATTAATTTACATCTGAGTCTCAGTTTTTCCATCTGTAAAATGAGAGTAAAAATGTCTAACTTGCTAATAATGATTAGAACCAGGCAAGTAAAACATACAGCCCACGGCAGGCATTTGGTACCTGGCATGTGCTTTCAACATTGATAAAAGCAATGTGGCAATTAAAAACTAGGCTTATTCCATTGTATATATGTGCCACATCTTCTCAGCCATAAAAAGAAATGAAATTGAGTTATTTGTCACTCTGTCATACAGAGTGAAGAAAGTCAGAAAAAGAAAAACAAATACCTTATGCTAACAAATATATATGGAATCTAAAAAAAAAAAAAGGTCATGAAGAACTTAGGGGCAAGACAGGAATAAAGATGCAGACCTACTAGAGAATGGACTTCAGGACACGGAGAGGGGGAAGGGTAAGCTGGGACGAAGTGAGAGAGTGGCATGGACATATACACACTACCAAATGTAAAATAGCTAGTGGGAAGCAGCCGCATAGCACAGGGAGATCAGCTAGGTGTTTTGTGACCACCTAGAGGGGTGGGATAGGGAGGGTGGGAGGGAGGGAGACACAAGAGGGAGGAGATATGGGGATATATGTATATGTATAGCTGATTCACTTTGTTATAAAGCAGAAACTAACACACCCTTGTAAAGCAGTTATACTCTAATAAAGATGTTTAAAAAAACAATAAAAACTAGGCTTAGAGTTTTTGTTTTAGAAATAAAGGAAAAGGGAGAATGGAAGCCATTTAAATGGTTACAAAAGGTATTTCAGATTCTAACTATTTTTATTACAATGTCATATCTAACTCTTCCTTATCAGTGCCTTTTTTTCCTTGGAACTCTCACCATTTTTTTCAGGGGGAATATACAGCAACAAACAGAAAGTGTGACACACAGATGTGCACAGACAAACACACACACATATACACAACAAATATTATTTCTTATTTTATAAAAATGTCTGTCATCTTACACTGAAAAACAGAGGAATAATGTCAAGATGCAATTTACTGAAAGTCAACATTTAATGTCAAATAGAAGAAAGGTGAAAGGGCTCTACTCTAAGTCATTGCTTCCGTTTGAAATTAAGTGGGAAACCTTGGAAGCTACTTTTACTGTTACTAGGTTCACACTTTGTAGCAGTTAAACAGAGAAAAGTAATGCAAAATGTTATATGCTGATTTTTCCTTCTCCACAAACTACTGAAATAATTCTCTTTGTAAAAGTAAAAATCTAACCATCAGTAAAGTTTAACCAGAGAAATGATACGAATAGGTAAAAAGAAATATTTCAACTTCTTGAAATTTATTAAAGTGGAGATTCATTTTCTGCATCATCTTTAATGAGGAAATATTTAATTTAAACAAATATATTCTAAATAGAGCAAGTCAACAGATGTATCAGAGTAAATTAAAAAGTTTCACATTCTTGGGCTTCCCCCTTGGCAGTTTTATTTTTGGATTTGCCCTCTGTGGGTGACTGAATAATTTTCAGTCTTTATAGAGATTTAGCAAAAAAAAAGTCTGAAAGGTTATTTCATATGTACTGAGGAAATTATGTGTATCATCAAAGTCTAGTCAGGAAACAGAAACCACCTGAGTAGTTAAAGAGACTTTAATGCAGAAAATTGATTCCGTGGGTGATGAAAGAGCTGAGACACCAAACAAGGGACACTGGGGCAACCCAAAGATTAACAACAGCAGGAAGCCACCCTCGCCCACAACTGATGGGATAAAAGGCAAAGGCAGTGTTCCCAGCACTAGTGGAAGCTGGAACCATAGTTTGGCCCACCTGCCAAGAGTTGGATTCATAAAGCTGCTGGCAGGGAAGGAGGAAGAGAGATACCCTGGCTTATTCCTCCCTATTGCCCCCTCCACAATCCAGTCTGAAAAGCATGGGAACCAGAGCTGCCTCTTGACACAGAGCAGAGCAGGGGGAGGGCAGGGAAGGGGTGTGAGATCCAGGACACACACATCATATAATTACCTGCTACGGTGGGGCTGGTGGAAGGGAGTGAGGACTGGTAGTGAAGAAAGGAACGTGGAATGAGTTGTAGCATTTATATTTTGGTAGAGGATATAACATGGACCCTGAAGCTTTTATTCTTTTACGGGAAAATAATCAACGTGTTTGGGACCTATTCTGTCTCTTGATTTTTGCATTACACACTAGGCTTATCAATGCCGCTACAGTCTCATTTCTAGGTGGACACCTGGGAGCAGAGGCCACAACATTACCCTGTCTCACAACAAACTTCTGGTATTCCAGTATGATATCACAATGTTCTAGTGTTTTGCATACACACACACACACACATTTTAACTGACAGAAACATGATAGAACGTAAAATGTGATGGTTTCAGGAACCAGCTTTGTAAATTGTGCAACATAAGTTGTGATCCCAATGTTCTGTGAGAGTGTAAGATTCAAATCTATTCATCAAGACACTCTTTTTAAAGTAAATTTAGTTATTTATTCATGGCTGTGTTGGGTCTTTGTTGCTGCTCCCAGACTTTCTCTAGTTGTAGCAAGCAGGGGCTACTCTTCGTTGAGGTGCGTGGGCTTCTCATTGTTGTGGCTTCTCTTTGTTGCGGAGCACGGGCTCTAGGCGCAGGCTCAGTAGTTGTGGCTCATGGGCTCTAGATTGTAGGCTCAGTAGTTGTGGTGCATGGGCTTAGTTGCTCCGTGGTATGTGGGATCTTCCCGGACCAGGGCTCAAACCCATGTCCCCTGCATTGGCAGGCAGATTCTAAACCACTGAGCCACCAGGGAAATCCCAAGACACTTTTAATATAATGAAAACTTTTATGGGTCAGGGGAAGACGTATCACAATGAGGTCAGATTTTGCTTCCCAAGCTATTTGGTCAAGAGGCCACACACCCCAGCTACTGACGGATTTGCTGAAGCCAACAGAAACAGGTTGGATGGGAGAGGAGAGAATGTGACTGCATTTGACCATGGGTGGGGGCAGAGAAGGACCCATTAGGACCTCCAGCTGGTTCCTATTCACTGAAGTTAGGGACTGACTCCTGTCTGGTGTGCAAAACCATTAAGGGGATATTACTACCCTTCATCTGACCTTGACAAGAGAATATTTTATGATTAAAATAAAAAGACAAACTGATTAAGCTGCATCTGGGTTAACTTTCCTAAATAACAAATTGGCAGACAGCCTGGAAACAATGTAAATTCTGCTGCATTAAAATTACAATCACAGCTGATTTTTCTTCTACCTAGTTGGCTACTGAGAAATAAAATTTTGATGGTTGTATGCCTCATGTAGAAAGGCAACATATAGTAAATTTTCACAGAAATTCCCATAGATGGGACTGGAGGCAACCACATAGGAAAACGGGGAGCCAGGAGAAAAAGCTACAGCGAGTGCTGGCCCTTTCCAGAGCACCTTCATACTCACAACACTGTTCTATTAAAAGGTCAAGAAAGGAGGCTTGCCAAGAACCCCTTCTTTTGGAAAGGTAAATACAGGAGTTTATTTGCATATTAAGTAATCATAGAAACATTTTACAGTATAGCTTTCATTCACTAAAAACTGGCACATGATAGTTTATTTGCATAAGCATTTTTCTTCCCCAACTGAACTTAGAACCCAGGGAACATGTTGCAAGAAAAATAACAATAAAATATTTTCTCTACCAACTTTGAAAAAAAGCCAAAGGAGTAACATCGTGGTGTGTTTGTTTGGCATCAAATGTGTTTTGACTTATTGTCTTTAGAAAGGGCCTAAAGGTTAAAAAAAAAAAAAAAAAGGGAAAATAAGTCAAAATTGACTTTGTTTCAAGTCATTATGTACAACAATAGTTTGGGACCATGCAAGACAGAAAAGTTTGAAAGGAGAGGTCATAAGAGAAAGGTAAGACGACTTCATTTTGAAAGATGTCCAACACATACTTAGAAATATAAGATTGGCTCCCTCTTTCACAAGGCATCTCAGAGGAAAAGCAGCTCCTTCAGGATGAAGATAGGTATCTTCTTCCCAGTCACTAGCTGCCAGAAACTCACTGAAATAGACAATGAACAAAAACTTCATACCTTTGTTAAGAAGCCTATGGACACAGAAGTTGCTGATGATGCTCTGAGTGAAAAGTGGAAGGGTTATGTGGCTTGAATCAGTGGTGGGAATGACAAACAAGGTTTCCCTATGATCCAGTGTGTCCTGATCCATGGTCATGTTCATCTGCTACTGAGTAGGGGGTTTTCCTGTGATAGACCAAGGAGAATAGGAGAAAGAAATGGTAATTTGAGTGTTCTTAACTTGGTTGTTTTTTAAAAGGGAGAGTAGGAAATTCCTGGAAGGATACTGCTGTGCCTCATTGCTTAGGCCCCAAAAGGCTAAAAGCATCTGTAAAGTTTTCAATCTCTCTAAAAAGATGATGTCCATCAAGATGCTGTTAGAAAATCACTGCACAAAGAAATTAAGAAACCCAGAACCAGAGTGCCCAAATTCTATGTCCTGTTACTCCATGCATTCTACACACTGCTCTGAAGAAACAGCTTACTAATAAAAAGAAGGAAGAGGTTGAAGAATACGCTAAACTTTTGGTCAAGAGAATGGAAGACCAAGGAGAAATGCCAGGAACATTTCCAAGAGACAGAGGCTACTCCCTCTAAGAGCTTCTATGCTAGTCTAAGTCAAGTCAAAAATAAGATTTTCTAAGAGTAACAAATAAATAAGATCAGATTTAAAAAGAAAGAAAGAAAATATGGTATCAAAGCTTGGATAAAAATCAGGAGTGAAAATGTAAATTCTTTGCAAACACAGATAACATAAATAAAGTTAGAAGAGAAACAATGGGCAAGAAGGTTTGAACCACATGTAAGAAACAAAAGATTGGTTTTCAGTAAACTTCTACCAATTAATAAGAAAAAGGCAAAGACTGAACAAGAATTTCACAGAGGAGGAAACGAAAATGATCAATAAACATAAGGAAAGACAGTCCATTAATAGCCAAGGGAATGGATATTAAAAGCACAATATATATCATTTTATACCCTTCAGGTTAGCAACGAGATTTTTTTTAATTTGATGATGTCAAAGTATTGTGTAAACAGGTTCAAGTGGCCACACACTTCACATGCCAGGCTCTCTTGAGCAGCTTTTCCTGGGAAACACTCAAGGGACAGGAGCAGGTACCCTGGAACACCTCACAGCAATCTAGTAGAGCCCAACTCTGGGGTCTAGGAAAGCAACTCAGATCCTTGGGCTATGATGCTTTTATGCAGCGGGATTGAGAAAGGCCAACCCCTTCTCTGCAGGGATTAAAAACCAAGTTTCAATAGCAACATCATATGCAGAACCTTTGCTACAGTTCTAAGCTGCCAGTTTGGTGTTCACAGTTGGAAGGAATGCCCTTTCTTGGGAGTCAGATAGGTGCACGTAGTGGCAAGTCAGCAAAGAATCTGCCCCCGTGCTTTCATAGTTGAAGCAGTGGCCCCTCAACTGGCATGATGGAGTGAGCAACTGGGGTCCAAGCCTTGAGACTGCCAAGTATTGGTGGCCTTAAACATAGGTCATAGCCAGTTTCCATGGAGCTTTGCAGAAGCCCAGCTCTCTTTGGGAAGCCAATCTACAGGAGATCAGTTTTGGACAAGTTAACCCTTTCTTACCTCTCACAAGGATTAGCAAATGTTTGGGGAAAATGATGGTTTCATACAACACCAACAGAGGTTTTACATTTTACAGCTGTTTTGGTGGGGAGTGGGGTGGGCAAGTGACCTACTTCCTGTTCTCTGACAATGCCCCGAAGAGATTACAAGACCCCACAGAAGAATGGCTACAAGTTTCCAGTCTCTCCAAAGACCTCTATGCCTAAAACATAATCAAAAAAGCTGTAGAGTTACCCAGACCTGAATGGAATGCGTGGCTTGGACAATGGACATTTCAGTACTAACCAGTGGAAACAGATAACCAATATCCATAGATCTCAAGAACCCCTTGAAACTTGTTTATAATACTGGATCCCTGGTGCAACCTTGAAGAGGAAGAGCCCAAAGAATGATGAATGAGCTGCCCAGCAGCCCAATGGGAAGGGAAGAGTTGGACATCGAGTTGATGTAAAGAAAATAAAGAATTGCTATGTTTCTCACAAAAACATTTTAACATTTTCTCTTACTTTATCTTTTAACATATTATATCATATTCAAGGGAAATAAATATTGCTTGAAAAGTTCTGTGATTTGCTAAAATTTCATAGTGGTTGTAAGCATTCAAGGTAAAACCAACTAGGTTTCAAATTACTCCATGATAAGTGCTTGAGGCATGATTTTTAATTGTTTAAGCTGTAGTTTCTACAAGTGTAAAATAGGGATTGTTATTAATCATTAAGATTAATGAGACAATGTTTATAAAGCACCTATTAGCACACTGATCTCAATCAGTGGTACCTTAAAGATAATATTCACATTACACGAAACTGAGAAAATAAAAAAGGGGAAAAGATCACCCATAAACTGATCACCCTAGCACAAGTACCATCATTTTGGATACTTTCCTTTTGAGGTAGATTTTTAACTTTAGGGATTGTTTTGTTATAGTTGCCATGCCAGCTTCACGAGGGTAGAACCTCAGCACGTTTCATAGTTAATGATAAAAATATTACTGAATTTTTGGGAATTCCCTGGTGGTCCAGTGGTTGGGAGTCCACACTTTTGCTGCCGAGGGCCCAGGTTCAGTCCCTGGTTAGGGAACAAGGATTCCCACAAGCCGTGGAGCACAGCCAAAAAACCCCCAAAACCTGAAGTTTTGAATTAATCGATAAGTTGGAGTTAGTTTGTGTTTTTTCATATTTGGTCTGGTAATAAAATGCAAGAAGTTCTCAAATAGGCAGAAATGTTCTTTTAAAAACATATTTGATATAGTTTTTCCAAAAAAAATGAAGACTTTCATTTTTACGTTGCCTATATCATTTCAAAATATTTCAAAAGCACGATTAGGCAACCTCAAATGTGTCAAGAATATTCTTCAACTCATTTTTAAGCACTCTACTTTTAAGCTTTTCATTATTGTTCCTAATACATGTAAATAAAGATACTTTTTTTAAAGTGGCATTGTATACGAAGAATCCAATTGCTTTATATATTTGAAAGGGCAGTTCCTCTTTTTTTTTTTGTCTCTTTAAAAATAAAATGGCCATATGCATGTGGAATTGCTGGCTTACTTAAGATTCTTGAAACGTGTATTTTTCCCCAAGGATTTCCTCATATCCTTTCCGAGCCCAGTGAAGTTACTGCTTCAGCAAAAGGCACATCATTGCTTGCCATTACGCTCATTTTGTACTTTCCTAGATAGTGTTCATTTCCTTCCTATCATTAGTTAAGAGATGACTCAAGAGCAGCTTAGGTAGCCTATCCTCCAGCTCAGTACTCATTTAGAGTACCTGTGATATGTGGACAAGAGGAAGCTAACTTTTAAACCCATAAACTGAATCTGGGGGAGTTAGGGCAATCTCTAGAAGACATTCTGGGCCTCAGTCGGGAATATAGGCTTGCTGGTGACCCATCTCTTGACACTCTTTCCCATGTGCTTCCACACGTACCCTGACTAAATCTTTCAGCAGAGACTAGCCAGGCCTCCTCCTTCTTCCTCTGGTTTAATGATAACTTAGCACCCCAGTGAGATTCATTTTCCCCCATGTTGGTAAGTCTCAATAATACCACAGACAAAACCAACATGTACAATCATCCTTGATCCATACATTATTCCTCTTCATTCTTCATTTGTTAGTCTATTTGACTAGTTTACTTATAATTGGCAGCTTTAACAACAGATTCTTGGGGGAAAATACAAATTAAATTTTGGTTTTAGATTTCATCATTGAATCCTGATTGAATAAAAATTCAAAGTTTCATGTACTTAGAGAAAGCACTATTAGAATTTCATTTTGCAGAATATATCCAAGTAATAGCTGAAATAAGTCCTTATAAACCGTCTCATTTCAGAAATACTGGAAAAACAAAAACTAGGTACAGAGAAATAAAAATTAAATCAGTAAATAGAAGCTATTTTCAAGTGATATGTATAACAAACATATCTACTCTTATAACTTGAAAATTAATAATAGTAACTAAAAATAAACAACTCATCTGTAGAACATTTCTTTAAGATAAGGCATTTAACAAACTTCTACTTCTTTCTACCCACCCACCCCCTGCCCTTCATCATTTTGTTAATACAGTGTAAATGTTTAGCTTCACCTACTTGCGACTAAAACATTATTTTGAACATTTGGTGCTTTCCCTTAAGAATCATTTTGACATTTGTGTTGCACATTATAATTAAAATTAAAATAATGTTTTGACCTCTGTTTAACTGAAATGTTTAATTGAAAACAATGCTAGTTTCAGTTAAACACTAGTGTTGTTGCCCTATGACTACTTCACTCTTCAATTCTTAATTCTGATTCCTTTCTCAGTTTTCATGTACAGGCATACCTTGTTTTACTGTGCTTCACAGATACTGCGCTTTCACAAGTTGAAGGTTTATAGCAACCCAATGTAGAGTAAGTTTCTAGGTGCTATTTTTCCAACAGCATTTGCTCACTTTGTGTCCCTGAGCCACATTTTGGTAATTCTTGCAATATTTCACTTTTTCATTATTACTATATTTGTTATGGTGATCTGTGGTCAGTGATCTTTGATACTACTATTGTAGTTGTTTTGGGGCACCACAAACTGTGCCCATGTAAGACAGTGAACTTAACTGATAAACGTTGCTTATGTTTGGATAGCTTACCCATCAGCCACTTTCCAGTCCCTTTCCCTCTCCTCATGCCTCTCTATTCCCTGAGACACAACAATATTGAAATTAGGCCAGTTAATAACCCTACAATGGCCTCTAAGTGTTCAAGTGAAAGGAAGAGTTGCATGTCTCTCACTTTAAATCAAAAACTGGAAATGATTAAGCTTAGTGAGGGAAGGATGTGGAATGTCAAGATAGGCCAAAAGCTAGGTCTCTTGTGCTAAACAGTTAGCCAAGTTGTGAACGCAAAGGAAAAGTTCTTGAAAGAAATTAAAAGTACTGCTCCAGTGAACACACAAATGATAGGAAAGCGAGACAGCCTGATTCCTGATATGGAGACGGTTGTAGTGGTCTGGACAGAAGATCATATCAGCCACACATCCCCTTAAGCCAAAGCCTAATCCACAGCAAGGCCCTAACTCTCTTCAATTCTAGGAAGGCTGAAAGAGGTAAGGAAGCTACAGAAGAAAAGTCTGAAGCTACCAGAAAGTGGTTCACAAGGTTTAAAGAAAGAAGCCAGAAGCCATCTTCATGACATAAAAAGGCAAGGTAAAGCAGCAAGTGCTGATGCGGAAGCTGTAGCAAGTTATTCAGAAGATCTAGCTAAGATGATGGATGAAGGTGGCTACACTAAACAGTAGATTTTCAGTGTGGATAAAACAGCCTTATACTGGCGGCTGATGCCATCGAGGACTTTCATAGTTAGAGATGAGGAGCCAATGCCTGGCTTCAAAGCTTCAAAGGACAGGCTGGCTCTCTTGCTAGGGGCTAATGCAGCTGGGGACTTTAAGTTGAAGCTAACGTTCATTTACCATTCTGAAAATCTTAGGGCCCTTAAGAATTATGCCAGGGCTTCCCTGGTGGCGCAGTGGTTGAGAGTCCACCTGCCGATGCAGGGGACACGGGTTCATGCCCCGGTCCGGGAAGATCCCACATGCCGCGGAGCGGCTGGGCCCGTGAGCCATGGCCGCTAAGCCTGCGCGTCCGGAGCCTCTGCTCCGCAACGGGAGAGGCCACAACAGTGAGGGGCCCGCGTACTGCAAAAAAAAAAAAAAAAAAAAAAAAAGAATTATGCCAAATATACTCAGCTTATGCCCTCTAAATGGAACAATAAAGTCTGGATGATAGCACATCTGTTTACAACATGGTTTACTGAATATTTTAAGCCCACTGTGAGACCTACTGCTGAGAGAAAAGATTCCTTTCAAAATGCTACGGCTCATTGGCAATGCACCTAGTCACCGAAGAGCTCTGACGGAGATGTACCACAAGATTCATGTTGTCTTGATGCCTGCTAACATAATATCTATTCTTCAGCCCATTCATCAAGGAGTAATTTCAACTTCAAGTCTTATTATTTAAGAAATACATTTTGTAAGGCTATAGCTGCCAGAGTGATTCCTCTGATGAACCTGGGCAAAGTAAATTGAAAACCTTCTGGAAAGTTTCGCAACTTTAGATACCATTAAGGACATTCAGGATTAATGGGAAGAGGTCAAAATATCAACATTAACAAGAATTTGGAAGTAGTTGATTCCATCCTGCATAGATGGCTTTGAGGAGTTCAAGACTTGAGTGGAGGAAGTCACTGAATTCAAAGTGGAGCCTGAAGATGCGAATTGCTGAAATCTCGTGATAAAATTTTAAGGGGTAAGGAGTTGCTTCTTATGGATGAACAAAGAAAGTAGTTTCACGAGATGGAACGTACTCCTGGTGAAGATGCTGTGAAGATTGTTGAAGTGACAGCAAAAGCTTTAGAATATTACAAAGACTTAGTTGATAAAGCAGTGGCAGTGTTTGAGAGGACTGACTCCAATTTTGAAAGTTCTACTGTGCCTAAAATGCTATCAAACAGCATTGCGTGCTACAGAGAAACCATTCATAAAAGGAAGTCAATTGATGAGGCAAACTTCACCGCTGTCTTATTTGAAGAAATTGCCATGGCCACCCCAATCTTCAGTAACCACCACCCTGATCAACCATCAGCCATCGATATCAAGGCAAGACCCACTGCCAGCAAAAAGACTACATCTTGCTGAAGGCTCAGATTATGGTTAGCAGTTTTTAGCAATAAAGTAGTTTTGACTTAAGGTATGCACATTGTGTTTTTTAGACATACTGCTACTGCATACTTATTGGACTACAGTCTATAACTTTTATATGCACTTGGAAACCAAAAAATTCATGTGACTCTTTTGTGATATTCACTTTATTGTGGTGGTCTAGAACTGAACCCACAATACCTCTGAGGCACACCTTTTGACTTTATTTTCAGTAAGATTATTTGCATTAGTAGACTTTCATATATTTCTGGTATACTTCTTAATTTTGTGCACAGAAGTATGGTACACACAGTCAGTGGTTTTATAGCACACAGGTATTTTACTGTAATTAAAAGCCCTTGGAAGTTGCCAATGATACACAGATTATGTGAATTACAAGAAAAAGTAAAGCTAAATACTCATACTCAATTAAAATACTCAATTAACTTGGCAGTTATTTAAAAGACTAATTTGTGTTGAACCTTCTAGGCTTTTGAGAGATAATAGCTGAATGAAAAAGTGCATAACAAATGTGTGACAAATGAATTAGAAAACAGAAAGATTAGGAGAAGGAGAATCAGTTATGTGATGGTCCCTAAATGATTACGCAAAAAATGGAAATGTAGACCTTTAAGCATTTCTAATAAATCTTTCTAAAATCTTTGATTCAAAACATAACTCAGTCTATCAAAAACTTAGGAGACAACAGAAATAGTCACAGATGTAGAAAACAAACTTATGGTTACCAAGGGGAAAGGGGGGGCAAGAGGGATAAATTGGGAGATTGGGATTGACATATACACATATATAAAATAGATAACTAATAAAAACCTACTATATAGCACCAGGAACTCTAATCAATACTCTGTAATGACCTATATGGGCATAGAATCTAAAAAAGAGTGGATATATGTATATGTATAACTGATTCACTTTGCTGTACAGCAGAAACTAACACAATATTGTAAATCAACTGTACTCCAATAAAAATTAATTAAAAAAACAAAACAAAACAAAGAAAAAAGAACTTAGGAGAAGTACAGAATATACTGAACACTAAAGGAAGTAAATAGATTTCTCTGCCTCACATGACCATTGACCACACATCTGGAGAATGTTTGTGTAGATTTTCTAAGTTATGTGAGTTGATCTGACTCCTAGTTAGGAACACATTATTCTTTCAGACAACCAAACTAAGGACAAAACTTCCTTATGATTAGATTTTCTGCCGCGTTGGATCTCCTGGGAAATAAAATTGACTGTCTCGTCTTTCTAATTAAAAATTTCAGGGAATTCCCTGGCAGTCCAGCGGTTGGGACTCCACACTTCCACTGCCAGGGGTGCCTGGGTTCGGGGCCATAAGCTGCATGGCACAGCCAAAAAAAAAAAAAAAAAAAAAATTTCAGGAAGGCTTAGACAGTTCAGTCAAGTATTTTAGGCCCTAGAGTAGATTCCAGATCCAGATGACCCAATTATTTAGTCAGCATATCTATACCAAACAAATTAATTCATTGCTACTTTTGTCTTTGAAAATACAATCATGGATAAAAGACATATAGAAAAATTAAGCTTTTAAATACAGATGAAGAAAAAGAATTACTGAGAAGTCCATCTTTGCCCAATCACTTAAGTAAACTTCAAGGAAGACAAAAACATTATTATGATGACATCTTGGATTTACAAATTGTTCTTTTTATGAAGAACTCAAAGATAATTAATAGTGCAGACAACATTAGGCTGAAATAAAAATCTGCTCACATGAGATGCTGCAATTGTAAATTTTGTTAAAATCGGAGGTTCTAATCTTTTGGACAACAATGCTAAAGTTTTGCTTTTGTGCGGCCCAAATAATTACTGTATCTTAAAACACTTTATCACTTTATCCATTCCCTTAGAACTCATGTGAGAGACTTATTATGCCCTATCATGAGAAGAGGTAGGAGAAGATAAAAAAAGGTGAAGAATATGTCAAACTCTATCTAAAAAGAGGGACTGAGAAGGTAATATTTTCCTAGCATAAGGTACCAATGCTCAAATAAAGCTGGTATTTTGGAGCCAACCAAGAAATCAGCCAATAAATGTAGTCTGAATACCTTCTTTCTTTCCTAGAGGTGTAAAAGGATGCCATGTGGGCTCCTCCAGCTTTGGAGGAACTCCAGAGAAATATCTCACCAAGGTTTCATGGCAGACAGGGGGCCAAATGCATTCTGGATAATATTCTTGTGGTGTGTGAAGAAGGTGTTAAAAAGCCAAAGAAAGTCATTTTCAGGTTTCTCTGAGCCAGACTTTTCTTTAAAAAAAAACAAACCTCACAAAAGATAAAAAGTCAAACCTGACAGATTCCAGATGAGGTTTAGTATTTTAGTATATCCAACCTGTAACCACATCATTCCATTTCCTAATGGAGATGAGGCTTTGTTACGCTAGTCTCTCATTACCTATGGGAAGCAACACATGAGAAATAGAACAAACAGGGGGCTGGAAATGCATCTGAGAAGAAAAACTGAAGGGGCTCAACTCAGGAGCAAAGACGTTTGGCATAGATTGGGCTTCTGACACCCACGATGGTGTACTGGAACTCTCCAGAAGGTCTCGTAGGATTTTAAATATGTGTAAGATAAAGATTCTTAGAAAATTCCCCACAGAGAAAACAGAGGGTACATACCAAAGGTTTATTGGCACTGACCACCGATACACTCTGCTACTGCAGCCCTTGCACAGCTGCTTAAAATGAGAGACGAGAAACACGGAGGAGAGAAAAAGGAGAAAAGCCTTTGGAAAGCACAAAAGCCTCCAAACAGTTCCAATCTTAGAGTGTTATGATGTTAAAATACGAGGAACATTATCAGGAGATGAAAGTTCAAAGAGGCCTCAGCTTCGTGTTGGATAAACAGGAACATATGCCCAGGCTCAGAAATATTTCAAATGTGTTGTAAAACTTCGCTCAGTTAGGAGAGAAATGTTAGAGTTCAACTGTGAAAAATTCAATTGCATATTTGAAAAAAAGCAGGTGCTGGGAAAGACCACAAACTTTCCGAGTGTGTCAGCACCATACACCACAATAGCAAACGGAAGTGAAAATGTTATTAAGGCTTAGAAAGGTTTTCTGAGTGATACATCACATGAGCCCAAGTAGTAGTTACATGTCATCATGGAAATGTATTCCTCTGAGGGAAAAATAAATATCGAAAGGAAGGAAACTGCGACACTGCAAATATTTCACAGTCGGCCTTTTTGGGAAATGTATAAAATCGAGGGAAATTTGTGCTGAAGTCTCTACATACCAGAAGTGAGAGATCTCTGTTGAGGGAGTTTAATTGAAAGGAAGAAAGAATTTTACCCACAAAATCTAAGCCTAAAATTATCTCAGCAGAGAAGTCCTATTCCAAAGGAATTTTATTTACTGATTTCTGAGTTGTGATGGCAGAGGAAAGGATGCATAGCTAATCAAAAATCTTTTCTTAGTCCCCTTACGGAAGAGATTTTTTAATGTAGTTATGCCATTCCTCTTCTAAGTGGCTTATATCTCTATCTCTTTAGTATCCACTTCACTGAGTACAGTATTCCTTGAAAAGTGAGGAAGAGCCATTAAAAGGTGATTGAGGGCTTCCCTGGTGGCACAGTGGTTGAGAGTCTGCCTGCCGATCCAGGGTATACAGGTTCGTGCCCCGGTCCGGGAAGATCCCACATGCAGCGGAGCGGCTGGGCCCGTGAGCCATGGCCGCTGAGCCTGTGCGTCCAGAGCCTGTGCTCCGCAACGGGAGAGGCCACAACAGTGAGAGGCCCGCGTACCACAAAAAAAAAAAAAAAAAGTTGATTGATCGTCTGAGCAACGACCCAGTACCAGCATGGAAAACAGAGGGAGAGTCCAGCAGTTTCAGGAACCCTAGGGGAGGTCCATGTTGGGGAGCAGGACTGGCTTTGCTTCCAATGTAAGGACTGTCACCTGTTCAAGTTGCAGGGCTCTCATCCACTGTCCCAGCCACACAGGGTCACCCCTCCACTGGGGCCACTCAACATGCGATGCCAAGCCTTGCCCTGCCCCATCCCCAAACCCTACCTACTAAACTCTGGGCTTTTACTTTTAAACCTTACAATTTACAAATTGTCTTGAACAGTGTCCACACAGAAATTGATGAGAATTATT
Source organism: Leucopleurus acutus (assembly GCF_964270905.1). Lineage (NCBI taxonomy): Eukaryota > Metazoa > Chordata > Mammalia > Artiodactyla > Delphinidae > Leucopleurus > Leucopleurus acutus. The sequence goes on along the minus strand of NC_139142.1, from coordinate 67,826,025 downwards.
GCAATCTGAGCACTACTGATCCAAATTACTCCTCTTGCTCTGTCTCTTGCCTTGAAGCCTTACAGGGCTTTCTGCGAATCTGGAAAAATAATCTACGTTACTACGTCACTGGGTCAAGGGGTTAAACTCCCAAATTAACCCCTGCATTTATATTGGTTGCGAAAGAATTTAGAGAGAAGAGAAAGTAGTCTGGCAGAGTTGCAGGGTCAAGGGAAGCATTTTAGAGCCAATCAAGCTTCTTTTGAAATTTGCATTGTTCAATCAACAATACCATTTCCTCATTGCAGCGACCTCCTGGAAGCTCTGTTTTCTCATTAAATATTTGGAGGAAAAAAATTTAAATACAGTAAAAATGCAAACACACACACACACATCATCGTCATGCATGTACTATTCACATACCAGAACTAACAAATGCTTATAGTTTGTCACTTTGTTTCAGATTTTTTAAAAATAGAGCATTTCAGAAAAATTTGAAATAGTATTTGTTACTTTTCTCCACCCTGTACCCCTCCCTCCCTCCCTCTCCAGATGCTATCATTATTTGATTTGTATACTTCTAGGTCTTGTATATACTTCTAGGTCATTTTATAACATACATCTGTGTATAAATAATATATGATATTGCTTTGTATGTTCTTTTAATTATTCATATATGCACTCATTCTGTGCATATTCTTCAACTTGCTTTTTATCACTCAACAATGGGTTACAGGAACAATGTGTAAGTAGCTTGTTCACTTTAACTGCTAGGTAGCATTTCATTGTATAATTGACCATACCATAAATTTTCCCATTCCCCTATTAGATATTTCCCATTTTTCACTATTATGTGCAATAATGTATGAATATCCTTATATACATCTTTATACACTTTCATCTTTACTACCTAGTACCAACTAGTTCTCTAAAGGGTTATGTGAATTTACATTCCCACCAGAAATGTTTGATAATTCTTTCTCTATGTGCTCACCAACATTTTATATTTATATTGTCAGACCATTTGCCAATCTGATGGGCATAAAATAAAATCTCCCTATCTTAATTTAAATTTCCTTAATGATTGCCAAACTGGAAGATTGTTTCATAATTATTGGCCATTTAGCTTTCTTATTTTGTAAGTTGCTTTTTCATGTATTTTTATCCAATTTTCTTTTGAGATGTTTGTCTTTTTGTCATATTTATAGGAGTTCTTTATATATTCTGAATACTACTATTATATCTCATATACGTTTGTAAAAATCTCTTCTCTATATGGTGTCTGTTTTATAACTTTCTCATGACTTGTCAGAAGGACATTTTAATACTGATATATCAGGTTTTTTCTTAATGAATTATGTTTTTTGTGTTTTGTTTAAAATATACTGTATGATAATTGCATATATAAGCATATATACATAAAAGATATGTATATACATAAAAGAAAAATCTTTAAATTTATACACACACAAATATCACGCACATATTCGTCTACAGAAATTTAAGTCACCAAAATCATTGGGTGCTTCCACTAAAAAATCTATGCTCTTCAGCTGGGTCTACTCTGTTGCTCAGCAATTGTTTTTCACCTTAAATTGACTGCCAACCATGATAGGAAGGCAGTATAGGATTTGGCATCAGAGAGACCTAACAGCAAGTCACAGCTTTTGCCACTTACTAAGTATATGACCCTAACCTCTCCATGCCTCGGTCTCCTTACCTGAAACATAGGTTTTATCATAGTAACTATCACAAAGATTCCTCCGTCTTGATCTTCTCATGCATAAAAAAGATGAAAATAATGGCACTCTTCTAAGCCCTTTACAATTAACTCACTTGATCCTTACAACAACATAATGAATGGGGCACTATTATCATCACCATTTTACAGATGAGGAAACTGAGGGACCGAGAAGGTAACTAACTTGATCAAGGCCATATAGTTAACACAGAGCAGAAGCAGGATTTAAACATCCAGAACCCATGCTTTATAGCACTTCACTGTACTGCCTCCCAACAATTATTCCTTATAAGTAAATGAAGAAATGAATGTAAAACACTTAGCCTACTGTTGCATCTATAGATGGGCTCTATGAGTGGTATTTATTTTTATACTATAAAGGCTATTCTAAATTTGTCACTTCACTCTAGACTTGAATATGTACTCACAGATGACCTTACATTAGTATGACCCAATATCTTCTGTAGAACACTAGAGCCATGGCATCTATGAATCGCCTATTAAAACTGTCATATCAGGCTTTTGCCTTCCCTTCCTCCTCCTTCAAAACACCTCTGAGAAACCTCACCTGCCTTAACTTTTACTTTCGAAGTTAGGACACTGAAACAAGTGCACTTTCAAATTTTTTCTTCTGATCTGCAAATAAAGCACCTAGTACAAAGCCTGGAATATAGCAGGCTTGTTGAATAAATGACAGATTTTATTATTTGGATTCTCTGGTGTCAATGTGCAACAGGATAATCACTTCCTCTTCATAGACTGACTTGGATTTCTGCAGCAGCATGAGTGAGAGGTGGGTATAAGGAACAATGGGATATCAGAAGAAAGTTCATCTTCTCCTTTCCTTCCAACAGAGAAAGAACTTCACCTTCTTTGCCAAGGTAACTCCTCTATTTATGTCAATGACCTTACCACTTTTGCCTCTTCTAGTACCGTAACCCATCTTTCAAGTTTTCAACTTTTTGTCCTCTTCTATTCTCTAAAACTCGATTTTATTGACCCTAAGATATCATCACTTGTAAAGAAAAATAAATGTTGCCATTAAACTAGGCTAGGGGCTTCCCTGGTGGCGCAGTGGTTGAGAGTCCGCCTGCTGATGCAGGGGACACGGGTTCGTGCCCCGGTCCAGGAAGATCCCACATGCCGTGGAGCAGCTGGGCCCGTGAGCCATGGCCGCTGAGCCTGCGCGTCTGGAGCCTGTGCTCCACAACAGGAGAGGCCACAGCAGTGAGAGGCCCGCGTACCAATAAATAAAATAATAATAAAAAAAAAATAAAAAAAAACTAGGCTAGAACACTTTATCACTCACATATATCTCTCTTGAGCCTAGACAGAAAGGAAAATGTAGGCAAAGAAGTTGAACAAGGTATTCCTAAAACTCTGCATTCACAGGTCGATTCCTCTCATACTCAGGAATGTTGAGGATATTTTTCCACACAGTATTACATTCTGTGCTATCAAAAGTGTTATACACCATTTCCTATGACTGCTCCACTGTTGTCTCCAAGACATTCTTTCAATTGCTTCCCCCATCCTCTAAGCTTTGACACGCATGTGCTGACAGTGACTAAAAGTCATGACTGCTGCCTCGCTAATAGCAAATGCAAAATGCATCCCGATATCAGAAATATGAAAATGTGAACCAAGAAAAAGTATGCCATAGAAACAATGAAATATAGACGGCCATCCTCTCCTTGACTTATAAACATGATAAAGTCACCTCATAAATTAATGAGAAAATTAAACATTAGAGGTAGGAAGGTAGTAACGAAAAGCAAACAGGAACAAAATTTCTTTCTCTCTCTTCAAACCAACAGTGTGTTTATCGATTTAGTAACATTTATTCAGATTCATTTATCAAAGATTCTGATCCAATATGTTTACTTTGTTCTTTGTGTTCAATATGATTTTTCTGTACATCATACACTTTTCAAAAATCTAACTATACAAGTGAGCTTTTCTTTCATAGGATAATGGTTTTTATGGCCTTATCAAGGTTATAATATTTATAATATGCTTTATAGTATATTTAAATATATTTTGTATTATTTAACTATACTTCAAACGATTAATTCACAGACCTTCCCAAAATGCTGAATGCACCTAACCAATCCAATTTTTTAAAATTCTACTGTTTGGGACAAAAATGATAAATGATTTCCATACGTGATTGAAGAAAATATCTGCAAAATTTGTTTTTCAAAATTGGTGATATTTTACTTGCTCTTGGTGAAAAAGTTCTGGCAAAACTTCTGAGATTATAAACTAGCTGCTTTAAAACTTTGAGAAACTGAACTTGCTTTTTAAGTATAAGTAGATAAATTATTTACTATATAGTTTCAAAACATATCTTTATAATAATTTATATGAAAATTATTTAATTTTTCTCATTTCATACAAATTGTTGTATTGGCCTATTTCTTGAAGTCCTGAATTGTCTTGAGTTTTTTCACCCAGAACAATGGAGCATTTTAAAGCATAGGGCAAAGAATCAAAGAAATAAAAATTAAAACAATGGAGTTCTTTTCTTTCCCTATCCTCATCTGGCAGAGACAGTAATACCTACTAGATATTTCACTTACTCCTTTCATTTTCTGTCATACCCTTGTAGTGAGGTAGAGCCATGTAATTCACTCTGGCCAAGGTGGAATGTGGAAGTCAGGTGTGCCACTTCCAAATCGAGGCAACTAAAAGCCATTGTAAGATTTTCTAATCTCTCCCTTCTCTTACTTTGAAAATTGAGCAGGCAGGGCATTCCAACCTTTGCAGCCACAGGATAACGGAGCTTCCATCAGCCTGGGTCCGTAAGTGAATGTGTGGTACAGAGCCCTCCACTGACTCATTTGGGATATGTAACATGAGCAAGAAATAAACTTTTGTAGTATTAAGCCACTGAGATTTGGGGATTGTTGTTACTGCAGCATAGATTAGTCAATCCTAACTGATACACATTCTGAAAGATTCAGGACAGGTTAAATGAAACAAGTGTCAAGGACATAATATAGTAAAAGGTAATATAGTTTGCTTTTGTATATGGAATTACAGTATTTTATAAATTTTCTTCATTATAATTTTATTTCTTCTAATTTTAAAAAATAAGCATGCCTTTTAATACATAAAATTATTTTTTTTTTCACTTTGTAAAAACCTTTAGAACAAAACAAATTATATATTGATACACTGCTCAATTAAAAAACAACTTCATGGGGCTTCCCTGGTGGCGCAGTGGTTAAGAGTCCGCCTGCCGATGCAGGGGACGCGGGTTCATGCCCAGGTCCGGGAAGATCCCACATGCCACGGAGCGGCTGGGCCCGTGAGCCATGGCCGCTGAGCCTGCGCGTCCAGAGCCTGAGCTCCACAACGGGCGAGGCCACAACAGTGAGAGGCCCGCGTACTGAAAAAAAAAACAAAAAACAAAAAACAAAAAACAACTTCATGAATGAATACACAGAAAAGACAAAAACACATCTAAATTTTACCAGCTCTTTTACATGGTAATAATTATTTTTTAATGGTATATAGAGATGTACAGACAGACAGGGTTGCTCAGTCTGTTTTTGTGGGGAGGGGCGAGGGCGAGGTAAGTGGGTGCTTATATCCTGTGACCCCCGAGGCAAGTGAAAGAAGATTCTTGGTGGTGGTAGGAAAGTTGTGGTATCATACAATGTGGGATAGAACATTAAGAACAAATGTCTTCTAAGTGAAGTAAGTCAGAAAGAGAAAGACAAATACTTTATGACATCACTTATATGTGGCATCTAAAATATGACAAAAATGAACATATCTACAAAACAGAAATAGACACACAGACATAGAGAACAGACTTGTCGCTGCCAAGGGGGTTAGTGGGCATGGGGGAGGGATGGATTGGGAGTTTGAGATAAGCAGATGCAAACTATTATATATAGGATGGATAAACAAGGTCCTACTGTATAGCACAGGGAACTATACTCAATATCCTGTCATAAACCATAATATACACACACACACACACACACATAACTGAGTCACTTTGCTGCACTGCAGAAATCAACACAACGTTGTAGATGAACTAGATTTCAATAAAATTTTTAAAAAAAGAACAAATGCCCTCTCAATGGAAAATGCCTTGAATGTAAGTAATGAAGCTGGAGATAAAGAGCAGAACCTTGAATTATCCGAACAGCAGCAGAGGTAACTGCCTGAGCAGAGAATAGCATTTATGTAAAGGTTTTGTGGCCCTCATGAAATTCTCAAAGTGTTCTTCAGTCTGCCCAGACACTGACCCTTTTTCTTTTGGCTCCCCTTAGCCTCTCTTTCTTTCTTACCTTGTCTCTGGGCCTTCTATAACTTTCTCTCTTCCATTCCATTTTCTGCTTATTTTATTCTCAGGAACCATCATGGCCTCAGGATATTTTCCATTACTCAGAAATTTTTCCATTACTATAAAAGCAGTCAGGGTGGCAAACAGAATATGCATGGCCTTTCAGATGAAAGTAAAGTTGGAAGAGTTTCTTCCTGTTCCCTCATGGCGAAGAGTGAAGGTTGTCGAGAAGGACGGAAAACATGAATGTTCCTGATTTCGCGAAGGTTATTGCCCCAGAGGCAGAAGATTGTTTTCCCTGATATTGGCTAGCCCAGTGGGGTAAATGTTAGGGCTGGGAGCTTTCCTTTGTTGCAGCACAAACACTGACTATTCCATTTACTTGTTTTCTATTCAATAGGGCAAATCCATAAGCAGGGAGCTCCCTAGTTTTCTGACATGACATTGATGTAAAGCTTAAAAGATACTCTTCTTAAAAGCAGAGAGAGCTGAATGGGGGTTTGATTCTGTGCCATGGTGATAATGAGGATCCGCTAAGGAGGTCTGTGACTGGCAGAACTGGTGTGTGCTTTAAGACACACAGTGGTGCCAAGGAACAATACCAAGTGTGAGAACAAGCAGACTGAGTCATGATCCATTGCAGATTCTAAATGGTACACTTCTGCCTCTATATATAGCATGTCAAAAGTGTCATTTCTGCTGTCATGAGAACTTTTTAGATCGTCACCACCATAAGTACCGCAACAACAGTAGCGTTTCTTTCTATTAACTACATCTGAATCCCACAGCAAGATGTAGTTTCCCCTGACACATTTGACTTGGGGAATATTGGGCTGGGAGAATCTCTGGGGAAAACGGGCACTGCTTCTTGATTCTATGTAAAGAAAAGTCGTTCTGGTTGACAAAGACTACGGAGTGTTGTACTTCTTTGGAGCTGGCTGTCAGAAATCTCCAAATATGGTGTGAAAGATGTATAATATTCTTTCAGCAAGGCTATTTTTTTAACGGGTATTATGTGGGTTTGAAAACAGAATGGGAGCGCCCTCGTTAATAATCCTTCCGCATCCCGATCCTGCAGCTGAGGTGCTGGAGGCGAGGGGCTGTCACATTTTCAAATGTAGGGGGAAAGAAAAACACTGTAAAGGGTCACATGTATTTCTCTTCTGTTATTTCTGCCTTTAAAAAAATACATCATTGGTTCATTTTGGGGAAAAGCTCTTATTTATGCAGATACATTATAAAATAAAGTCTTCCTTTGTTACATAAGACAAAACAATTCTTGGGAATGCCTTTGGGGATGCTTTAATGAATGATCTCTTTTATTTATTTCTTTTCCTATGTGTATTAAAAAAATCTCTGGTAAAAATAAATCTAGTTGGTCTCAAGAACATAGAAGTGTCTGACTACAGAAATCTCACTATGACCTGATGTAGACAAAATTTACTTTATACAAGCTTTAAACACATGCACACTTACTGTATGGCACTAGGATGAAAAAGAAGCCAGGGTCCTTACCCTCAAAAATCTGCAATATGATTTTTTTAAGCTCTAAGTGCTGATTCTTTCTTTTTTACAGTTAAAAATTTTATATGTATATATATACATATTTTACACATCTTTATTGGAGCATAATTGCTTTACAATGTTGTGTTAGTTTCTGCTGTACAACAAACTGAATCAGTCATATGCATACATATATCCCCATATCCCCTCCCTCTTGAGCCTCCCTACCACCCTCCCTATCCCACGCCTCTAGGTGGTCACAAAGCACCAAGCTGATCTCCCTGTGCAAAATCTAGAAACAGTAAATGCTGGAGAGGGTGTGGAGAAAAGGGAACCCTCCTGCACAGTTCGTGGGAATGTAAATTGATACAGCCACTATGGAGAATCCTTAAAAATCTAAAAATAGAACTACCATACAACCCAGCAATACTACTGGGCATATACCCTGAGAAAACCGTAATTCAGAAAGAGTCATGTACCACAATGTTCATTGCAGCACTATTTACAATAGCCAGGACGTGGAAACAACCTAAATGTCCATCAACAGATGAATGGATAAAGAAGATGTGGCACATATATACAATGGCATATTACTCAGCCATAGACAGGAACAAAATTGAGTTATTTGTAGTGAGGCAGATGGACCTAGAGTCTGTCATACAGAGTGAAGTAAAAATTTTATATACAGTAAAATTCACTCTTGGGTGCACAGGTCTGTAAGTTTTGACAAATGCATACAGTCGTGTAATACCACCATGATAAAGATACAAACAGTTCCTTTACCCCCAGAACCTCCAAGTCCCCTTGCAGCCAGACCCTGAATCCACCCCAAACCCTGGCAACACTTACTTGCTTTCTGCCTCCATTGTTTTACCTTTTCCAGAATGTCTTATAAATTGAATCATATAGGATGTAGTCTTTTGAGTCTGGCTTCTTTCACTTAGCAAAACATATTTAAGATTCACCCATATTCTTAAATGGATTTATAGTGCATTCCTTTTTATTGCTGAACAGAATTACATTGTACGATATACCACAATTTGTCCATCCATGCATCAGTTGCAGGATATCTGGGTTGCTTCTAGTTTTTGGTGACTATGAATAAAGTTGCTATCACTATTCATGTACAGGTTTTTGTGTAAACATAAGCTTTTGTTTCTCTTGGGAATACTGGAATACTGGAACAGTAGTAAAACTGTTAGGTCATATAGTAAGTGTATGTTCAACTTTAAAAGAAATTGGCAAACTGTCTTCCTCAGGGGCTATACCATATTGTATTGGGTTGGCCATATTGCAGTATTCCCACCAGCAATGTACAAGAATTCCACTTGCTCACAATTGGTATTGTCAGGGTTTTTTTTATTCTTTGTTTTTATTCATTCTGATAGTTTCCAGTGATATTTCATTAGGTTTTTTGTTTTTTGGGTTTTTTTTGCGGTACGTGGGCCTCTCACTGTTGTGGCCTCTCCCGTTGTGGAGCACAGGCTCTGGACGCGCAGGCTCAGCGGCCATGGCTCACGGGCCCAGCCGCTCTGCTGCATGTGGGATCTTCCTGGACCGGGGCATGAACCCGCATCCCCTACATCGGCAGGCGGACTCTCAACCACTGCGTCACCAGGGAAGCCCTTCATTATGGTTTTAATTTGCATTTCCCTAATGACTAATGATGTTGACCATCACCCCACATGCTTATATGTGATCCATGTATCTTCTTTGGTGATGTATTTGTACAAATCCAGAAAAATGTATTGTGTTTCCTTACTGAGTTTTGAGAATTCTGTACGTATTCTGGATAAAAGTTTGTCCTCTTATATGTGTTTTTCAAATATTTTCATGAAGTCTATGGCTTACCTTTTCATTCTTTTATCAATGTCTTTTGCAAAGCAGGTTTTCATTTTGATGAAATCCAATTCATTGATTTTTCTTTTGGTGCTTTTGGTGTCATATCTAAGAAATTTTTGCCTGGCCCAAAGTCACAAAGTTTTTCTCTTATTTTTTTCATCTAGAAATTTGATAGTTTTAGATTTTACATTTAAGTCTACGATCTATTTTGAGGTAATTTTTGTATAAAATATGAGGTATTGGTCAAGGTTTATTTTCTTTGCTTGGTCCAATTGCTTTAACATCATTTGACAAAATACTATACTTTCTTCATTACATTGCCTTTGCACCTCTGCCAAAGATCAATTGATCAGATATGTGGGGGATTACTTCTGATTCTCAATTCTGTTCTCTTGATTATGAGTTTATCTTTACACCAATGTCACATTGCCTCGATTACTATAGCTTTATAATAAGTCTTAAAAACAGACTGTGTGAGTCTTCCAACTTGTTCTTTTTCAAAATTGTTTTGGCTATTCTAGTTCCTTTGCCTTTCCATATGAAATCTAGGATCAGCTTGGGGATTTCTACACAAAAAATACTGCTGGGATTTAGACTGGGATTGCGTTGAATCTGTGTATATTTTTAGGATGTAAACTTCTGCAAAACACAACTAAGAATCCTAAGAGGCATCCTAGAATCAACCACATGAGCTAACATTCCTGTTTGTGAGCCTGGCATTTGACAGTCACATAACACCTTTCTTTAAGAATGGTACCCATTGGATAAAGCACTGGAGAAAAATATTGAGATTAGAAAATCTATTTCTTGGCCCAATACATTCTGGTGGCAAAGTCTCAGCATAAATAACAACTTAATTCTCAGGTATGCAGATCAGCAGAACAGGCCTCAGAAGCCAATGTAATTAGGTATAAAAAGATAGCTCATCTTCATAGCACACTCTGCCTACTTGCATCAAAATAGCAAACTTCCAACTGGAAACATGATTCCCTCTGCAGGAAGACTGAGTGGTGTCCCACAGAGAACCACTGTCTCCTACAGTGTCCCTGTCTGTTTGTCCTATTCGGAGGATGACAACACAGCTGCTTAGGGACACAGGCTCCAAGTTAAATTATAAGAATGAGGGATGTAAAGGGGTATTCACATCATATTGGAATAATTCCTAGTCTAAAGAGAGCTTAATGAAAGGGAGCCTGAAATTCACATTCATGGGACCCTAAGATCACTCCTATTGTAATATCACAGAGAAGAATGGTACTCTTTTCAGTGGTTCATCTACACCCTGTTTGTTTTTTCCCGTCAGTTAGACTGTTTGATGAATTGCCAGTTTTCCCGGTTTCCTGCAGTTTTCCATTGTAGAAGTTGTAAAAATCTTTTAATTGCACCAAACCAAGTACCCACCTCCATGTTGACATGGAGGTGGCTTGTGTCTTGAGAAATTTTCAAGCAAAGTCTGTGGATAAAAGTATATATAGCAGCATGTTTTGCACATTGAAGGGGAAAAAAATTCAGAGAATTGGGGTTTTTTTCTTGTTGTCACGTGCTTTCTGGTATCATTTTAAATTTATTTATAAAACTGCTGTCATTAATATTATGCTCACTTGGTTGAAATTATTTTGTTTCTCCCCTCTGGAAATAGAGCTGCTCAAGACTGATAAATAATAACACATTATATAAGTACTGTAGATTATTTAACATTCTGATTAATGAGATATTTTCTATCCAAAAATGACAATCTCCAGAGCTATGCAGAGGTAAGCTTGTCATTCTCAGATCATGAATAGTGTTTACATTTGAAAGATGAATCTGATACATTGGTAAAATAGTTAATTTTGCCCTCAAACCTTTTTTATGAAATCACTGGTAGAATAGTCAGGATGAAAAGTTCTCATTAAAAACTGACCTTGTTTATATGGCACTAAGCCAGACCAGAAAACACAAGCTCATGCAAGCTCAAAGATTTTTGAGAATATAGATTCAGATTCTTCTAAGGCTATTTTCACTTTGGTTTATTACCAAACCAGCAAATAAGCATGGCAAAAACTATAAAGGAGATGGGGATACAAGTGAGTGGACTATAAAGGAGTAAAACACAACTCACCCTGCTGCAGCCTCTCTTGTTCTGACATTCCACAAGGAATTCATCCAGTCATAGGAGCCGGAATCACAGGCTCTCTCCCCTTAATACTTTAGGGTAGAGGATGGTAGGGACATCAGCTTGATTTGCATGTGAGGAAATTCTTGCGGTGCCCAGTAACCCACCTCCCACCTTGTCAGCTTTTCTTTTCAGGGCGCTAGGCTGGGCCATGTCCTGGCCCAGGTGTTCTTCCTCCAAACATGCTGCATTTAGCATCACATCCACTCGTCCTCATTGGGCTATCTGCTTCCCTTTTTCAAGCATACTTCCACTGGCAAAAATTGTACTAAGCTTTGTCGTTGCTTTAAGAGAAAGATATGTTCACAGCAAAGCACATTTAAACACTCAGATTTCTCAGCCTTTGTGGCTAATTTTTAACTAATCTAAGAGGCTAAGGAAGTTCTCAGGAAGCTAGCTAGGGTGCTGACAATAAGAGCAATTGGGTAATCATATAATAAATTAAAGCCTGATTGCTTTGGATTGCTTTTTGTAGGAACAGATTTACCAAAAAAAAAAAAAAAAATCCTTCATGCAACCCCCAAATCATCAAACATATGTGATTTTAAAAAAACATCAAAAGAAAAAGGGACTAAAACGTTGGTTTAAAACAAAATGGCTCCAACTACTTTTCCAGACTCTAAAGATTTCTACGTCCCTGGATTCTCAGTTCCTCAGACACTTCAGAGTTATAAAGAGAAGTAAAATAACTTTCCTGACAACAGGAAATCACATAGAACAGATTAAAATCAGGTTGTATCCATGGGAAGAAGTATTCTTTACAGTCTCAGGAGCTCCCTGCCCTCTCAATGAGGGAGAAGAATCCCTCCTCACTCTGAGGGAGCTGCCTTCTAACTCATGCTAGATGCAGTCTGACATCCTGATGTTCCATTCTCTCCACAATAATGCAGCAATATAGAATTAACCCTGAGCACCTCTGGGAGGAGATGAAGACTGAAGGCAGAAGAGGGTGCTAGTGCTGCTAGGAAGGAATTTAGAGAATGTATATAGGAAGGGGAACCTCAGCATGGGAATGCCATGGTTCCCATGCACTCTTGGAGAGTTCAAAACCAGAAGGAGGATAGGGAAAAGAACAGTAATAAGGAAAAGATTTGAGGGACCAGACTTTCATTGGGCTCTCAGTAGTGCCTATAACTGGAGATGGTACTTCATGGAACCTAAAAACCATGTTTTTAAGAGAAAAAGAAAACTATGAATGTAGATATTTAACTCACCTCACTCCCAATTGCCATGAAAAAGGCTAAAGAGCATGAAACTAATATGCCAGTACCTGTGCTGGAAATGAGGGGAAAATACCACTCATAAGCCAGACACTTGGAATTTCTTTTGTATTGAAGGTGATATAGAAGGCCAACTGGTGACTATTCGGTACTGTGAATTACCTGGGAGACAGGAACAGGAGGCCCTAAAATAATATACTAATACCCTATAATTGAGAAATGAGGGCAGGATATGGAGCAGGCAGCTGCACCAAACAGAAAATATGTGTGGATGAGCTTTAGTCTAGAACAGATGGCCCCCCAAAACCAAGAGTTGGCAAAGTAGGGCTTCCTCAGAAAGACATGTAAAAGATACTGTAAGTCAAAAGGAGAGAGACCATCTGGAGGAAGCAGAGGAAATGCCTTCCTTAAAATAGATTTATTGCAAGAAAAAGAGCACATTTTATAAAATGTCTAATTTGAGTTCTCAAAAATATATGTCAAATATCAAAAGGAAGAAGTTAAGAAATGTCAGATTTCATGAAGGTAAAAAATAAAATTGTTCAACTAAAACCTGAGGAGGGGCAATAAACAGCAGATTGGATATTGCAGAAAATTCACTTTAGCGAAATAGAAGACAAATTTCAGAATTTATCTAAAGGTGAAGGATAAAAAAATAAAAATAATTTTAGATAAGAGGTTCTATGGAAGAAAAATCCTAATCATCCATTCTGTATATAATAAATAACAGAATGATAGAGACCAAGAGTAAGGAAGAAAGAAAAATAAATAGGGTAGAAGCAAATAATAGAAATTTTAAAATTAATAAAGCCTGAATCTACAGAGCAGAAAAGTTCCCTGAAAATCACCAACTCAAGAATAAATAGAAAAAAATTTTAATTTCTTAAGTACTACCTACCTATATTGATCTAAAACATTAGTATCCTCAACACTCACATAATTTAATAACTTTCTAAGGCAAGATGTTACTTGAAATCCTTTCTTTTGTGGCTTTACATTCTAGCAGTATTAAGTAGTTTTGTCCATTTCAAATGGCTTTCTAAGCACTACCTTTCTAACTAACTCTAAAGAAGATTCACATTTAGTCTAAGTGCCAAGTAAAATCTACCTGAGACCCACGAATTTTAGGACAACAAAACTAAATTGAAATCAAACCCAATTAAGAAAACTAAAAATATTAGACTAATACAATTAGCATGCACAAACCAGAGGTCTTAACTCCCTGCTTATATTAAGAAATTTAATATAAGCTTGCAAACACTGAGGTCGGTTATCTCAGATTAGGCAGAAAAATGAAAGAGAAGAAAAAGTTTTAGCAATTTATTCAGTTCAAAATGGAAGTTCAAACTAGACAACTTAGAAGAAATAAATTCCTAGAAATATAATCTTCCAAAACTGAATCATGAAGAAAGGAAAAATCAGAATAGACCGATTACTGACAGTAACACTGAATCAGTAATTTAAAAAACACCCAACAAACAAAAGCCAAGACTAGATAGGTGAACTCTACCAAACAATTAAAGAAGAGTCAATACCTATTCTTCTCAAATAACTCCAAAAATTGAAGAGGAAGGTATGCTTCCAAACTCATTTTATGAGGCCAGCATAACCCTGATACCAAAACCAGAAAAAGACACCACAGAAAAAGAAAATGACAGGCCAATGTCCCTGATGGACATACATGCAAAAGTCCTTAATGAAATATCAGCAAACTGAATTCAACAATACACCATAATCAAGTGAGATTTATTCCAGAGATGCAAGGGTGGTTCAACATCCACAAATCAATTAACAAGATACACCATATTAACAAACTGAAGAATAAAAATCATATGATCATCTCAATAGATGCAGAAAATGCTTTTGACAAAATTCAACATCGATTTACGATAAAAACTCTCAACAAAGTGGGTATAGAGGGAACATACCTCAACATAATAAAAACCATATATGACAAACCCACAGGTAACATCATACTCAATCGTGAAAAGCTGAAAGCTTTTCCTCAAGGATCAGGCATAAAACAAGGATGCCCACTCTCACCACTTTTATTGAATATAGTATTGAAAGTTCTGGTCACAGCAACTAGGTAAAAAAGAGAAATAAAAGGCATCCAAATTGGAAAGGAAGAAGCAAAACTGTCACTGTTTGCAGATGACATGCCATTATATATAGGAAACACTAAAAACTCCACCAAAAAACCATTAGAACTAATAAATGAATTTAATAAAGTCATAAATTACAAAATTAATATACAGCAATCCCACTTCTGGATATTTTTCCAAAGAAGACAAAACCACTAATTTGAAGAGATATATGCATCCCTATGTTCACTGCAGCATTTTTTACAATAGCCAAGATACAAAAGCACCCTAAGTGTCCAAAGTGTCCATCGATAGATGAACAAAGATGTGGTGTATGTACGTATGTGTGTGTGTGTGTGTGCGTGTGTGTGCGTGTATATATATATATATTATATATATATATATAAAATGGAGTATTAGCCATTAAAAAGGAATGAAATCTTGTGACTTGCAACACATGGATGAATCGAGAGGTATTATGCTAAGTGAAATAAGTCAGAGAGAGAAAAAACAAAAACCATATGATTTCACTTATTTGTAGATTCTAAAAAAACAAACAAAACAGAAAGAGACTCATAGGAAAACTGCCATTTGTCAGAGGGGATGGAGATGGGGGACAGGCAAAACAGATGAAGGGGATTAAGAGGTACAAAATTTTAGATAAAAATAAATATGTCATGGGAACGTAATGTACAGCATAGGGGATACAGTTTTGAAATATTGTAATAACTTTGGTGACAGAGGGTAACTAGATTTATCATGGTAATTATTTCATAATGTAAAGAAAACTACATATATTTTTACGTATTCTTTAAAATATATTTTTATTTTACATATTTCATTTATTATTTACATTTATTTTATATGTATAATATATATTGTATATATTTTTAATGTATAAAAAGATCACTGTGCTGTACACCTGAAACTAATAGTATTGTAGTATTGTAATAATAGTATTGTAGGTCAACTATAATTGAATAAAAATCTCTTTTTAAATGGAAGTTGATGTTCCCAGTGTCCCTTGTACCACAGAAAAACATATACTGTGAATTTTGGTTTAAGGGTTATTAGGTAATGTGATCAGAAGAATGGATTATGAGGGCCTATCTCCTTATGACTGTGCCATTAACCTCTGCCAACTTGGGGGATTTTTAGAAGAAACTCAAACTGCCTAGACTAAGCAAAGGGCAAGTAGAATCTTGACCTCTTAATGAACTTAGCTAGTAAACACAAATATAGGTGTATGTAGTAATATACTAAAAGCCTCCCACAAGTGTTGGTACCTTGTCTCTGGAATTAACATGTGATATCACCCACCACTCAGCTGCTCTTGTTCTTCCTCCCTTTCCTGCATCCCCCCCCACCCCTCCTCCAGGGCTTCTTTCACTATCTGTATTAAGAATCTATTTGGAACAAGTCTTTAGGCTTTGACCTAGACATCAATTCCAGGTGCTATCTTCCCTTTTTCCCACGGCCCTATGAATCTCTACTGCAGATATCAGACACTGTGACTCCTAAATCTTGCCCCAAGCTCTGTAGGAAGTAATTCTCTTCCCACCACTAGGGGAGAAAAATCACTTGTACAGCTGAACTTCCATGAGGTCAATGGAAGCCACAATGTCGGAAGTAATTTATAGATTGATAAATATTTATCATGATTTAGGTTTCCGCAGTGGAGGTGCATGGAGGAAAAACTTCCCAGTGAAATATAAACCAGCTGCTAATATGGATATGGAACTTACTGAGCTGAGGGAGAAAATATATTTACAGAAAATATAGTTTCCCTGAAATTTGGAAATGAATATATAAATCTCAGAACTGGCCTTTGTGGCCCTGTAGCAAAACTTTGGCTTTTATTTGATTGTACTTGACTCTGTGAAAATGTATTCTCTTTCATGAAACCACAAATTCAAAAGTGAAAGCTACCACCAATGATGCAATTTTGGAATCAGAATTGTTATGTGTCTTTTTTTGATTGAAGTATAGTTGATTTACAATGTTGTGTTAGTTTCAGGTATACAGCAAAACGATTTACTTTTATAAATAAATAAATAAATAAACAAATAAATATTCTTTTTCAGGTCCTTTTCCATTATAGGTTATTATGATATTGAATATAGTTCCCTGTGCTATACAGTATGTCCTTGTTGTTTATCTATTTTATATATAGTAGTGTGTATCTGTTAATCCCAAACTCCTAATTTATACTCCCCCTTTCCCCGTTGATAACCATAAGATTGTTTTCAATGTCTATAAGTTTATTGCCATTTTGTAAATAAGTTCATTTGTATCATTTTTTTAGAGTCCACATATAAGTGACATTATATGATATTTGTCTTTGTCTGACTTACTACACTTAGTGTGATAATCTCTAGGTCCATGCATGTTGCTGCAAATGGCATTATTTCATTCTTTTTTTATGGCTGATAATATTTCATTGTATATATATACCACATCTTTGTTATGTGTCTTAAGTAAAAAATATCCTTCTGGTTTTAAAATTAACTCAATGTACTAAGTAGCAGTATTTTTACTGATTTGCTAAGAAAACGATCAATGACTAGCAATATGCTGTTAATGGTAAGCTTTTCACATAAATAAGTTGATTAAAATTGCTCTTTTATGACTTTCAAACTGGATATTTTAATATATATAGGCTATAGTTTATATTTTTTTTAATTTTAAAAGTCCCTACAATCTGAGTACATATAATATCTGATTGAATGGCCCATTACTGAAAAAATGTGAATGTTCTGGTCTAGATAATAAACTGTCTGTATAATGAAAGACATGGGCAAGAAGAAGAATGATTATGAAAAATTAGACTGTAACCACTTGTTCATGGTGCTGCTTATGTGACCATTTCCCATTGATAAATACAGATGAACACAAAGAGATAGAACTTATAGGTTCACTACCTGCACATTGCAAATGTACTTATTCACATGTTCATTACAGAAATATGAAATAAGAAATATGCTCATTAAGTTAACACAAGACTCTAACCAAATGGTCTATAGAGTAAAAACATATACTATTGCAATACATCTTTTGCATCCGAATACATATCCTGCAAAGCATTTGTTTTTCTCTCTATTTTCTAATGTCTTGGGACTTGGTTATCTATGTTTAGGAACAAGAGAGCACTGTATTCTACTGTTTTCTATCTGTATTCTACAAATAACCAGGCATGAAAAAATTGCACATGAACAGGTGAGGAACAATAAGAGATTAGAAAAAGAATGTGTACAATTGGAGTTAGTTCTTGAACTGGAATTGGCAGATTAATAACACTGGGGAAATCTAAAACACATAAACCTGTAAGAAAAATGAGCATTTTTCTTGTGTTTGAAAGCATGATGTAGAGAGATATGGTTGAAAGGAACTTCAGCTTTGTGGTTTTTCATATATTTAAGACCTAAGGTTGCCATTGCTTTCAGTGATTCATTTACCTACTGCCACACCCATAACTCCTTCACCAAAATTACAGGTGGAAAGAAAAAACAAACAAACAAACAAACAGAAAAAAAGGGATTCAATTAAATGAGGAAAATGTAGCATTCATGAGTATGCAAGTGTGTGTGGCTGGCGAGCGGCAGGAAGGGAGGGTGGCACGAACGAACGGGCTGGCTCCACGGGAGTACATGCCACTATGATAAAGCCCCATGAAGTCATTCCCAGCGATAAAGTGTTATAACTACCATAAACTCAATTAAACACTAATGTGTTAGCAGATGAAATTAGCTACATGCTCTATAAAACTTAAGTCTTGTTTCTATTTTGTTTTTTTTTTTTTGTTTTTTTTGTTTTTGGCCAAAAAAGAGACAAAGTGTGTCAGGAAAGAAAATAACATGGGGAAAACATATGTCTTGTCTAACTGAGAAGCCTACCACTATCAGATCCTACCATGCATCTTTTAAAACTGACAATTACAAATCCCTGTTCTAATTGTCTACCTATCTTCTTCAGCATATGCTTTTGATATTTTTCTCTTATTTTTTGCTTTTAGTGGACCATGATCAGCTATCTTTCTTCAAGGCCAGTTATAAAAACATGTTAACAAAAAGACAGAAAAAGAAAAGTGGATGCTTCACCCATTTTCCTGAACCAAATTTTCTGCAGCACTCTGGTCTCAGGGAAAGGCAACATGTGAGAAGACACCTTTTTTCTCATCTTCCCTAGGCTGCCCAGCATGCTAGATTTCTAGGTAGATTTATACTCTTTCTTCATGGTAATGTGTGCCTCTTGCCACAGGCTTCAGGCCCTTGGTTTTCCTGGCTTTGCCCTTCACCTCAGACATACCATCAGAGTTAAATAGATTTTTCTGGACATAAATTTTGGATTTTGTACAATAGGGAAGCAAAAGAAATAACCTGTAAGTTGCTCGAGTTTGGGTATTTCCGTGGTTGGATTGTTTGAAAATTTAAGAATTGTGTTTGAAAAATAATTTGAAATTGAAACCAGAAAAGCACTTCAAAGCACCAATCTAAATTTTCCTAACTTTCTGAGAAGGTAACTCTTAATTTAAGATTCACTGTTAGGTGTGGATGAGAATCGCTAGCTTACCTGAAGCAGCTGCTGCCACCTCATGTTATGTTCATAATAATGAAGTGAGAATTTTGGCAAGTGAAAACGGTTTAAAACCTAAGAGGCTGAAAGCATCTGTCAAACAGTGTATTCAGGCCCAAACCTAATGGTTTACAAACCAGATGATGAGTGTGTACATGTTATGAATTGCTGCTGTATGTTGCTTTCCTAAGTTTTGTACACAAAGTGGTGAAAGTTTTCATTCTACTGATGTGGCTCATAAATACAACAGATGAGATGTTTGATAGAAACATTGCTGTCATTTCTAATGAATTCATAAGCTATTGTTCAACTCCCTTTTATGCTACAGGCCCAGCTGAGGGCCCAGGAGTTTGTGTTTAATCAGACACAGTACATGTCTGTCTTTCACAGAACATCGGGATAATGACCCTTATGATTTTTTTGGAAAAGCCTAACTTCTTAAGTCTGTCAAGGCTGATTTAAGAAGACTCAGTTTAACTTCTTGGAAGAGCTCATTTCTATATAAGCTTTTTATACTTTCAAGTCATCATTCAGTATAGTTTGACTTCCCCTTTGAGTATAATCAGAAGATAGCTTTAGTACGTTCCCAAAGCTGCTAATATACAAGAAGCTACAGTTGATAGCAGGAAAGCAGAAAGGCTGGGTAGAGAAAGAAAGCATAATGGTGTTTGAATTGAATTTTGAGACTAAAAGAGAAAGAATTGAGAGAAGAAATGCCGGTATCCATAACTTCCAGAGAAGGCTGCTTTCATTTGCATTTTGGTATCAGTCAGGGATGAGAATTGCTAGGTGGTTGTCTGCAACAACTGGTACAATCATATTTTATGCCAGGAATACCTATAATCATCCTAACACAAAACCTTGGATTTTCCTCCTAATTGTCTGCAAGTACAGTCAAGTCTCTTTAGGATTTTCTCTTTTTATTCCCCCTTAAAATTCTCTTCTCATTAGGATCTGACTGGAAACCTTGCTTTTCAATGTCAAGTCACTCAACTGCTTGTGCACACTTTCTTGGCTTAGCTGCAGAGTGCCTGAGATGCAGTTAGTAACAGGTTCAGTTCTGCAGCATCATGGAAAGGGGAGTGTCTCTTATTTTGATTGCTTTCCTTGGGGGAAAAAAAAATGACTTCATTATCCAGAATTAAGAAATAATCTTTGAAATGGATCCGATTTGATGATTTAATATCCAACAAGATTATAATGAATCTTGCTTTAAAAATATGGTCCAATACCAGGAATTTGAGAGCACATTCAATTTTCATTTTTCTAAATAAAAACTTTTTGTGCATTTATTTATCTACTGAAAAAAGAAAAAGGTGAATTTTAGCATATATATGTACAAAAATATCTTACATGTGTCATTTCCTTTAGCTAGCTCCTATTTAATGCTTCAATGACTCAATTTAGAAGAATTCAGAGTTTTATAGATTGTTGATTAAAAACAAAACAGCTATAAATGTACACTACAATCATAATAAATCATGATAAATGAAAATGTACAGAATGGGGAAGACTAGTATATTTAAATTTCTTTTTTTTTTTTTAACATCTTTATTGGAGTATAATTGCTTTACAATGGTATGTTAGTTTCAGCTTCACAACAAAATGAATCAGTTATATATATACATATATTCCCATATCTCTTCCCGCTTGCATCTCCCTCCCTCCCACCCTCCCTATCCCACCCCTCCAGGCGGTCACCAAGCACCGAGCTGATCTCCCTGTGCTATGCGGCTGCTTCCCACTAGCTATCTACCTTACGTTTGGTAGTGTATATATGTCCATGCCTCTTTATCGCTTTGTCACCGTTTACCCTTCCCCCTCCCCATAGCCTCAAGTCCATTCTCTAGTAAGTCTGTGTCTTTATTCCTGTTTCACCCCTAGGTTTTTCATGACTTACAACCAGAAATATTACATTAATACTTGATAACCTATCTAAATTATATTTATTGATTTTTTTGGAAGCAATATGTTAATCTAAATCTAAGTTGCATCTATCTGTCTCCAAATTTCCCAGTGAGGTAGCTCAACCAATGCTGAAAGCCAGTTGCTAAATATGTGTATCACTTCTACCACAGATAATTACAGAGGGGTCCTTTCAATCGGTTAGAAGTGAATGGACAGGAACTTCTACCTGCTAGAGCCCTACAGCCCCCTTCCATCTAGCACACTTGATGGGAGGTCTCCCTTGGTCCTCTTTAGTACACCCTTAAAACAATCTGGTAACCCGTCAGCCCATGCTTTAGGGCAACTACCTTCTGTCTGGTTCATTGGAGGAGAATCCCAACCACCTTACTATCTTACAGCATAACACACCATGTTAAACATTGGGGATGTAGTGATTATTAAAACAGACGTGGTCCATGTCCTCATGGAACTAGTGAAAATGACTTCTAACCAGTTATTTGTAAATATGAATAGGCATTTTAAAATTTCCGAACATATAAAAGAATTGGCTGCTTGAAAGAGAGGTATTCTATAAGTTAGGACACTGTGCTGTGAGGAAAATCCAATATGAATTAGCTTAAACAAAAATAAAGACAAAAAAGAGGAGAGGGGTATGGAATTTAGAGGCGCTTACACAAACAGAAAATGCAAGAGTATAACTGGTCTTAGTAATAATAACTGAAATGAAGGATTTGGAAAAGCAACAGGAATCTCACCATGGATTATGCTTATAAGAATGTCTTAGCCTCATTCTCTCTTGCTGCATATGAGTTTTATCCTCATAGCAGGGAGCGTAGTTGCTGGTTACTCTCAACTCCAACACTTTCAGTTTTACTACACAAAACACCAAGGAGCCTCCCTTCTATCATGTTAAAAATCCCAAGGAAGAATTATAATTGGTCCAACTTGGGAATCCATGCCTAGAGCAGTCACTGTGGCCAGAATGATGAAGTACTATGATAAGCTTAGCTTGTGGTAAGGGGGTGTACTCTGATTGGGAGCCCCCCACCAGAAAGGCATGTTTAGTGTGGTAGAACATTGGAATCAGAAGTGAAGGGTGATGGAGGATGATGAGGGTAACAACAACAATTATATTACAGGCAAGGGTCACAAAAAACAATCAGAGCAATTGAACTAAAACATAGTTACTGAATAAAACAAGAGACAACTTACCAGTGTAATTTCTATGTCCATAAGAATTGAGTATAATACATCAAAAACAGCAATTTTTCATGAAACTACAGGAAAACATATCTATGGTATTCATGTATTGAGAATGCAAAGACAAGGAGCCCAACCAAGATAATAACCCAATGGATTGCTTTATAGGGATGGTGGATAATGTTAATTACAATTTATATTAAAACACACATTTAGCACTAACTATACACTAAGCACTATTCTAAGAATCAATTCATTTGATTTTCACAGCAGCCCAATTAGGTAAGTAGTAGTACTATTCCACTCTATAGATAAGCAAACTGAAGCGTAGAAAGGCTAAAAGAGTTACCTGAGATCACATAATGGGTAACTAACAGAACTAGGATACAAACCCAAGCATTAAGATCTGGAGACTGTGCTGCACCTCTAAATTAAGATGTATTTTTGCAGGGAGAACCTTCAAGATGGCAGAGGAGTAAGATGTGGAGATACCTTCCTCCCCACAAATACATCAGAAATACATCTACATGTGGAACAACTCCTACCGAACACCTACTGAATGCTGGCAGAAGACCTCAGACCTCCCAAAAGGCAAGAAACTCCCCACGTACCTGGGTAGGACAAAAGAAAAAACAGAGAAAAATTAAGAGGGATGGGACCTGCACCTCTGGGAGGAAGCTGTGAAGGAGAAAAAGCTTCAACACAGTAGGAAGCCCCTTCACTGGCGAAGATGGGCAATGGTGGGGGGGGAAGCTTCAGAGCCAAGGAGGAGAGCACAGCAATAGCAATGCAGAGGGCAAAGCGGAGAGATTTCCGCACAGATGATCAGTGCCGACCAGCACTCACCAGCCTGAGACGCTTGTCTGCTCACCCACCGGGGCAGGTGAGGGTTGGGAGCTGAGGCTCGGGCTTTGAAGGTCAGACCCCAGGGAGAGGACTGGAGTTGGCTGCGTGAACACAGCCTGAAGGGGGCTAGTGTGCCACAGCTAGCCGGGAGGGAGTCCGGGAAAAAGTCTGGAACTGCCTAAGAGGCAAGAGACCATTGCTTCGGGGTGCGCAAGGCAAGGGGATTCAGAACACCACTTAAACGAGCTCCAGAGATGGGTGCAAGCCGCTGCTATCAGCGCGGATCCCAGAGATGGGCATGAGATGCTGAGGCTGCTGCTGCAGCCACCAAGAAGCCTGTGTGCAAGCACAGGTCACTATCCAAGCAAGGTGAACACCCACCAGACCAAATGAATGAAGACAAAGTAGGCAGTCTACCTGAAAAAGAATTCAGAGTAGTGATAGTAAAGATGATCCAAAATCTTGGAAATAGAATGGAGAAAATACAAGAAATGTTTAACAAGGACCTAGAAGAACTAAAGAGCAAACAAACAATGATGAACAACACAATAAATGAAATTAAAAATCCTCTAGAAGGAATCAATAGCAGAATAACTGAGGCAGAAGAACAGATAAGTGACCTGGCAGATAAAAGAGTGGACATAACTACTGCAGGGCAGAATAAAGAAAACAGAATGAAAAGAATTGAGGACAGTCTTAGAGACATCTGGAACAACATCAAATGCACCAACATTCGAATGATAGGGGTCCCAGAAGAAGAAGAGAAAAAGAAAGGGACTGAGAAAACATTTGAAGAGATTACAGTTGAAAATTTCCCTAATATCGGAAAGGAAATAGTCAATCAAGTCCAGGAAGCACAGAGAGTCCCATACAAGATAAATCCAAGGAGAAACACGCAAAGATACACATTAATTAAACTACCAAAAATTCAATACAAAGAAAAATTATTAAAATAAGCAAGGGAAAAACAGCAAATAACACACAAGGGAATCCCCATAAGGTTAAGAGCTGATCTTTCAGCAGAAACTCTGCAAGGCAGAAGGGAGTGGCAAGACTTATTTAAAGTGATGAAGGGAAAAACCTACAACCAAGATTACTCTACCCAGCAAGGATCTCATTCAGATTTGACAGAGAAATTAAAATCTTTACAGACAAGCAAAGGCTAAGAGAATTCAGCACCACCAAACCATTGGTACAACAAATGCTAAAGGAACTTCTCCAGGCAGGAAACACAAGACAAGGAAAAGACCTATAATAACCCAACACAATTAAGAAAATGCTAATAGGAATACACATATTGATAATTACCTTAAATGTAAATGGATTAAATGCTCCCCCCAAAAGACATAGACTGGCTGAATGGATACAAAAACAAGAGATGTAGAGATGTTGTCTACAAGAGACCCACTTCAGACCTAGGGACACATACAGACTGAAAGTGAGGGGATGGAAAAAGGTATTCCATGCAAATGGAAATCAAAAGAAAGCTGGAGTAGCAATTCTCATATCAACAAAATAGACTTTAAAATAAAGACTATTACAAGAGACAAAGAAGGACACTACATAATGATCAAGGGATCAATCCAAGAAGAAGATATAACAATTACAAATATTTATGCACCCAACATAGAAGCACCTCAATACATAAGGCAAATGCTAAATAACAGCCATAAAATGGGAAATTGACAGTAACACAGTCATAGTAGGGGACTTTAACACCCCACTTTCACCAATGGACCAATCATCCAAAGTGAAAATAAATGAGGAAAAAAAAGCCCTAAATGATACATCAAAGAAGAAGGACTTAATTGATATTTATAGGACATTCCATACAAAAACAGCACAATACACTTTCTTCTCAAGTACTCGTGGAACATTCTCCAGGATAGATCATATCATGGGTCACAATTCAAGCCTTGGTAAATTTAAGCAAATGAAATAGTATCAAGTATCTTTTCCGAGCACAATGCTATGAGACTAGATATCAATTACAGGAAAAAATCTGTAAAAAATACAAACACATGGAGGCTAAACAATACACTACTAAATAACCAAGAGATCGCTGAAGAAATAAAAGTGGAAATCAAAAAATACCTAGAAACAAATGACAATGAAAACACGATGACCCAAAACCTATGGGATGCAACAAAAGCAGTTCTAAAAGGAAAGTTTATAGCAACACACTCCTACCTCAAGAAACAAGAAACATCTCAAATTAAGAACCTTACAACTAAAGCAATTAGAAAAGAAGAACAAAACCCCACCAAAGTTAGCAGAAGGAACAAATCATAAAGATCAGTTCAGAAATCAATGAAAAATAAATGAAGTAAAAGATAGCAAAGATCAATAAAACTAAAAGCTGGTTCTTTGAGAAGATAAACAAAATTGATAAACCATTAGACAGACTCATCAAGAAAAAAAGGGAGAAGACTCAACCCTGTAGAATTAGAAATGAAAAAGGAAAATAACTGACACTGCAGAAATACAAAGGATCATGAGAGATTACTACAAGCAATTATATGCCAATAAAATGGACAACCTGGAAGAAATGGACAAATTCTTAGAAACGCACAATCTTCTGAGACTGAACACGGAACAAACAGAAAATATAAACAGACCAATCACAAGCACTGAAATTGAGACTGTGATTAAAAATCTTCCAACAAGCAAAAGCCCAGGACCCGATGGCTTCACAGGCAAATTCTATCAAACATTTAGAGGAGAGCTAATACCTATCCTTCTCAAACTATTTCAAAATATAGCAAAGGGAGGAACACTCTCAAACTCATTTTGCGAGGCCACCATCACCCTGATACCAAAACCAGACAAAGAAGTCACAAAGAAGGAAAACTACAGGGCAATATCACTGATAAACATAGATGCAAAAATCCTCAGCAGAATACTAGCAAACAGAATAAAACAGCACATTAAAAGGATCATACACCATGATCAAGTGGGGTTTATCTCAGGAATGCAAGGATTCCTCAATATATGCATATCCATCAATATGATAAACCATATTAACAAACTAAAGGAGAAAAATGATATTATCAATAGACGCAGAAAAAGCTTTCAACAAAATTCAACACCCATTTATGATGAAAACCCTCCAGAAAGTAGACATAGAGGGAACTTACCTCAACATAATAAAGGTCATATATGACAAGCCCGAGCCAACATCTTTCTCAGTCATGAAAAACTGAAATCATTTCCTCTAAGATCAGGAAAAAGACAAGCTTGTCCACTCTCACCACTATTACTCAACATATTTTTGGAAGTTATAGCAACAGCAATTAGAGAAGAAAAAAACAATAAAAGGAACTGAAATCGGAAAAGAAGAAGTAAAGCTGTCACTGTTTGCAGATGACATCTTACTTTACATAGAGAATCCTAAAGATGCTACCAGAAAACTACTAGAGCTAATCAATGAATTTGGTAAAGTAGCAGGATACAAAATTAATGCACAGAAATCTTTTGCATTCCTATACACTAATGATGAAAAATCTGAAAGAGAAATTTAGGAAACACTCCCATTTACCACTGCAACAAAAAGCATAAAATACCTAGGAGTAAACCTACCTAAGGAGACAAAAGACCTGTAAGAAGAAAACTATAAGACAGTGATGAAAGAAATTAAAGATGATACAAACAGATGGAGAGATATACCATGTTCTTGGATTGGAAGAATCAACATGGTGAAAATGACTATACTACCCAAAGCAATCTACAGATTCAGTGCAATCTCTATCAAACTACCAATGACATTTTTCACAGCACTAGAACAAAAAGTTTCACAATCTGTATGGAAACACAAAAGACCCCGAATAATCAATGCAATCTTGAGAAAGAAAAACGGAGCTGGAGGAATCAGGCTCCTGGACTTCAAACTATACTACAAAGCTAGAGTCATGAAGACAGTATCGTACTGGCACAAACAGAAATACAGATGAATAGAACAGGATAGAAAGCCCAGAGACAAACCCACACACATATGGTCACCTTATCTTCAACAAAGGAGGCAAGAATATACAATGGAGAAAAGACAGCCTCTTCAATAAGTGGTGCGGGGATAACTGCACAGCTACATGTAAAAGAATGAAATTAGAACACTCCCTAACACCATACACAAAAATAAGCTCAAAATGGATTAAAGACCTAAATGTAAGGCCAGACACTATAAAACTCTTAGAGGAAAACATAGGCAGAACACTCTCTGACATAAATCACAGCAAGATCCTTTTTGACCCACCTCCTAGAGAAATGGAAATAAAAACAAAAATAAACAAATGGGACCTAATGAAACTTAAAAGCTTTTGCACAGCAAGGGAAACCATAAACAAGATGAAATGACAACCCTCAGAATGGGAGGAAATATTTGCAAAGGAAGTAACTGACAAAGGATTAATCTCCAAAATTTACAAACAGCTCATGCAGCTCAATATCATAAAACTAAACAACCCAATCCAAAAGTGGGCAGAAGAGCTAAATAGACATTTCTCCAAAGATATACAGATTGCCAACAAACACATGAAAGGACGCTCAACATCACTAATCATTAGAGAAATGCAAATCAAAACTACAATGAGGTATCACCTCACACCAGTCAAAACGGCCATCATCAAAAAAATCTATAAACAATATACGCTGGAGAGGGTGTGGAGAAAAGGGAACCCTCTTGCACTGTTGGTGGGAATGTAAATTGATACAGCCACTATGGAGAACAGAATGGAGGTTCCTTAAGAAACTAAAAATAGAACTACCATACGACCCAGCAATCCCACTGCTGGACATATACCCTGAGAAAACCATAATTCTAAAAGTGTCATGTCCCACAATGTTTATTGCAGCTCTATTTACAATAGCCGGGACATGGAAGCAACCTAAGTGTCCATCGACAGATGAATGGATAAAGAAGATGTGGCACATATATACAATGGAATATTATTCAGCCATAAAAAGAAATGAAATTGAGTTATTTGTAGTGAGGTGGATGGGCCTAGAGTCTGTCATACAGAGTGAAGTAAGTCAGAAAGAGAAAAACAAATACCATATGCTAACACATATATATGGAATCTAAAAAAAAAAAAAAGGTTCTGAAGAACGTAGCGGTAGGACAGGAATAGACACAGACATAGAGAATGGAGTTGAGGACACAGGGAAGGGGAAGGGTAAGCTGGGACGAAGGGAGAGGGTGGCATGGACTTATACATACTATCAAATGTAAAATAGATAGCTAGTGAGAAGCAGTCACATAGCACAGGGAGATCAGCTCGGTGCTTTGTGACCACGTAGAGGGGTGAGATAGGGTGGGTAGGAGGGAGATGCAAGAGGGAGGAGATATGGGGATATATGTATATGTATAGCTGATATACTTTGTTATAAAGCAGAAACTAACACATCACTGTAAAGCAATTATACTCTAATAAAGATGTTAAAAAAAAGATGTATCTTTTTAAGTTGATAGGCATCCCTATGCTTATGGACAAAATAAGAACATATTGGGCACCTGAGATTGAGGTTCTCAGCCATGAACCTGCCAGCCAGCATGTCTATGTGGAACTCAGAGTGACCAAGGGAGTTATTTCAGAAACATCCTTTTCATGTGGTCTTTTAAGAGTTTGAACATAAAATTTTCTTGTGCTTTTTCTCTGTCACACATCTTCAAAAATAAGCTATTGCTAAAGATCAGGCTGCCTATATTTTAATTTTTTATACATTTTATAGTTAATACATTGTATCATTAACACACTGAAATAAAATTAGTCTTCCAGAATTCAAGACTAGTAAGGAGGCAAAGATATAGCAAAGCAAAGGTATTGAAACTTCACAGCCAATCTCCTATGCATAATCAGGCCAAAATTTCCATATGGCACCAAATGATAATCAGGCCTGACAGTAATAACTGAGATCCATGATAACTGCTAGAACTGAAGTGATCTATGGATGAAGCAATAAAATCAGTGGATCAGAAGGAGAATCTTGGTAGCGGTTCATGTGGAAGGAATGAAGATCATGAACTTCACAGGAATAATATTCCAAAGACAAATTGGCTGTGTTGGAAATGCATGCTTGAATACCTTGAACTATTCAAATTTATCTGATTGGGTTGATGTATACCAATGTATATGTCATTGGTATACAGATTGGGGCTTATACAGTGGGTAAGGAAGGCAGTGGGCCTGGTTTTCAGATGTTTGAAGCTTGAAGTTGCCTGCACCTGCTCCTCTAGTGCATTTCTATGGAACTGGAGAAGCTAGTAAGCTGTGCCACAAATATCTCCCCTCCACATTCTCACATTTATTTTACTTCTGTTTTGTGGTAGTAATTTTATTGAAGTATATTTTATACATGGTAAAATACACAGCTCTCAAAAATATAGGTTGAAAAGTTTTGACAAATGTATACATCTGTGTAACAACCAACCAAATTATCTGAATCAAGATAAAGAGCCATGACCTCTTAATGGTTAAACCTGAGTTAAATCAACTGTGAAACTATAATATGTGGGAGCTTAATAATTCCAGGTTACTTAGAAATCAAATCTAATGGTATCCTTATATATGCAAAGAAGTGAGATGTGACCTATAGCCTTAAATATTTCTTTTACTGTAAGGAAAGAACTACTGAATATAATTTCATAAAGTTTTCAATTCAGGATGGAAAAAAGTACAGGAAAATAAACAGAAAGTGGATGGATAAATTTATAAAACAAGAAGCAGTAAATAAGTTAAAAGCAGGAACCAAGAAGAATTAACCAATAAAGTTAAGAGCTGGTTTTCTGAAAAGAAAAATAACATACGACAATGTGCAAATGTTGAGGAAATGGATAAATAATAAAAGAGAAAAAAACAAGTGCATAACTTTAAGAGATGTAATCATATTTATGGAAGGGAGATTTAAAATAATAAGAAACAGGACATGTAAATTTATACTAATAAGCTAAAAATCTAAAAGCACTATTTTAAAGTATATTATAGATTCAAAAAGGAAAATGCTTTAAGCACAACAAATAAATACAAGAAAATAGTTTTACATCTTCTATTGGTAAATGTCTTTGTAAACATGACTCCAAATTCAGAACCAATAAAAGAAAAGATCTACATTAAAACACTTTTAAAAAGTAAAAGCTTCTACATGGAAAAACATACAAAATTTAAGAACAAATAACAAACCGGTGAATTTTTTTTTGTAATACATATAAAGATCAAAATGTTAACGTCTTTATTATTTAAAGAGTTCTTACTAATCAATAAGAAAAAAAGAACAAGTCAGTATAAATATAAGCACATTACATAAACAGACAACACACAGAAGAATAAATAAATGAACAATAAGAAACTGAAAGGATGCGCCATATTGTTAAAATCAGAAAAACCCAAAGAACTATGAGGAATCAACGTTTTACCAACCAAGCTGAGAAAGAATTTAAAAGATAAATATGACCCAGTATCAGGGAGGATATGGGAAAACAAGCACTCATATCCAGTGCACATGAGTATAAACTGGTCTGGCTCTTCTGGTGAGCAATTATGTAATGATTCAAATATTTAAATCTGTACCCTCTTTGACACAACAATTCAAATTCTAGGAATTACTATAAAGAAACAATCAACAAGTTAAAAGATACATACACAAGGGTATTTATTGCAGCAGTTTATAAGAGTAAAAATTGGAAACCCAAATATCCCTCAATACGATTTGATTTTATATATACATATAATCCATAAAAGATGAATTTGAATTACACATATGAAGAAGGATGAAGGACCAAATCTTGCTCACCCCTATTTTCATAAATGAAGTTTAACTGGATCACAGCCAACCTGTAAATTTACTCACTGGCTACGGCTGCTTTTGAGCTCAAAGGTAGAATTGAGTAGCTGTGACAGCGACAATATGATCACAAATCCTAAAGTATAAAATATCTGGACCTTTACAGAAAGTCTGCCAAACTCTGCTCTACTGATAGAGAATAACACATATATAGTAAATAAAATAAGATTAAAAGTATTGTTATACAATTATACATATGAATAGATAGATAGTGAAAGAGGGAGAGAGAGAGAGATAGACAGACAGACATACTAGAATTGTTTAGTAAGAACATCACAAGTGAACCTGCTTGAATCTATCTTGGATGGTTAATACACTGAAATACCTTTGGGACATTGATCTGAACATAAATTTTCAACATACAGATCACCACAGAGATGTAAAGATGAACTCTAGTGCAGAGATGTAGAAGATGTAGATGATAGAGCTGAGTCTAAACTCAGTTTATTCTATTTTATTGCATTTCCTTTATAGATAGCTTTGTGTGTGTGTGTGTGTGTGTGTGTGTGTGTGTGGTTTGCTTCTTTCTCTTAGAAGTTAAATTGAAGAAAGCCAAAAATTTTTACATTAATATATTAAGGAAGTGCTGTTAAATATGTATGCCAAAATGCACAATGGTATATCTAATCTGAAAGTGGACATATTCTTCTAGTTAATTTTCTCAAGTTGTTCTATTAAAATGATTCTTTTTTTTATAATATAGTAAAATGAAGTGTAATTCGTAGAAATGTAGATGTGTGTGATTGAGTAATCACCTAACTGAATGCAATAACTTTCAATTATCACTGATATAGTTGGAGGTACTGTAATTTATTATATTACATTTTTATTGTAATCCTTTCTATTATAGCCCAAAACAGCTTTGTAGAGGTCGAGTTCAGAAATGGAAAAAAAAAATTTATGCTACTTTGTATTTTAAGTCATTCAACAGTACTTTATTTACTCACATATAGTCCCCTTGTATGTTTCCCCACTTCCAGCTTCTAGCAGGAACATTTAACATTTCTCTCCACAAAGTTTCTTTCCCAGTGGGCTATTACTAATGTCAACAAAAGCAGTAGGAGATCCTCTGAAAATTTAGAAAAGGGAGTTGGACAGGCACAAATGACCCCTGTTTGCTTAGAGTAAAATGAAGTGTTTACCTCTATATTCAACAGTTTTAGTTCTCCAGGAGGAAAATTATGCTTTAAATCAGTACTCCTCAAATTCTGTCCCTTAGAAGATTATAAAGCTCTGTGGTAATACTCAGGAGCTGTTCAAAATTTGTTTCCTAAAAATGTATTTTAAAATTATTTTTAAATTGATCATTAAAAACAAGCATATAACTATGAATTCTGTATCAAATTTTGATACACTGTAGATTATCAAGCCTATTTGCTTGGGCTCCTCCCTCATTTTTAATGGAGATTTTTCCCCAACTCTGCATATACCTGAGTATTGGAAATGTGTCATTACTTGGGAGAACTGTAGCTCTGCACTGCTTTCTTTATTCTTAATTCAGATTGATGTACATTGATTTTTTTAAAATTTACAGGTGAGTGTACACTGGTCACAAAGACACTATGCATGCCAGCTAGTTTTCTGCATGCTCTCCTCCACTAAAAAAAAAATTTTCCCCACATTCCTCTGGACGTCACCTTCCAGTGTTGACGCCTGGGAGTCATTAAAGCAGACAGTGAGAGCTGTTCTGAAGTCTTTAGCTCTTTTTTTTTTAACATATGGCTTTAATTTGTTTTTAATTAAGTTATACTTGACAGTATTATATTAGTTTCAGGTGTATAATATAATGATTTGATATTTTTATACATTATGAAGTGATCACCACAGTAAGTCCAGTTAACATCTGTCACCATACAAAGTTGTTACAATATTATTGACTATATTCCCTATGTATATATTACATCCCTGTGACTTATTTATTTCACAGCTGGAAGTTTGTACCACAATTCCCTTCACACAATTCATCCACCTCCACCCAAGCAACCACTAGTTTCTTCTCTGTATCTATGAATCTGTTTCTGTTTTGTTTCATTTGTTCATTGTTTTGGTTTTTAGATTCTACACATGTGTGAAATCATTTGTCTTTCTCTTTCTGACTTATTTCACTTAACATAATACCCTCTAGGTCCATCCATGTTGTCGCAAATGGCAGGATTTCATTCTTTTTATGGCTGAGTAATATTCCATTGCATATATAAATACCACATCTTATTCATTCATCTAGCGATTGGCACTTAAGTTGCTTCCATATCTTGGCTATTGTAAATAGCGCTACAATGAACATAGGGGTACATATATATCTTTGAATTAGTGTTTTCATTCTCTTCAGATAAATACCAGAAGTAGAATTGCAGGATCATACGGTAGTTCTACTTTTAGTTTTTTGAGGAACCTCCATTCTGTTTTCCACAGTGGCTGTACCAATTTACATTCCCACCAACAGTGCACTAGGGTTCCTTCTTCTCTACATCCTTGTTCTTTTTAGGTCTCCCTCAGAGCTCTAGAGCCACTCTACCCCTGCAGAGCACCCAAGCAAGTTGTTTCGGTCAGGGCTCTGAAAGGTGCAGATGCATCAGCTTACCACATGATCATCCCACAGAGTAACAGTCAGTTGAGCAATAATAAGCAAGTCCATAACATATATCGTAATACAGGTAGCTTGGTGTTAACTGTGAGTTCTGAAGGCTTCGAGTCATAGGTTTATATTCAGAACAAGGAATGTCAATATTTATTTTTAACAATTTAACTTTAAATCAAAAATCCATTCTAAACAGATTTCAAGTTTCTAGATTAGTTTAATTGAAGATCAAGCTGAGAAGATATGTAAGCAGCTAAAAATTATTACCATTTGCAAACACTTATTTGTATGAAAAAGGATTTTCTCACTATTACTCACTCTAAAATTCTTCCTGATCTAATTCCTTCCCACTGACTTCTTTGACACCATTCCCTAACGCTATTTTTCTGAATTCCAAATGTACTTCACTATGATGAAAGTAATGTAGCTTTTGGAACGACTCTGACTTCCCCTATCCTCATTACTGGGCCTTGAGACTTTCGGCTATTTATCCTTTCAGAACCTTAGTGTCCTTACCAGCAAAACAGGATGGTTGTGAGGATTAAATGAGGTTATTATGTAAGCAGCCTAGCACAATAAATGCTAGCTCCCTTTTTTTCATTAAATACATGCAATTTTCAATACTTTGGGGGGATTTTTCTGCTGCTCTTTTAAACTGTAAGCTCTATGACAAAGAATATTCAATTGTGTGCAACTTCCCAAATAGTAGGCACTTGATGTTTTTTGTTGAAACAAACAAAAAAAAGATAATAAATGGATTACTCTAATCGAGATCAATGGGATAGTTTGATAGATTTCTTGCAATAATAAAAGTAATCATCATATTCTATATTGTATTCTATACATCATATTCTATATTGTATTCTATACATCATATTCTATAAAGTATTCTATACTTTTCTTCCTAAGGATTAAAAATAAAACAATTAGGACTCATCAAACTTTATAACACACATGGTGAAAAATGATAAATAATAATGGCCCACAGCTGCAGAGGAAAAATATTCAATTCCTAAATACCAGTAATTCTCATTTCATAAGAAGCAGAATACATATGATTTGCCTTAAAATTATACAACAAAGCAACGAAAGTTAAGAGAGAACTGGAACAAAACCACTTTTCTGAGAAGAGTATTCTTTCTTTAATAGCATTTTGTCACTAAAATTAAAACAAAGCAGTATTTTCTCTTGGTCTAGAATCAGACAACCACTGCAGGATTTTGACCAGAATCACGGCATGATTTAGTGAGGATTCCTGACATATTGGAGCTGAGGCGTGAATTTAAAAAGAAGTATACTTACTGTCTAAGAATCAAGTCATGGTGATGCCAGTGTCTTCTAGAAAATAGAGGTGTTTCCAGAAGTCTGCAATGAAAGAAAAAATGAATGGTATTTAGAGCATCCATCTGCCTTCCAGGAATTTATATGCTAAGGAATAATTGCATAAGAAGCTTTCCATTAGATTATTTTATCTACAATCCTTTCATTTTCCTTTTTTTAATATTTAATTTTTTTAATTTTAATCTTTTTGGCTGCGTTGGGCTTTGTTGCTGTGAGTGGGCTTTCTCTAGTTGTGGCAAGTGGGGGCTACTCTTCATTGTGGTGTGTGGGCTTCTCATTGCAGTGGTTTCTCTTGTTGCTGAGCATGGGATCTAGGTGCACGGGCTTCAGTTGTTGTAGCACACAGGCTCAGTAGTTGTGGTACATGGGCTTTAGAGCACAGGCTCAGTAGTTGTGGCTCACGGGCTTAGTTGCTCCGCGGCATGTGGGATCTTCCTGGACCAGGGCTTGAACCCATGTCCCCTGCATTAGCAGGAGGATTCTTAACCACTGCGCCACCAGGGAAGTCCCTCATTTTCTTTTAATTAAGCTGTATAATCATAATCATTTAGGGAAGCAGGCAAGGGCAAGAACATTAAGATGAAAAAAATGACATGATGCACGAGTTCCTTATGTATTGAACAGCTGAGCAGGAGTGGGTTGGAAGCAGACTGAAAATAGGACAAGACAGTGTTAGGTTCTTAATGTTGCTAGAAATTTATGTGGATCAACTGTAAAGAGAGAGGTGGAACCTGAGGTACCTGCCCCACTTCAAGCATTCTCAGCATCGTCCTCATTTTTATCTAAAGTTTCAAGTTTCAAACTGTGTAGGTCATATGTGAAATGTGGTTGTTTTTGAACAATGTAACGTATCTGTGGGTAATGTATCCACAATGCATTGAAAGTTGAAGTTCATAAAAAACAAAGGGATGGTTGGTCATGAATTCAGAATACGGGTAATATAGTGAGTAAAATCTGTAGGTTTCTTTACAGTTTACATCATGGCCATAATATCATCACTATTCCATTTTTACAGTTTTTGAGCACAAAAGATCAACCTAAGAAATCAGAATAGATTGATAGATATTGATATATTTTATATTACATATGTATGTGTCTGTACATGTGTGCATATAACCTTCCCATAACACAGGCGCAGACACACCACACACACACACACACACACACACACACATGCACCTACAAACTGGAATCTTTCACCATTCTGGTTCTATTGCACAGGATGGATGTAGATAGAGGAGTAAGAGAGAGAGGAAAGAAAGAGAATTGAAACATACTGTAAATAGATGGAGTCTTGTTTACAGCAATTCCTTAACATTTGTTTTACAACAGTTGTTTCCATGTTCAGCCCACACCAGCTGTTCCCCAAACATAGAGTTTTTAAAACTAATATGCTTTGCACCAACACAATTTTCCATAGAATGTTTAATGCATTGTAATCTTTGTCTTATTACTGCTCTTGTTCTGACTACAACCAGCCCATCCCAAATTTCAAAAGAATTTTAGGGAAGTAGCCATTTGTGGAATGGAAAAAATGATTTCTACATTTCAAAACTATAAGGTGGCTCATGAACAAGATTTGCTAAAAAATGTTTCCTGCACCAGGACTCTGTTTAGCCTTTAAATACCACTGTGAATGTTGAGCCAGATGCTTTATTAATAAATGTCATCTTTTCAAGTGAGTTCAGTATTAATATTGATACAAACTTTCTTCCTGCTCTTAATTTTACATCTCAATAAAGATAAGAATGTTGGCAAGCACTGCTATTGACAATTGATAAAATTATGCAAACACAATGTTTTTGCAGCTTTTGAGTAAATACTGCATGCTAATGTATTCCGAAGTGTTTTCTGTGTTCCTGTAGGAGCTGAGTTTGTGTAGGTGGACCGCACCAGGGATGTGCTTTTCTAAGCCTGTTACACTTATCTCAGCAGAGCTGTTGTTTGCCTCCTAATAAGCAATTTGGTAGTTTTATCATGAGCTCTGGGGCCCTCCAAAGATCATTTATATAATGACATATTGTGAAAGCAAGCCTCTCTAGAATTTTTTGAAGGTAATAATTATTTCATATATTTGTTCTGTCACCACAGTGGTGCTTTCAAAAAGCTTCCTGCTAATTTTCAGCCTAAATTAGATGCCATAGGTTTGTTCTTCAGTTGTAACAAAATGGTTTGGGCCATAAAGGAACATATGTTTTGAAGCAGATTTTTAAAATATCTAACTTGAAAAGGAAAAAAGTTCACCTAGCTAATGATTCTTTTATACTCCTGTCCTTAGCTTTTCAGGAGATAACTTGGGAAATTAATATATCAATGCATGGAAGAAAACCTAAATAAAGGGGAAGTAGAAAGGAGTTGAGTAGTTTACAAATACCCAAGTGAGGTCTTTCTAACTGTACATGACACCCAGAATGATTCCGTGTTTTCAAGAAATGGGTCAATATAAATTATTTGAATGTTCATAAAAATTAAAGAATTATGCCCTACTGGGGGACATTCTGAAGAAATGATTTAAAAGAAGAAAAAGAAAACTTTGAGTAAATTTAGTGGTGTTATTAATTTAGTCTTAAAAGCAGTATATTCCTACTCTGATGAGTTTGGCCATAGCCTCAACACAAAATAAAATTTGCTATGCATAAAGATACTTCCCAAGGAGAACTAATTAAAACTAGATTTTGAAACAAAATTAGGAGACTACCATATCAATGGTCTCCCAATCTTTATGACTATAAAAAAGTTTATATACCTCTAATACATGTATATGTAATATTTATGAAATATATACATATATTACATAATTCATAAATATTATGTACATTAGAAAACATACATAAAGTAGGAAACTTAAAAGGCTAAGATAAAAATAGACATGAATAGATGTTTGGATTGTCAGTCTCTGAGGAATACACTCTCTCCTTTGGAGAACACTGCTCCATAATAACAGCAAATACTTA
Source organism: Leucopleurus acutus (assembly GCF_964270905.1). NCBI lineage: Eukaryota > Metazoa > Chordata > Mammalia > Artiodactyla > Delphinidae > Leucopleurus > Leucopleurus acutus. Next base: position 67,787,966 of record NC_139142.1, on the reverse strand, counting down.
TTGTGCCAGGTCTCATTCTAAGAGCTTCGATATATTAACTCACTTAATTCACATAACAACCCTCTGAAGTTCATACTGCTAGTATGTCCATTTTACAGACAGATGAGGGATCTGAAGCCTCGAGGAGCTGAGTGATTTGCTTAAGGTCATACAACTAGGAAGTGGTAGAGCTGGGATTCACACCCAGAAAATGTGGTCCAGAGTATGGATATTCAACATGCTATACAGAGAAAGGTTTATTGGTCACACTTCACACTTCACACGTAACCCCTCAATCCTTTGTGCATCTTATCTCACTGCCTCCCTTAGCTGTTACCTAATACTAAATTGTTATTTTTAAGATTAACAAAAGTTATCCTTACAATCAAAAACAAGTTATGAATAGAGAGGAAGGTAAAGGTGCTTTCTATAACAGAAGAGTGTATTCATTTATTTACCTTGCATCTCCCCAAATACTCCCCAACTACCCCTGCCAGTGACCTCTTTAGAGCAAGTATCAGTCATGCTACAAAAGATCTCCTGATGAGAAGGAAGGAATATTTGACCCATGCAACTTTTTCTACGTTTGTTAATTAGGGCATCTCCATTATCAGAAAGTAAAGGTAGTAGTGTAATTATCTTCTTTGAACTGTGTTTTGGGGTCTAGTATAAATCCCTAGTTTCATTACTTGAAATAAAGAGGTTCTTTAATTGTTTATAGGTAATACTGTAATTCAAAATTCAAGAAAAAAGTGAAATTCTGTTGAATAAGGAATCTCTTGCAATCTGACCTGGGTCTATGGAATATTTGTTTTTATTGGTAATTGTAACAACAACAAAAGACTAATTGGCTACACTCATTTATCATAATAGTACAAATGAGGCCACTTAGAGAAATCTTAATGGAGAATACATAAAACAGGCCATAGCCCGTTAGAACAAATAATCTTGTCACAGTCACAGAGTTAAAAAACAATTAGGGGGGCTTCCGTGGTGGCACAGTGGTTAGGAATCCACCTGCCAATGCTGGGGACACGAGTTTGATCCCTGGTCCGGGAAGATCCCACATGCCACGGAGCAACTAAGCCCATGTGCCCCAACTACTAATACTGTGCTCTAGAGCCCACGTGCCACAAATCCTGAGCTCGCATGCTGCAACTACTGAAGCCCATGCACCTAGAGCCTGTGCACCACAACAAGAGAAGCTCCCGCTTGCCACAACTAGAGAAAGCCCATGCGCAGCAACAAAGATCCAATGCAGCGGAAAAAAAAAAAAAAAAGTAGGGAAGGCCCATTATTGATCCAGAACTGTGATTGACACCTGGTAGGTGCTCAGTAAATAATTAGAACTGGCACTGAGGTTACATAAGGAGTTAGTGTTTTCTATTCCATCCTAGGATGTAACTATCATTAATAACATTGCTTTTGAAAGGAAAATGGTACCCCAAATTCTAATTTGAGATTCCAATCACAGGTTAACATAGGTGTTCCATGATACTGGTGAAGGAAGTACTGGCCACTTGGCAAGAAGAAACTCGGTCTCCAGTCATGATTTTCCAAAGCCTCATCCTACAAATGAGAGCAGCTACCAGCCACATGAAGAGAAGAAAAAGCCTCCCCACACCCTAACACCTTGGAAGGAAGGTAATTTGGAATTAATTTTCCTGACTTAAAGGGAGTCTCTCTGCTCCTGGCATAGCCTGGCCTTGCTGTTCCCAGGCAAGGTGTTCAGGAAGAGTTCATAATAACTGTTTGCTATTTTCTATACTACGGATTTTTAAATAACATTTTCTTAGCAAGAAAGACATACCTTTAAAGGACAAACTCCTATAAAAGAGAGTTAGTGCATTTACCTTGAAGCTTGAAAGGTATGCATTCATTTCAAGAAGGGTATTTTCAAAAGGAAAAATTTCTAGTTACTTATCCAGAACAGCCATTTTTATTAGTGCTTTTCCCTTCTCTTCTTGACTCAATGCTCTTCATTATTACTCTGGCCATGATTAAAAACTCAGAAGAAAAGTAATAAACTCCCTCAAATTTAAATTAATTAGATGACCCAAAGGTTTTCTTCAACCTGTTCTTTTCCATCTCATTCTCTATACAGGTTGTATGTTTTCCTCAGATGTATTTATCAAATGCTTTCTTCATTGAATAATTACATTCCTAAGTCTAAGACTTCTTGCAGGCTATATCTATACCTGAAAATGTACTTGGCTCTCACCTGTGGTAGCGTATTTTTTTTAACATTCCTGCAATTTTTCCTTTTCCTTTAATCCTTCCCTAGCTTCAGGGCAGGAAGTAAATATCTACAGATTCTACATAACAAATATTAATCGTTCCTAAATACCAGTCCTTGGACCACTGCTGTTACAGAGTTTGTACCACCTGTAGCAAAATGAAAACGTAAGGTACACGCATGCACGCGCACACACACACACACATCCCTATTGGTATAAAGGTGCCAGCTGAAACTACCTTTTCTTGGGAAGACTTATCCTTTACTCTAAAATTATGTTCTTACACTTTTCAAAATATTAATAGATCCGGTTTCTTATATAATAATGTCAATGGTAGATGAAGTGTCTTTTAAACTTTTTTTCATTATTTGTCAAAATAAAATTTGTTTATAAGCAGGGCTTCATTTTATTTGATTTTCAAACTTTGGGGAGAAATTTCCCTAATCTTTTAAAGTCAAAAGTCTGGGAGCCACTTGTCTAAATAACTGACTTGACCCTTCTTTGTTAACCACTTTGCAAGGTAACCCCTTTGTTACCTGTATCTTAACATGTTATTTATTTAATTAAACTTACTGGATGTCATTCCATCAACTCCATTCCAGTCAGCAATCATTTCACAAAAGTAGAAAAATCAGAATATATGTTTGTCTTAGTCTATACAATGACTAAACTGTATCAGGTATAGACAGGTACCTAATAAATAATGTCCAATGCTGGTATTAAGAGATTTTGTTTCCATTTCAAAAATACTTTAGGAAAATCATTTGGTTTGATGGAATCATCTCTTTTAATTGATGTATTTCTAAAATGTGATAAGAAAATAATTATGGGCAATACTGAGTACTAAAGTCAAAATGAATTTTCTAGCCAGTTAGCAATAATTCAGAAGACAATATGTAAAAGTGAATTTTATCCTCAGTAATAAACTGTAATGTATTCTCAAGGATTATGGCTTTTTTACTGAACACCTAAACAAGGCACCTCTGAAGAGCTAAGCACCTGCTAAGTCAATTTAATTTGAATTTGGGTTGGGTGCCAGAAGTCCTGAATTTCACTTCTAGTTCCATCATTAAGCAATTGTAGGACCTTGGATGAATTACCTCACCACCCTGAATCTTAATGTTCTTCTTCCTAAAAGACAAGGCGTGAATTAGACTATTTCTAAAATTGCTTGCAATTCTCACACTAAATGAGTCTGAGATGCAACTCTTCTGATCCCAGAAAATAGCAAACATTGTTATCCTGCTTTTGTACCTGGAAATAATCTCTTTAAAGGAAATCCTACCATTTGCAACAACATGGATGAACCTGGTGGACACTAGGCTAAGCAAAATAAGCCAGACACAGAAAGACAAATACTGCATGATTTCACTTATATGTGGAATTTTTAAAAGTTAAACTCATAAAATCAGAGAGTAAAAAGCTGAGGGATGAGGGAAATGGAAAGATGTTGGTCAAAGAGTATGAGGGTTCGGTTATTTGGGATGAATAAGCGCTGGAGATCTAAATTACAGCCTGGTGATGATAATACTGTACCATATACTTGAAATTTTCTAAAAGGATAGATCTTAAATCAAATCTTCTCACACACACACAAGGGTAAATATGTACATGGGATGATGTTATTCAGCTTGAGTATGATGACCTTTTATATACACACATCTACACACATAGAGTTGTAAACCTTAAATATATACCATTTCCATATGTCAAAGATATTTTTAAAAAAGAGTCTCTTCCCCAAAAAAGGAAGAACTTCAGATTCTCCAAGTTTATTTGAATAAGCAGAGCTGAGAAATGGAATCATGGAAGCAACACTTCCAAATCCTGGTACTACAGCCTCCTGGAATGGCCTTAATAATCTCACTGATATTAACATAATTTTTTAAAGTCATCAAAGTAAACTCAATTTGAAACCTCTTTAAGAAAAACATGGCATAGAGTAATTTAAGGAGAAGGATTTTGTAAATGAGATAAAAAATAGGGTGCTGGAAATTTTAAATGGCTTGGAATCACTGTGATTAGACAACTCCTGTAAAAGCAGAACAGTGATACAGTTATGAATATAGTCCCTGGTGACTTACTGCTTGACTCATCCAATATCGTGCCCTTCCTACTCCGGTTAAAACGTTATCTCCCATCAAAATATGACATGCAAAAACAACATGCCAGTAACTCTAGGCCTTGGGGAACTGCAATGAATATCATTCAAATTAATTCTGACTGACATTTTGGTAAATCACCTCTTGAAGTCAGGAAGGGAACATTTTTAAAGCACTTTAGCAGTGCCAAAATAGTAAGGAGTAAAACCACATTCATCATGCAGGAGGTAAAGTGCCAAGAGAGTCTGAAGCCAGAAAACTGGCAGCCACATCATCTCAATTGGAACATGAGTGATGGGTCTTCATCAACAAGCAAGTATTGATTTAGCAACTCTCACTGTATAAATGGTATTATCAGGTGAGATATACATGGAAAGAGAAATATTCGTGTGCTCTCATTTATATTTTAGAAAGGCAGTTCAATAACTAAGAGCAAGGCTTTGGAAACAGCAAAAACCTGTTCAAATATGGGCTCTGCCACTCATCAGGCTTTAAGAAAGTTAATTTCTCTAAGCTTCAGTTTTCTGAAGTATAAAATGCAGATGATGAAAACACATATTTCATATGGCTGATGGCAGAACTAAATGAGATGATGTATGTACAGTGCTCAGCACAGTGCTGGGCATAAATTAATAAAAGCTGCTGTTGCTATTATATATATAATATATATATATTATATATAACTATAATAGTTAAAGCTTAAACCCATTACAAGTGGGACTAATTATAAAATTATGACTCAGAATTCTATTTATAGTTCTACTTGTAAATAATAACCCTTTCAGAGGGAGGAAACTAGTATTCATTGAGCATTTACTATGATAGACACCATGGTGAGTCCTTTACATATATTTACACACATTAGACCATTTAATCCTCTTGTTACAAAGAAACTAAGGTTCAAAGAGTTTATAACGATTTACCCAAGGTGATACAGCTAAAAGTTGTTAAAGTCAGGATTTGTCCCTAAGCCTGTCCTCAAAGCCAGTCAACCTCATCCTATATTTCAGGGATAACAAAACTATCAGCTGAGGCTGTTCCTCTTTCAGCTTCACCCCCTTCCTCACCCAGCCCATTGACACTGCTCTAGTCAGATAGATCTTTATTCCTAATCACCTTAACTATTATAATAATGACTTAACTGGGCTCTTCTCCAGGATTTCCTTGCCCCAATCCATTCTTATTTCCAGCTTCCAGAATAAACTTCCTGAAGCTCAGTTCCTAATCTTCAATGATTCCCACTACAGATAGGACTAAGTCAAAATACATCAGCTTTTCAGTATTTTCAATAAACAGGTGTAAATCCTTCTTTTCATTCTATTTCCCTCCCAGCTTTTGCTGCATTTTGGATGGTGCAGTTGACCTGGATTAGCCATGGTTTCCTGGATAATGCCTAGCAACCCTGGGCATTGTCATACGGTTATATAAGTTAAGGATACCGTTACTTTCCTTGCTTTGCTGCCTTCAACAGCTCCCTGTCCATCCCACGCCACCCCCCAAACTTCCCTCACCCAGCCCCATCAAAACCTTACCCATATTCTGGGGCGCAGCACATATTGTTTCATTAATCAAACTTTTTCTGGTCATTCACCTCTCACTGTGACCATTCCCTCCTCTCAACATCCACAGCTCTTCATTTGTGCCTCTATTACAGTACTTTTCATTTTCTGCCATATAGTATCTTAGGCTATCATTTTCTTGAAAATAGAAACTGAGTTAAACATTCCAGTGATTTCAATATAGTAATAGTTAGAGCCAACACTTATCTATCATTTATTATGTTCCAGGCGTTGTTCAAAGATCTTTTACATAAATTAACTCAACCCACACAACAGACCCATTAGGTAGGTGTGGTGGGCAGCCTGTGAGATGGACTGGCAATGATCCTCAACTCCTAGTATTCACACCTGTCTGTAATCAACTCTTTTGGATATAGGGAAGCTTCCGGCCAACAGCTAGAGAGGACCTCAGGCCCTCAGTCTGATAGTCCATGAAGAACTGAATCCTGCTAAGAACATATGAGCTTGTCAGCAGATCCTCACGCAGCTGAGCCTTCGGGTGAGACCACAGCCCTCTTGCTGACACTCTAAATGCAGCTTTATGAAAGGCCTTGAAGCAGAGGCACCCAGCTAGGCCATACCTGGATTCCTGACTCAGTTTCATGGTAATCTGTTACACAGCAATAGGTGATACATTATTATTATTACTTCTACTTTTTAGGTGAGAACTCTGAGGCTCATGTACCTAGTAAATAACAGGGACAGGATTCAAACAAGAGCAGTATAGCTCCAGAGTCCACACTCTTAATCACAAAGCCAACTTGCCTCATAAACGAATGAATGAAAGTTCTTTCTCTAAATTGGACCGCTTACTATACCATAGCCAAGTGACTTTAACTCAAACAAACAATTTAGAGTTGACTGCAAAAGGGTTTATAGTATCTTAATTCACAATTGTACCATTGGGTCTCTGTTGATATCAGACATAAGTATATTACATTAAATATACTTATTTCAATATGAGTTCATGTCTATGTTCCTATGTGAAACTTGGGTCATCTGTGTAGCTTTACTGATATGTTCATAAACTTACATTGGGAACTCTCTTTATCTCAGTTTATATTTAGAGCTTAAAACATAGTTGGGGGCTTCCCTGGTGGCGCAGTGGTTGAGAGTCTGCCTGCTGATGCAGGGGACACGGGTTCGTGCCCTGGTCTGGGAAGATCCCATATGCCGCGGAGAGGCTGGGCCCGTGAGCCATGGCCGCTGAGCCTGCGCGTCTGGAGCCTGTGCTCCGCAACGGGAGAGGCCACAACAGTGAGAGGCCCGTGTACCGCAAAAAAAAAAAAAAAAAAAAAAAATAGTTGTACTAAGTATGGGTGATGATGAAAGAAGCTTTGGAATCTCACTAACCTGGATTTGAGGCCCACCTCCAATAATTTCTGCCAGTTGGTATTAGGCAACTGAGGGTAGGCACACAACCTCTCTGAGCCACAGTTACCACCAATGCACAATGGGAGCAGGAAGAGTACCTACCCTCAGAGAGGCCTAGGTTTAGTGTCTGGTATAATTAAATCACTTATGGCAGTGCCTGGTCATTTTCTCTAAGCCTTGCTCAAATTCCATGTGTTTAACAAGGTCTTCCTCGGCCACAAAAATTTTAAATGGCCAATTCCTCTTCAGAATTCCTCTAGCATTTATCTGTCCTGCTGATGACACACAATGATCACAGTATCTACTAGAAGGCAAGAAAAGATGTTAATACCTTTATGATGTAAAATTAAAGTATTCACTCATAAAGTCTTAATTGAATATGCAGTGTTAGGCCTACACCTTAGTAATGAGGGACTCCCTAAAACAGTGTTCTAAATAAAGAAGGTGGCCAGTAAGTATCTGTTGAATTAATAAATGAACTCTCTGTACTATACCATTTAACTATCACAAGGAAACAAAATGAACTCTCTCATGCATTTTGAAAATAACTGTCCTCATAGGGTTGACAAAATCTGGTTGAGAAGTAGGAGTATGACTGAGCTGACTTCCTGAGGCTGAGCCTCAGTGTGGTGTAGGGTCTGTACTGAGCGCAGTCTCGGTGTCACCCCATTTGCATTCATCTCTGCATGGTAGGAGGGAAGTTTGGAATTACACTTCCCATAAGTCCTCGGCTTTCTCATGGCCCTTAGTGCCTATAAAAGGCACTGTCACCGGCTGAAGCTCATTCCCCAGTGGCAACTGCAGGCAGGAAGCTTAGATGATGTGAGGTGTGATCTGCTTTCGACTTCTGAGGATTTCTACTAAGAATCAGCCACAATGGTGCTACAAGGGGTTGAGATCATTGGCTGAAGCTTCCCTGCAAACCCTGTCTCATTGGATTTCCTGAAATACTTCTTGAAAGGTCTCCTGACTTCATCCTCTCAGAATTTCCAGAAGTTGTATACATCTTTAATTCCTCTAATAAATTCCTCTAATAAATAAATAAATTCCTCTAATAAATTTCTAATTTCTAACCATAATACCTTGGTGGCTTCTGATTTTCTGATCAAACTCAGATTCATAGACTAGGCTATGATTTGGTGATTTAATAGTTAATAAGTGTCATTCACTAAACACAAAAGCATTCCCCAAGAGAAAATGCCTCTCAATTATTTTTCCCCAGGAGAATTTACAGAATTACAGTAATGAAAGCTGTAAGTGCCCTTCTACTATCAGTGAATTATGTTACTATACCTACTCCTAATGAATTTATTACTTACAATTTCTAATAGTCCCTGGAATTCTTACTTTTGGGGATAAAAGTGATGGAAGAGTTGAAAGTCATAGCACAATATAATGATACAGATTATAATGGAAACACATATCTATTCCTAATATCATAGCCTATGGATCAGATGTCACACCTAGATTGCCTGGGTTCAAATTCCAGCTCTTACACTTAATCACTGAGTCTCAGTTTCTTCCTCTGTAAAATGGAAAAAGAACTTATAGGGTAGTTGAGAAGAAAAAATGAGTTAATATATGAAAAGTGCTTAAAACAGAGTCTAAACATGGTTGCTATGTCCGTCTGGTTATTTTATTATCATTATTACTTAGTCACAACAGATGGCAAGATGGCCAGGATCCTGAATACCCAAATCTTTACCTAAAGGCTACCTGCTGCCACCAATTCCTGACAGTAGAATTACATGGCACAGGGGAACTCCAGGCAAGTGCACACTTTATAACAATCTACTACCTTGGCAGCCCTGACAGTACCATTCAGAGGGCTTTTTATTATCCTCTCCCATAAGCCTAGACTAGAACAGGAAAAGAACCTCCAGTCCCATTTCCATAGGCCCCATGCTCTATTCATTCTCTCTCATGACTGTGACATGAATTTAACATATAGCAGAGCCTTAAAAACAATATATAGAGACCTTCAAGATGGCAGAGGAATAAGATGTGGAGATCACCTTCCTTCCCACAAATACATCAGAAATACATCTGCATGTGGAACAACTGCTACAGAAAACCTACTGAACGCTGGCAGAAGACCTCAGACTTCCCAAAAGGCAAGAAACTCCCCATGTACTTGGGTAGGACAAAAGAAAAAAGAAAAAAAGAGACAGAAGAATAGGGATGGGACCTACACCAGTGGGAGGGAGCCGTGAAGGAGGAAAGGTTTCCACACACTAGGAAGCCCCTTCACTGGAGGAGACGGGGGTTGGGGGGAAGTTGTGGAGCCATGGAGGAGAGCACAGCAACAGGGGTGCAGAGGGGAAAGTGGAGAGATTCCCGCATAGAGGAGCGGTGCCGACCAGCACTCACCAGCCTGAGAGGTTGTCTGCTCACCCGCCAGGACGGGAGGGGGCTGGGAGGTGAGGCTCGTGCTTTGGAGGTCAGATTCCAGGGAGAGGACTGGGGTTGGCAGCATAAACACAGCCTAAAAGGGGCTAGTGCACCACAGCTAGCCAGGAGGGAGTCTGGGGAAAAAGTCTGGAACTGCCTAAGAGTCAAGAGACCATTGTTTTGTGGTGCGCCAGGAGACGGAATTCAGAACACCGCCTAAATGAGCTCCAGAGATGGGAGTGAGCCGTGGCTATCACTGTGCCGCAGGATCACCCTGCATTCCATACCCCTCCCTCTCCCAAGCCTGATTAAGCCAGAGCCCCCGAATCAGCTGCTCCTTTAACCCCGTCCTGTCTGAGTGAAGAACAGATGCCCTCAGGCAACCTACATGCAGAGGCGGGTCCAATCCATAGCTGAACCCCAGGAGCTGTGCAAACAAAGAAGACCAAGGGAAATCTCTCCCAGCAGCCTCTGGAGCAGCGGATTAAATCTCCACAATCAATGTGATGTACCCTGCATCTGTGGAATACCTGAATAGAAAACAAATCATCCCAAAATTGAGGCAGTGGACTTTGGGAGCAACTGTAGACTTGGGGTTTGCTTTCTGCATCTAATTTGTTTCTGGTTTTATGTTTATCTTAGTTTAGTATTTAGAGTTTATTAACATTGGTACATTTGTTTATTGATTTGGTTGCTCTCTTCCTCCTTATTTTTATATATAGATATATATTTTTTTTCCTTTTTCACTTTTTATGAGTGTGTATGTATATGCTTCTTTGTGTGATTTTGTCTGTATAGCTTTGTCTTACCATTTGTCCTATGGCTCTATCTGTCTTTATTTTTGGTCTCTTTTTTTTTTAGTATACTTTTTAGCACTTGTTATCATTGGTGTATATGTTTTCTGGTTTGGATGCTCCCTTCTTTCTTTCCTTTTTCTTTCTTTTTTTCCTTACTTTTTAATTTTTTTATTTTTAATAATTATTTTTTCTTTTTAATGACTTTATTATATTTTATTTTATATATTTTTCTTTCTTTCTCTTTTCCTCCCTATTCTTCTGAGCCGTGTGGCTGACAGGGTCTTGGTGCTTCGGCCGGGTGTCCAGCCTGTAGCTCTGAGGTGGGAGAGCCAAGTTCAGGACATTGGTCCACCAGAGACCTCCCAGTTCTACATAAAATCAAACAGAAAAAGCTCTCCCACAGATCATCTCAACGCTAAGACCCAGGTACACTCAACGAAAAGGAAGCTACGGTGCTGGACACCCTATGCCAAACAATTAGTAAGACAGGAACACAACCTCACCCATTATCAGAGACACTGCCTAAAATCATAATAAGGTCACAGACACACCAAAACACACCACTGGATGCAATCCTGCCCACCAGAAAGACAAGATCCAGCCTCATCCACCAGAACACGGGCACTAGTCCCCTCCAAGAGAAAGCCTGCACCACCCAATGAACCAACTGTAGCCACTGGGGGCAGACACCAAAAACAATGGGGACTATGAACCTGCAGCCTGCGAAAAGGACACCCCAAACACAGTAACTGAAGCAAAATGAGAAGACAGAGAAACACACAGCAGATGAAGAAGTAAGGTAAAAAACCACCAGGCCAAACAAATGAAGAGGAAATAGGCAGTCTACCTGAAAAAGAATTCAGAGTAATGATAGTAAAGATGATCCAAAATCTCAGGAATAGAATGGAGAAAATACAAGAAACGTTTACAAAGGACCTAGAAGAACTAAAGAGCAAACAATGATGAACAACACAATAAATGAAATTAAAAATTCTGTAGAAGGAATCAATAGCAGAATAACTGAGGCAGAAGAACGAATACGTGACCTGGATGATAAAATAGTGGAAATAACAACTGCAAAGCAGAATAAAGAAAAAAGAATGAAAAGAATTGAGGACAGTCTTAGAGACCTCTGGGATAACATTAAACATACCAACAATCAAATTATAGGGGTCCCAGAACCAGAAGAGAAAAAGAAAGAACTGAGAAAATATTTGAGACATTATAGTTGAAAACGTCCCTAATATGGGAAAGGAAATAGTCAATCAAGTCCAGGAAGCGCAGAGAGTCCCATACAGGATAAATCCAAGAAGAAACACACCAAGACACATATTAATCAAACTATCAAAAATTAACCACAAAAAAAAATTATTAAAAGCAGGAAGGGAAAAACAACAAATAATATACAAGGGAATCCCCATAAGGTTAACAGCTGATCTTTCAGCAGAAACTCTGTAAGCCAGAAGGGAGTGGCAGGACATATACAAGGTGATGAAAGGGAAAACCTACAACCAAGATTACTCAACCCAGCAAGGATCTCATTCAGATTCGATGGAGATATTAAAACCTTTACAGACAAGCAAAAGCTCAGCACCACCAAACCAGCTTTACAACAAATGTTAAAGGAACTTCTCTAGGCAAGAAACACAAGAGAAGGAAAAGACCTACAATAACAAACCCAAAACAATTAAGAAAATGGTAATAGAACATACATATCGATAATTACCTTAAATGTAAATGGATTAAATGCTCCAACTAAAAGACACAGACTGGCTGAATGGATACAAAAACAAGACCCGCACATATGCTGTCTACAAGAGACCCACTTCAGACCTAGAGACACACACAGTCTGAAAGTGAGGGGATGGAAACTGATATTCCATGAAAATGGAAATCTAAAGAAAGCCGGAGTAGCAATACTCATATCAGACAAAATAGACTTTAAAATAAAGACTATTACAAGAGATAAAGAAGGAACCTACATAATAATCAAGTTATCAACCAAAGAAGAAGATATAACAATTGTAAATATTAATGCACCCAACACAGAAGCACCTCAGTACATAAGGCAAATGCTAACAGCCATAAAACGGGAAATCAACAGTAACACAATCATAGTAGGGGACTTTAACACCCCACTTTCACCAATGGACAGATCATCCAAAATGAAAATAAAAAAGGAAACACAAGCTTTAAGTGATACATTAAAGAAAATGGACTTTATTGATATTTATAGGACATTCCATCCAAAAACAACAGAATACACTCTCTTCTCAAGTGCTCATGGAACACTCTCTAGGATAGATCATATCTTGGGTCACAAATCAAGCCTTGATAAATTTAAGAAAATTGAAATCATATCAAGTATCTTTCTGACCACAAATGCTATGACATTAGATATCAATTACAGGAAAAATTCTGTAAAAAATACAAACACATGGAGGCTAAACAATACACTACTTAATAAACAAGATATCGGAAGAAATCAAAGAGGAAATCAAAAAATACCTAGAAACAAATGACAATGGAGACACGATGACCCAAAACCTATGGGATGCAGCAAAAGCAGTTCAAAGAAGAAAGTTTATAGCAATACAGTCCTACCTCAAGAAACAAGAAACATCTCAAATAAACAACCTACCCTTACACTTAATGCAATTAGAGAAAGAAGAACAAAAAAACCTTAAAGTTAGCAGAAGGAAAGAAATCATAAAGATCAGATCAGAAATAAATGAAAAAGAACTGAAGGACACAATAGCAAAGATCAAGAAAACTAAAAGCTGGTTCTTTGAGAAGATAAACAAAATTGATAAACCCTTAGCCAGACACATTAAGGAAAAAAGAGTGAAGACTCAAATCAATAGAATTAAAAATGAAAAAGGAGAAGTAACAACTGACACTGCAGCAATACAAACGATCATGAGAGATTACTACAATCAACTGTATGCCAATAAAATGGACAACCTGGAAGAAGTGGACAAATTCTCAGAGAAGCACAACCTTGCAAGACTGAACCAGGAAGCAATAGAGAATATAAACAGACCAATTACATGCACTGAAATTGAGACTGTGATTTAAAATCTTCCAACAAACAAAAGCCCAGGACCACCTGGCTTCATAGGCGAATTCTATCAAACATTTACAGAAGACCCTATCCTTCTCAAACTCTGCCAAAATATAGCAGAGGGAGGAACACTCCCAAACTCATTCTATGAGGCCACGATCACCCTGATACCAAAACCAGACAAAGATGTCACAAAGAAAGAAAACTACAGGCCAATATCACTGATGAACATAGATGCAAAAATCCTCAAGAAAATACTAGCAAACAGAATCCAACAGCACATTAAAAGGATCATACACCATGATCAACTGGGGTTTATCCCAGGAATGCAAGGATTCTTCAATATATGCAAATCAATCAATGTGATAAACCATATTAACAACCTAAAGGAGAAAAACTATATGATCATCTCAATAGATGCAGAAAAAGCTTTCAACAAAATTCAACACCCATTTATGATAAAAACCCTCCAGAAAGTAGTCATAGAGGGAACTTACCTCAACATAATAAAGGCCATATATGACAAACCCACAGCCAACATTGTTCTCAATGGTGAAAAACTGAAACTAATTCCTCTAAGATCAGGAATAAGACAAGGTTGTCCACTCTCACCATTATTCAACATAGTTTTGCAAGTTTTAGCCACAGCAATCAGAGAAGAAAAAGAAATAAAAGGAATCCAAATCAGAAAAGAAGAAGTAAAGCTGTCACTGTTTGCAGATGACATGATACTATACGTAGAGAATCCTAAAAATTTTAAATCCTAAAGATGCTACCAGAAAACTGCTAGAGCTAATCAATGAATTTGGTAAAGTAGTAGGATACAAAATTAATGCACAGAAATCTTTGCATTCCTATACACTAATGATGAAAAATCTGAAAGAAAAATTAAGGAAACACTCCAATTTATCATTGCAACAAAAAGAATAAAATACCTAGGAATAAACCTACCTAAGGAAACAAAAGACCTGTAAGAAGAAAACTATAAGACAGTGATGAAGGAAATTAAAGATGATACAAACAGATGGAGAGATCTACCATGCTCTTGGATTAGAAGAATCAACATTGTGAAAATGACTATACTACCTAAAGCAATCTACAGATTCAGTGCAATCCCTATCAAACTACCAATGGCAATTTTCACAGAAGTGGAACAAAAAATTTCACAATTTGTATGGAAATAGAAAAAACCCCAAATAGCCAAAGCGATCTTGAGAAAGAATAATGGAGCTGGAGGAATCAGGCTCCTGGACTTCAGACTATACTACAAAGCTACAGTAATCAAGACAGTATGGCTCTGGCATAAAAACAGAAATATAGATCAATGTAACAGGATAGAAAGCCCAGAGATAAACCCACACACATCTGGTTACCTTATTTTTGATAAAGGAGGCAAGAATATACAATGGAGAAAAGACAGCCTCTTCAATAAGTGGTGCTGGGATAACTGCACAGCTACATGTAAAAGAATGAAATTAGAACACTCCCTAACACCATACACAAAAATAAACTCAAAATGGATTAAAGACTTAAGTGTAAGGCCAGACAGTATAAAACTCTTAGAGGAAAACACAGGCAGAACACTCTATGAGATAAATCACAGCAAGATCTTTTTTGACCCACCTCCTAGAGGAATGGAAATAAATCAAAAATAAACAAATGGAACCTAATGAAACTTAAAAGCTTTTGCACAGCAACAGAAACGATAAACAAGACAGAAAGACAACTGTCAGAGTGGGAGAAAATATTTGCAAACGAAGCAACTGACAAAGGATTAATCTCCAAAATTTAAAAGCAACTCATGCAGCTCAATATCAAAAAAACAAAAAGCCCAATCCAAAAATTGGCAGAAGACCTAAATAGACATTTCTCCAAAGAAGATAAACAGATTTCCAACAAACACATGAAAGATTGGTCAAAATCATTTATCATTAGAGAAATGCAAATCAAAACTACATTGAGGTAACACCTACACCAATCAGAATGGCCATCATCAAAAAATCAACAAACAATAAATGCTGGAGAGGGTGTGGGGAAAGGGGACCCTCTTTCACTGTTCGTGGGAATGTAAATTGATACAGACACTATGGAGAACAGTATGGAAGTTCCTCAAAAAACTAAAAATAGAACTATCATACGACCCAGCAATCCCACTACTGGGCATATACCCTGAGAAAACCGTAATTCAAAAAGTCATGTACCACAATGTTCACTGCAGCTCTATTTACAATAGCCAGGACATGGAAGCAACCTAAGTGTCCATCAACAGATGAATGGATGAAGAAGATGTGGCACATATATACAATGGAATATTACTCAGCCATAAAAAGAAATGACATTGAGTTATTTGTAGTGAGGTAGATGGACCTAGAGTCTGTCATACAGAGTGAAGTAAGTCAGAAAGAGAAAAACAAATACCATATGCTAACACATATTTATGGCATCTAAAACATAAAATTGGTTCTGAAGAACCTAGAGACAGGACAGGAATAAAGACACAGATGTAGAGAATGGACTTGAGGACACGGGGAGGGGGAAGGGTAAGCTGGGATGAAGTGAGAGAGTGGCATGAACTTATATATACTACCAAATGTAAAATAGATAGCTAGTGGGAAGCAGCCGCATAACACAGAGAGATCAGCTCGGAGCTCTGTGACCACCTAGAGGGGTCGGATAGGGAGTGCGGGAGGGAGACGCAAGAGGGAGGAGATATGGGGTTATATGTATATGTATAGCTGATTCACTTTGTTATAAAGCAGAAACTAACACACCATTGTAAAGCAATTATACTCCAATAAAGATATTAAAATAATTTATAACATTTACTAACTTTGTATTATATTCTAGACAATATCCTAACTATTCTACTTGTAGCCTCATGACACTCTAGAGATAGATATATTTATTACTCCCCCCAATTAAAAAACGAATTATAAACTAAGCCCAGGAATGTTGAGTGTCTCACACAAGGGCACACAGCTGATAACAGATAATGCTATGTGCACTCAGAAAGTTGGACTCAAGAGCCCTTTCTGTTTACCATTGCACACGCTCAGGTGGTTATATTGCCTGGTGCCCTGATTTCCACAAAGGGACCACTGGTAAGAGATGAAGCATTTTCTAAAATCAATGAAATTATTAAAATCCTTGGTCTCCTCCTTTGTCCACAGAAAACTGCATTTGTAGTTCATTGTGTCTATTATGCATATTCTTTTACTTAAGGGGAAGAAAAGGTTATGCATTTAAAAAAAGGTGAGGAAGCCTTTGGAGGATGCCATAAATTTATTCTGTCAGGCAGGCTGAGCTGTGTGACAGTCAGAGACATGGCTTGATGCAGAGATGTGAAGTGTGACTTTTTTTGACTGTCACACTGGATGAGATGGATGGATTTTGGAACACATCCCAGGAAGCTGAGACACTCATGTGGTCAAGTGTTGGTCTCTCTGATCAAATTTGACTTGCTGTCTCTGAAGTTGTTGTATTTTGCCAGCCCTCCAGATGCTGCATTGTGTCTTTGCAAACACAGTTGGTTGGACACCATCTGCAAGACCTTGCATTGGTCCTAGCACTATAAGCCATAGTTTCCTGAGGAATTAATGGACATTCTCACATTCTACCTGTGTTAATTGAGCTATTTTCACACATGCTAATGTGTCAGTTACCCAGAGCCTAGTTCTCACTTACATACTCTGTGCTAGATATGCATATAAAATGGGAGAAATCCTGGAACTTGCTGCCAAAATCCAATAGCCTACTATTCATCAAATGAGAACAGCTAGCCTTTGAAGAAATTATAGTTCCAGAAATAAATGTACAGGTTTCATGCCTTGAGGAGTAAACTGGTGTGAGATCACCCAGACACTCCACTTTATAAACGATCTGATCCTGAATCAGTCATTTGGCTTACCCATAATTTAGTTCCTTACCATGCTTCAAATTGGGATAAAAATATTTTTCCACGCTCTAGAGTTATTTCACTCTAACATCACCACAGAGCAAGATGCAGGAAAATAAATATGAGTCTGGGCTCCTAGCCAAAGGTGTTCAGTTAATCAATTACCCAAAGTACTGGTTATAAGGAAATTCTACTTATGTTACACTAGATGTTCTCTTATCAAAGCAAATGGGAATAACAGTTGTCTAATTAACCCAAAAAGGAAGTTAAAGTGGGAGATAGTTAAAAGAATATGTTCTAAGCATTTTAAATTAAAATATATGACTGTGCATTATTTCACCAATATTTTGAGGAGGAACCAAATAATTTTCATTTCTGTGTGGGCCTTTTCATTGAGTGTGGGTCTGTCTGTTTATCTTTCTTGCATAAATCACACCCATAATGCATTTTCTATGAGTTCTAGTTGGAGTTTCTTCAACTAATAGAGACTTACATAGCAATCTGAGTGGGGTATCCTTAAAGATTTTTATGTATTCCTTTGTCTCACCCAAATCTAACTCTACAACACTTTTTTTTTTAGTAAGTTAACTTTGACATGTTTTCCCAAAGCATTCAATTTAGTTTTCACAGAAACATAGCTTTCTTTTTTGCACTCATATTTCATGGATGTAAAAAGTAGTTAAGATTATAAGCCATTTTATGTGGTTAAAATAACAAGTACCAATGGCATACATAGGCTTGGGAGCAAACACAACTAACTCTTGGTAAGCACGCAACTTATCTTGTGGGAGCAAAAATGTGTGGGTTCCCTATGGAATAGTGTACTAATCACTGGCACTCCATGTGCCATGGTCATCTGTCAGCACGTCTTACTAAAGGAACAGAAAGAGCTGACTGATCTAGCAATTTGATTGCGTATTTCTGCATACCCACTCCAACCACATGTACACATGACCTACTGGGAAGTCTTCTATTTTGTAGGATTTCATTATCTGGCACTTTCACTGACCATAACTGCATAAGGAAAAAAAATGTCCACTTGGTATTAATCTCAAAGACTCAACACATAGCTGGAAATATATATTTTTAAAAATTATAGATCATCCAAGCTATTTATATTGCATTGTAGAGTAGCAAGTTTTAGTGTCTGAAGGATTGATAGCCATCCAAAATGTGCCTTGTACAAACTGTCTTAAGATTTGTTCCAGAACAAAGAGGAAAAGAAATTAGAATACAACTAGAATTATATTCCCATCTTTTCCTCAGAACTACAGAATAAAGAACCTTTTCTATTTTTACTTGTTCTAATTGGTTGAAGACAACAAATTCATCACAATTTTCAAAAGGCATCAGATTGTACTAGCTTGGCTTTCCATTGCAGTGTCTATGCAAGACATACTCTGGATGTTTCATGAAAACAAAAAGCTCACCTACTCAAACAATATCTCCCAGGTGGTCTCCTTGTTCACTGAGGCCATTGGAAGCCCAGGGCATAGCTTTTTCACTAATACTTAACTCAAAATCAGATGAATCAAATGGACGGAGATGGAGAAATGAATCCACTAATAGACATTTATTGAGGGCCTGCCACATGGAAGGAATAGTGTTCGGTATATGGGAGTGTGAGCTAATGTCACACATTTCCTGAAAATCCTAGAGGAATTTTAAAGAGTTTCCCATCTCACTGATAAGGTATGACCATATTTAAAATCTTTGTTTAAAAACTGTGAAAGTGAAAACTTGAGGCTATCTACAGATTACAAGAGAACTAACAGTTCCACAGTCTCTGAGGTTTGTGGGACTTTTTAATTTGTTTGGGGATGACGTGGCTACCGAAAGGATTCCCTATTTCATTCTCCATGTTTTTGTGATCAAGAAATATTTTATACATGTATTTTGCATAAGGACCTAATATAGGATGCAAGTTGATAGAAAAATCAGCAAAAGAGGTACGAAATTATACTCTCACATAAAATTTCTAACATGACATGCTATTTATCTGTTTAATACTTCTTGCTGTGCACAACATAAAATCAGTTTGTCATAACCTTAAAGCATTTCTTTCTGGTTCTGAAAGCTCCAGAATAAATTGCCATTCTTTGACTTTCTCAAGCATAAAAATGAAAACCGAATTTTTTTCTTGGAAAAGATGAATTACCCTAGCTTGACAGAGGGTAATTAGCATACCCACTGCAAGTTAAGAGAATGGGTTGACAAGCACAAAGAAGACTCAGAAAACATGGACACATTTTGCACGTGGTTTAATATGTAAATGATTAAAAACATTACTATATATGTTAATTGCCACCAACTTCAACACAACCCTACTGGAAGACAATATTAAGTCATGGAAAACAGTTCATCTTTATTTGTCTATTCTATAAACAAGTTTAATTGGAATCTAAAAACAGCAAGGGACAAAAGCTCAGTTCATTAGGGACCAGCTAACTGTAAAGGGCAGATAAAACCTTTTGTCTGATACAGATGTGCCTCCTGAACACCATCAGAGAGCACCAGGCAGCACCCTAATCAGTAATAAGAGGTGTTCTCATTATTAGGCTTATAAAGCATAAACCAGGTCACCACAAGCTTTGAAGGTACTGATCATCAATTATTTCGCTAATTGTTTGTTCTGTTTGCATGTCTCAGGGTAAAAGGAAAAAGTCACTGAAGCAAAAAAGAGACACCAATAATTGCTACCTCAGTGACAGTTGGTTTTTAGTATCTCATTATTTATGATTTGTTTTGTTGTGCATATGTGACTTTAAGTCTACTGTATTAATGTATACCCAAGAAGCCTACTGGGTAACACTTGCAAAAGAATTATACAAATTAATCAGCAAACTCAGGCATAGAATCTGCCCTGAAAAGTCCTACAAGACTGTTAATAACTCTGTGTGTGTATGCATGCGTGCGCACGTGTGTGTGTGTGTGTGTGTGTGTATGTGTGTGTGTGTGTGTGTGTGAATCCAAGAACCCTCACTATGGTGCACTGAATTTCTGCTGCTGGGGAAGTGTTATGTAGCATGTTGCAGCATAAAATGCCATTGCCATTTTGTTTTCAAGAATCACAAGACATTCAGACTGCCCTAAAAAGTGGATTAAACCTCCTTAAAGAACAACAACAACTTTAGGATAATTATTAAGTGGAAGATGACATGAGGCAAAGAAGCTGAAATATGTGGAATTCAGGAATAGGATTTAATTTTCTCTGTTCTAATTATGAAGATAAAAGATACCTTAGACCGAGAGCATCACTTGCTTAGAGTTTGGGGAGGCGGGGTCATCAGTTCAAAAAACAGCTATTTCCAGCCATCTTTCAGCTGTAAGGCAACACTTCTATTTTAGTCTTCCTTCTATTCATTAATGTTCCATTAACAGATTAATTATTACCTGAAACTAAAGGCTATATTACTAATTATTAAGCTGAAACAGAACAAATTCTCTAACAAAGCTTTTCTTTCAATGTGTATACAGAGCTGCACATTCAGATTTTCTCACGGTTGAGGAAACTAATGGAAGTTAGTTATGTATTTAGTATAAAATGCTATTTTGTTTACGTCAGACTTCCAAAAAATCAAGAAAAGAAAACCTTTCTTTGTGAAGGAGACCTTCCATTTCTTGCCCTCCCCGTTACACCTGACTTAACACTGCAAAGAGTACAAAACTGATAGGGTCTTGCTTTTGCAGAGCTCATTTCTTTATGACAGACAGTACTTAGATTCTTAGTAAAGAGCATTAATGGTCTCGGACCAGAAGAAATAAAAGTAAATAATCACTGTTGCATTAAATGATAGTCAATTCTAGTAAATGGACAAAGCCCATGCCCTCCTCAATAGAATCAACTTAATCTCAGCAAACTGTGCTGACAGGAATAAATTGATATGATAATATCTCTTGTTGCAAAGAAAGTAAAGCCCAATTCACCTTCTAAATAGAAAAAAAGGGAGGTTATTGAAAGATAAATAGTTTCCTTGCAAAATTAACATGGGGAAAAGAGTTCAGTATTTTGCGGAAGAATGGATTTCAGGTAACTGCACCCGTACTGTGGAAAATTAGAGTTGTTGTTTAACTGTTCTGAGAAACCTGCAGTGTGCTTGAAGGTGCACGCAACTCATAGAAAGATTCTGTCATTGGAGGTAGATAAGGGAAGAAGATTAGAGACAGAAAGCAGAATAAAAGAGAAACCTGCTAGAGAACAGGTCTTTGTACAGGACTCAACTGAGACACAGGGAGAAACTATTCAAACATATTTGTTGATTACTTACAATGTTCCTAGCATGGTAATAAAATTACTTAGATTTATGCCATTAAAATCCCTTCATTAAAAGTAAAAAAACGCACTTTGCTAAGTGGTGATGTATAGTTACTAATGGTCAATATATCACTTTAAGTTTAGGTTTTTGGACTCTGCCCAGACTGATTTTAAAATTAGTTTTTTATGAGACCAAAGTAAAGGACATAAGGCATGTTCTGGTCATAAGATAGGTAGAAGGAACGTTAACTTAGTAGTTTTTAGATATTGCTTACTGACAAACTCTTTATTCCTAACTCAAAGTTTCAAATGATTCAACTGATAATGAATAATAATGACTCAGGCAGAAATCCCTTCATTCCACTCCAGTTCTCTCACTTGTCTCCTCAGAGGGATGTATCAACACAGTTTTGAAACATCTGACTTTTGGTACACATAGCAATTTTCCTTGATAGCATAGAT
Source organism: Leucopleurus acutus (assembly GCF_964270905.1). Lineage (NCBI taxonomy): Eukaryota > Metazoa > Chordata > Mammalia > Artiodactyla > Delphinidae > Leucopleurus > Leucopleurus acutus. The sequence goes on along the minus strand of NC_139142.1, from coordinate 67,765,851 downwards.
GGTATTGAAACCGTAATCATGACTAAAAGGAAATAACTTTAGTAAAACATGACTAAGGTCATCAGGTTACAGTATCTATATTCCATGAAATCTGTGAGAGGGGAGCCTATGTCATATTTCTTCTGCATTTCTGTCATCATCATCTTCATCATCATCATTGTCTTCAACAATAATAAAATGGATTTATCAAGCAACTGGTAGATAACTGCTGTAACAGACATAGAACTGAGCACAATGAAGTTTGGTTTGATATTTGCTAGTTTAAAAAGTAAAGTCATGAAATCATAACTATTAATACCAATTGATAAAATCTAAGCTCGATGAACTCTAGCATTTCTCTTTCACTTATCCTGGTCTCAGATGAATTGTAAACTAAATATTTGTTTCTGGGAAGATCCTTTTACATTTCTCTCTCTCCTTCATAGTAGCAGTGACTGAGTGACACCAAGCACCACAAGCTTCCATTTGCAAGTAGTGGTTGTAGTTAATTGTTGATACTGATGTGAAACCCAGACTGTATGCTTTACCTTATTCTAAGGCTCATAACTGAGTTGTCTGTGTTTTCTGCCTTCATTTTCTAGCCTTGCAGTGAGATAGGAAGCACAATTTAAAAACATCGCCTCCCTCAGGACTGATTGTGCCTTAGCACTCCCACTGAAGTCAATAGATGCTTTGTGTACACTCAGACAGAACTCATAATGAGCAGAGTTGATGAGAATCCAGTTTTCCAAGGATGACTAGTGCTGAGTCTTCAAGGTCATTCATCATTTTCATCTGAGAAGGGAGACCCTTTGATTGCTCTCTCTTCTCAAATAGGTACACAATTAAAGGAAGAATTATTCCTCCCAGTGGCAATCACTTTATTAACAAAGGGCACGTTGAGCCCCATCTCCTCTCATTGCCAGATGGTCTGTATGCTCAAGCAACTGAAGGCAGCCTCAATGAATATCTTACTTTTTGCCTCAGAACGGCTGCTATATTACTACTCTGCTGGCAAAAAGTGAAAGGAAATCCTCCTTGTAGGTTTGCACTGCATTATTTAATTGTCTCTGTAAACTCTGAGGCAATAAAAACAAAAGTGGCAACTTTTAGGTTGTCCGTTCAATAATTAGATTCAAGTTAACATTTTTAAATGCTAAAAATCCAGATTATGAGTCCGTAATTAGAATGGTCTGCTATAGCCTGGATTGAGTAGCCGTTACAATGAAGTAAAGAAAAAGCTTTCATCCCACATAGCATGCTTCTTATTAACTTTCATTAAACATACTCCAATAACACAGTGCCTATAGCAATTTGTAAGATGTATTCAATAGTAGAATTCTTTGCTTCTGACAATGTCATTAAACTTAACACTAATGAAATTCTCATTGTGTAATGAATATAATTAAGATATTCTTGATCACACTTGTGGACAAAGTCCTCCCCACTCAAAAGCGTACCATTCTTTTTCTAGGCAGCGCTATATAAGGGACAAGGAAAGTATCTTAAGAGGAAGAAGGTATGGAAGAAAATCAACAAAAGGTATTGTCTGTGCTAATAATGACAGGATAGGCTATGATGCAGTAACCAACAACCCCAAAATCTCAGAGAGATAATACAGTGAAAGTTTACATTTACACTTTATATGTGGTTGTATTGCTCTCCTGTACGGTTGTTCTCCAAATGCTGAGTCAGTAATCTGAGCAGCCTCCTTCTGCAGCTATGCCGTTTGAAACATCTGTCTTTCAAGGTCACCACAGGCAGGAAAGAGAGAGGTGGAAGAGGCACAGCAGCTCTAGAATGACCGGCAATGGCATGTATACCTTCCATTGTGTAGCCATCAGCTACAACTAGTCACATGACACCAAGTTCACAGAAAAGGAGAACGGAAAATGTAGGGGGCATATGGTTATTTGATGAGAGCTAACTAATGCCATGGCATTTTCCAAATAACAAAGAGAAAGAGATGAGCTAAAATTAGGATGAACACACATTGGCACAAATGCCAACATGTGTCCTGCTGCACCATGCTGAGTTGGGGTTTGCCATGGTGGAAAATAAAAACATAAAGCAAACAATCAACAAAAACCGCAGACATGGTCCCTCTCCTCAAGGAGCTTATTAGCCTAGTGGTTTGGAAAAGCTTTTAGCTTCACCAAGTCTCATTCTTCCTATCTACAGTGCAAGATAATAATAATACCTCCTGGTAGCATTATTTTGAGGAACATAAAAAGACGTGATGAGAATTAAATGAGATAATATATGTTAAACACATAAAAGAATGTCTCCCGCATTTCAGGTGCTTAATATATGTCATTTCTCTCTCCCAAAGAACTATATAAATATTATTTACAGCTAAATACTACTTTCCCTGGGAGAATGTGCAGGGCAGTCATTAAGAGAATTGGGCTTTGGAGTCCAATAGTCTTGATTCAATGTGAGCTGAGCCACTTAATCTCTGCACCTTTCTGTGTGATAAAAGAAACACACACACAGCACTTCCATCCACACTACACAGCAGGAACAACTTAGCTTATTTCTGCCCTAAGTTTTGTCACTGGTATAAATCAGACGTTGGAGGAAATCTGTTCATACCTAGAAGTGCAGTTCAGAGAATCACCAGCAAGTCAACTCTGTAGCCAGACCCACTGTATCTTTGTACCCCAGTTCTGTAAATGACCATGGTGCCTCCAATCCTGCCAGCCTTGACACAGATAACGTTTGTTCTTCTTTAAGCCAAAGACCCAGTCACATAGGTAATGTCTACCCCTGTCATCTTCAACTCCCAGAAGGTGGTTTCTAGTATTAGCCTTATGCCTTTAGCATGCCCGGCTGCTCCTATGGGCCCCAAAACATGACAGTGAGTTGCCAGAGACAGAGAGGAGTGAGTTAGGATACTACCTAATTCTATCTGAAGGAAAGAGAAGATTCTGGGGCAAAAGTCTTGGCCTTGGCATAGATGAATTTAAGATGCAGATTATATATATATAAAGAGATACGATAAACTACAAAAGGCAAAGAATGTAGCAGCGAGCTTTGATTTTAACTTGTACTGAAGGAAGCAAAAAGTAATGACACATAGATTCAATAATCATGTTTGTACTTTGTTGTAGTTCTCCGTACATCACATTTTTAAAAGATAGAAAAAATGAAACTATGTTCTAACTGTGTGCTCTTTTGTTTGTAAAGATAATTAGTAGGACACTTAGTAGCTTATTTTGTATAGTCTCCTTGAAGTACTCCCTTTTTGCTATTACTTAAATTTTTGTGACTCTGCTCCCCAACTGGATTATAAATTTACTGAGATATGGAAAGTTTTCTCATGCATCTCATATTAGTGTTAAAGAGAATGGACTTTGTCAACTGACAGATCTGAGTTTGAATCCTAACTCCCTACAACACATGTAACCCTAAGTAAATTAGTTAACTGCTCTGATTCTTTGTTTCCTCATCTGTGCAAAGGAGAATAATATTTATATACTGGTTAAATACTATCCCCCAAAGATTCATTTCCTTCCCCAAACCTCAGAATGTGAACTTATTTGGAAATAGGGCTGTTGAAGATGTAATTATTTCAGATGAGGTCATACTGAAGTAGGGTGGACCTTTAATCCAAAATGCCTGGTACCCTAATAAGAAAAGAAGAACACCATGTGAAGACACAGACACAGAGAAGGCCACGTGGTGACAGAGGCAGAGGTTGGAATTAGGAAGGTGAAAGCCAAAGAATGTCAGGATTGCTGCAACCATCAGAGGCTATGAGAGAGGCATGGAATGGATTCTCCCTCCAAGCCCGCAAGAAGAAACCAAACCTGCCAACACCTTGATTTTGTACTTCTGACCCGAAAGATGAGAATAAAATCCTGTTGTTTTAAGCCAGTCAGTCTGTGGTTTCCTAGCAGCCCTAGAAAACTAACAGAAATTACTTCATAGAATACTTATACATTTTAGTTGAAATAATTTAAATAAAGTACTTACCATGATGCCTAACACAGAATAATCACACAGTAAATGTTAGCCCTCAAATATTTACTGATTGAAAGAATGAGAGTCCATACAGAATATACCAGCTCCCTGTCCTTCTCTACCTTCAGATATTTTGCTAGACAGAGAATAGGACACTTGGGATTCTCCCTTTCTAATCTTCAAAATGAAGTATGTAATTATTAAAGCACATTAAAAGTTGTTGGGTTGGAGTTTCTGGGTGTTCTATAATGACTAGTTTAAAGAATGAGGCCAGAATGAACTGACAGAGATAAAGGAATTAAAGTAAGAAAAAGCCATTGATCCAGAGGGTTGCAAAGCTTGCAAAACAGAACATACAAAATCTTGAGGTAGGAAGTGTATCACCATGAATCAACTGTAGGGAAAGCAAAAAGGTGAAACCAAACTGGAACCATTAAATGAGAGAAACAAACTCAGGATGGCATGCCACAGCAAGCTGACTAGAAACAAGAGTATAGACTTCAGTGAATAATGACTTTATTGATTTAAAGATTTTATTTATCCTGAGGCCACTTTTTAAAATGCAATACTTATTTGTTTCTTCTTTGAAATCGTATTTTTAGGAATAGGAATTTTTGAAAATACAGAGGAGCACAAAAGTTAAAAAGCACCCAAAATACTCTGATATAGAAGCTATTTACAGTGCAGGAATTAAGTTCCCTAAACACGGAGCAACGTCTGTCTTCTTCACTGAGTCTCCTGTGCTTGGCAGACGGCTTGCAGATAGGAGTCAGGCAACAAATATTTGTTAATTGACAAAAGGAACAGGGTTAGGTATATTTTCTTCCTTAGGTTTTCCAGATTTAAAAATGGGATTATGCTGTATCTGCTGATCCCAAGTTCCAGCTCCAGAGTTTCATCCTTTCCTTGTTTTCAGATTTAATTAGTATAGGCACTACATACACTGGGAAAGTTATTAGCTTGACGGACACTCAAACACTAGTTCATCAAGTTTTATGGTATATTAAACTAATTTCTCTAAAGCCAAATTCCTCTAATTGCAAACTATCTTGTAAATCTGCCATATTTTCTTACCTACTCTTGATGCTACCTATGATTTATTCCATATAATAATTGCCTAAAGCACTTGACAAACTGTGGCATATTACATGTTTATCTCTTCCAATTTAGGTTGAAATTTACACTTGAAGATAAGTTTCCTTAACCAAACACAAGAAAAAAAGGAAAGAAAAAAGAATCTCATTTCCTCAGAAAAATTCAGGTATTCTCACAGTAATACAAACCTACAATGGAAATCACTGATGGGAAGCCACAGATTATTGGTATGTAAACCAAAGCCTCAGGTTGGTTCTTCTAACTTATACCTAATAAATGAATCCTCAGAGGAGAAAAAAGAAAAACTCTGAGGGCAATGATTTTCATGAAATGTTGCACGTGTTTCTCATGAGAAAAAACATAAGAAAGCAAATCAGAAAATAAATCCCCTTGAGAGAAAAGCTGTATGCTCCAAATACTGACAAAGAAAATATGAAACTGAATTAAAACATAAGTTCCAACATAAGTCAGTTTATTTTGTTTTCTAAATTTTACCACCTTTAAGCAATGTACTTTTATCTGAGGCTCAAAGCAGAACTGTGAAATTATTGAAAAAGACTTCTTAAAGATATTTCTAACATGAGCAAAATCAGAGAACGTCTCAGAAAAGGACACCCTTTCAAGATGAAGCAACTGCAGAGAACTGGGTTATGTACTTGAACTAAATGAAACCAAAGGCTTGAATTTCTCCCATTATCTTTTGTAAAAAGATAAGTTCATTTTACACTACTCTAGACAAGTGGGATGTGATAGTCTGTTAATAATGTGATGCTACACTGTCCTTGCTTTGCTGCAAACTGCCTCTGTCATTTATGAATGTTTATCAATGCTATTAAAAGACTTAATCATATAACATAATGCAAAATATCCAAAATCAATATGGGACTAGGTGCAGTCCCTGACATTTTAAAACATTTTTATGAGGCACATAGTCAATAGTATCACCTCAATTATTCTGGTAAAATGACTAAATAATAGGAAAATTAAGCTCCAAGTAGTCACTGCTATCATCATTATATTTTAGCTTTAACTAAAACAAATTACTTAATTCATGATTATTACATTAAAAAAGAAATATTAAATTAAAGTAAAACTGATAAAATTCCATCACCTAGACATAGGCACTGTTATACTTTCACATTCTTCCCATACACATGTATGTGTGTTTTTTTGTCAATCAAAAACTGAGATTACATATTATCCTGTAATTCTATATGTATGTATGTACATGTATATATACACACATACATGTATATGGAGAGAGAGAGAAAGGGAGGGAGAGAACACACACAAGACAGCATCATTCTATGGCAAAATTACAAATCTACAACATCATTTTAATGATAGTGTGATATTCTAAAAAATGGCTATAGTATAATTTATCTAATCTCTCCCATGTTGCTTGATATTCAAAGCATTTCCATTATCTTGCTATTACAAACAATGCTGTGGTAAAAATATCATTATACATTCACCTTTTTGCATACATCCAATTTTTTTCCTTAAGTTAACATCTTAGAAGTAGAACAGTTGTGTCAAATGGATTATCTTAGGGTTTTTGATACTACTGCCAAATTGCACCCCAGACACATGATATCAATTCATACACCTACCAGAAATGTAAGAGTATATTTATTTCTTCAATAAGTTCATATTCCTCTTTTTAAATTTTTGTCCATCTGATAACTACAGAATAGTGTCTCACTTTCAATAGGTGACAAATTCAAGATGCATATATATTTTTGAAAAAAAACTAAATCAACCACTAAAAGAACAAAACAAGCCAATAATGAAATCACAAAAAATAATTAATCTAAAAGAAGACAGAAAAAGAGGAAAAAGCTAACAAAGGACAGGACAGAAAACAAATAGCAAGATGAGACTTAAGCCTAAAAACATCAATAGTAATATTAAATGTAAATGGTTCAAATGCTCCAATTAAAAGACAAAGGTTGTCAAATTGGATTTTTAAAAATCCAACCGTATGCTGCTAACAAGAATCACACTTTAATATAAAAACACAAAGGGTTAAAATGAAAAGGATGGAAAATGATATACCATACTAACACCAGTCAAAAAAAGCTGAAATGGCATTATTAATATAAGACAAAATAGATATCAGAGGGCCTCCCTGGTGGCACAGTTGTTAAGAATCCGCCTGCCAATGCAGGTGACACAGGTTCGAGCCCTGGTCTGGAAAGATCCCACATGTCACGGATCAACTAAGCCCATGAACCACAACTACTGAGCCTGCGCTCTAGAGCCCACGAGCCACAACTACTGAGCCTGTGTGCCACAACTACTGAAGCCCACGTGCCTAGAGCCCGTGCTCCACAACAAGAGAAGCCACCACAGTGAGAAGCCCATGCACCACAATGAAGAGTAGCCCCTGCTCGCCACAACTAGAGAAAGCCTACGTGCAACAACAAAGACCCAACACAGCCAAAAATAAATAAATTAATTAATTAAAAAAAAAGATATCAGAGCATGGCATATTGTCAAGATAAAGAAGATAGAGTCATTTCATAATGATAAAGGGATCAATTCAGAAGGAAAACATAAAAGTCCTAAAGGTTTATGCACCTAATAACAGAGCTTCAAAATATATGAAGCAAAACATGACAGAATTTAAAGGGTAAAAAAAGACCAATGTACATAATGATCAAAGATTCCAATACCCATCTCTCAGTAATTGATAGAACAAGCAGACAGAAAGTATTTAAGGTTTAGAAGACTCATGATAATCTCAGTTATCTTGACCTAAGATATCTGACATTTATAGAACATTCCATGCAATAACAGAAGAAGACACATTCTTTTTCTTTTCATGGAAGATTTACAAAGACAGACTATAATCTGGGCCATTAGAAAACTTAATAAATTTTAAAGGATTCAAACCATATAAAGTATGTTCTCTGATCACACTAAATGAACTTAGACATCTTTAACAGAAAAATCTCTAGAAAATCCCCAAATACATGTGAGTTAAACAACAAACTTCTAAATACACTATGTGTCAAAATAGTATCATAAGGGAAATTAACAGTTTTGAAATGAATGAAAATGAAAACATATCAAAATTTGTGGGATTCAGCTAATGCTATGCTTAGAGGAAATTTTGTAGCACTAAACACCTGAATTAGGAAAAAAAGAAGGGAGTCTTAAAAAAATGTCTAGAATATCTACACTAAAAACTGAGGAAAAGAAAGAGCAAATGAAACCAAAATAAACAGAAGAAGGGAAATAATAAAGATCAGACCAGAAAAAAATAAACTAGAAAATAGAAAATCAATAAAGAAATTAATGCTGTTTCTTTGAAAAGATTAATAAAATTGATAATCCTCTAACCAGAAATCAAGAAAAAAAGACCCATATTACCAATATCAAGAATGAGAGAGGTGACATTACTACACATTCTATGAGATTAAAATGCTAAGAAATGCAACAATTTAGAAGAAAAGGACAATTCCTTGAAAGAGATAAACTATCAAAGCCCAATCAAGAAATGAACTAAAGACTTCTCTACCTATTACTTAAGTTAATTTGCAATTTCAAACCTTCTCACAAAGAAAAGTCCAGTCCTAGATAGCTTCACTAATGAATGCCACTAAACATTTAAGTAAATACTAATACAAATTCTACATGAACTCTTACAGAAAAATTTAAAGAGGGAACACCTACCAGCTCAGTCTATGAAGGCAGCATCACCCTGATTACAAAACCAAATGAAGACATTATAAGAAAAGAAAATTACAGACCAATATCTGATCACAGATGTAAAAGGCCTTAAGGTATTAGCAAAGCAAATGCAAAAATATAAGCATGAATAATATATCATGACTAAGTATGATTTTTTTCAGAAATTCAAGATGGTTTGACTTGAATATGATTTAAATTCAAATTGGTTTAACATTCAAAATCAATCAATGCAATTAATCAAATTAGCAGATTAAAAAAGAAACACCAAATGACCATATCAACAGAAGCAGAAAAAGCATTTGACAAAATCCAACATCCACTCATGATGAAACTCTCAGCAAACTAGGAAAAGAAGGAAATTTCCTCTGCCTGATAAAGGACATATACATTAAAAGTTACAACTAACATCATATATTACAGTGAAACACTGCCTGCTTTCTCCCTAAGATCAGGAATGAGACAGAATGTCTGCTCCAATGATCCTGGAGGTCCTAAGCAGTGCAATGAAGTATGAAAATAAATAGATAAAAAAATAAATAAGACATGCAGATATTTATTTGCAGATGACATGATTGTCTACCCAGAAAATCCTAGGAAATCTTCAAAAGAGGCAACTAATAAGTGAGTTTAGAAGGATTCTCAGGATGGAAGGTCAAAAAACAAAAATTGATTGTATTGCTATATACCAGCAACAAACAATTAGAAATTAAAATTAAATCAATCCACAAAATATCCTTTATAATGCCACCAAAAAATATAAAACAGATATATTTTGACTAAATATGTACAAGACCTATACACTGAAAAGTAGAAAACACTGATGAGAGAAATTAAAGAAGATCTAAATAAATATAGGGAGAGATATTCCGTGTTCTTGGCTCTGAAGACTTATTATTGCTAAGGTGTCACTTCTTCCCAAATTGATCTGCATGTTTAATGCAATCCTAACAAAAACCCCTACAGGCATTTGGGTAAATATTATCAAACTGATTCTAAGATATATGTGGAAATACAAAGGACTTAGAGTACCCAAAAGAATTCTGATAAAGAAAACACAGCTGTAGAACTTAAATAAAATAAAACCACAGTGAAATACCACTACATATTATAATAGACAAAATTAAAAATAATAAAAACCAAAACCCAAAATGATCATACTAAGTGTTAGCACGGGTGTGGAGCAAGTGGGACTCTCAGAGACTGCTGAAAACAGTTTCACTTTGGAAAACAGCCTGGCAGTGCCTTAAAAAGTTAAACATACACCTATAGTATGACCTCTCCATTCCACTCCAACATATTTACCCAAGAAATGAAAACACATGTCCATATAAAACTTTGTACACTAATACTCAGAGCAGCTTTATACAGCTCACCCTCAAAGAAAAAAAAACCTCTCAAATGTATTATCAAATGGTAAACAAACTGTGGTATAGCCATACAATGGATTACTACCCAGCAATAAAAAAATAAACTATTGATACACAAAACATAGATGAATCTTAAAATAATTATGCTGAGTGATATAAATGAGACAATAAGTGAGTACATACTCTTTGATTATCTTTCTATAAAATTCCATAAAATGTTACCTAATTTATAGTGACAGAAAGAGGATCACTAATTGGGAAGACAGGAGAGGAAGAGAGATGGATCAATTACAAAGGGGCATAAAGAAACTCTTGGGGGCAATGAATATGTTCATTATTCTGATATGACAAGGTCTTTAAAGATATGACAGGTATGTTAAAATGCATCAAATTGTATACTTTAAATATGTACAGCTTATTATGCATCAATATGTCTTAATGAAGCTGCAAAAATAAGTATGAAAGTATTCATTTCTGCACATATAAACTCATATTCATCTTCTAGAGATTTTGTCAGTCTTCTGAGTACAAAATGGTACCTCACTTTGAAAAAGTCTTTTATAACAACTGCAGATACGTGTTTTTTATCCATCTATTCTATGGTCACTGACAAGCATTTAAAAGTTACCTCCTTGAGATAATTTTTTAAATCCTAGGTACATGAAGATTCATAATTTTTTTCATCTTTAATGAACTTGTGACAGTCTCTTATCCTACAAGTTTAGTCAATTTTCGCAGACCCCATAACTGTGCTTACCGTGTTCTCTGTGTGTGTGTGTGTGTGTGTGTGTGTGTGTGTGTGTGTGCCATTTCCTCAAGAGGTCATACTTAAGATGATTACATAGTGGCCTCTCAGACTCTTAGAAGACCCATGCAGAGAAAAATAATTTTGTCTTACAAAATAATTGAGAATGTCCAAGGGGATTTGGTCCAAGAGGCTCACATATCAAGTTTAATTTCAGTAAGTAACTGCCTTGATGATCTATAACCAAGTTTGTGTTTAATACATATCATGATTAAAAGGAAAAATTCTCTCTCCTGTGAAATCTTTTTGCCAGACCTGTTCAATGATTAATTGGAGCAACAGAATCTTGATATTATGTTTTCTGGATAACAATGCAAATAAATAGGGATATATGCACTAAGTAAGAGAAGCCTAATGGACAAACAGATAAACAGTCAAAAGTTAGCTGTTGCATACTTTTTTTAAAAAAAAGAATAGTGTTAAGTTTAACACTTCTCAGTAAAATGTCAGAAAAGACTAACAAAAGTGAAGGAAAAATTGCTGGAGGTTAGCGTAGTAGAAAATTTGCTTAGACATTTTCACCATTACTGTTATGAGCTGAAGATAGTCTCCCAGGTGTGAATCCCATTTCTCTTTACATAGAGGCCACCACTTACAGGCCACCAACTAATGTGTCTTTCTCAAGGCGCTCCCTATGCCCATATGCAGTTTGTTAAAGAACCTATATCAAAGAAGAACAGTTAATAATTCTTAAATGAACATCATTGTCATAAAACTACACTTCAACTTTTTGAGATCAGCTGGTTTTTCTAGCAAGTTACATCTATCATAATTATTATTAATGAGAATAATGGCTACCTTTTATTGACTATCTACTATATACTAGGCACTATGCTAGCCACTCAATCCTCCCTCATTTCTCACAGTGGCTAGTATTGTCTGCATTTTATAGGTGAAGAAAGTGAGGGTTTCCCTGCTCAGAGCATCACATTTCCATTGCTTGGGGCTTAGAGCACTGCTTGCAGTGCCATGTTTCTGCTAAGAAACTGGTCCGGATATCTCTTAATCTCAATGCATTATTGTTTTCTTTTTCCTGGGAGATAGTGGTGACAGAAGGTTGCCTCTGTAAATAAGGAAATAAGTAGGTGCCATTAGGCCACCAAAACAAGCACACTTCACTAAAAGGAGCACTTGACAGTTTCTTGTCAACAGAAAATGTTAATAACCTTATGACTTTTTGACTACACTTATACCATTTTATGTCTTATAAACTTTCCAGAATGAACATGCCCTGAATTGGTTATCAATTAATACTTATTAAAAAGACCAAAAAAAAAAAAGACCATAGTCTCTGCTCTCTAGCAGAGTATGGTGTGAGGATGGGTTTTTTTCATTGTTGATTCACTACCAGAAGTCAATGCAAGCAGCCAAGTAGAAAGCACATCAAGGCATACCTATAAGAGCAGACAAGTAGTAAGAACAAAACTGACTGTGTGGGTTTGTGTGTTAGTAAGAAAGTCCCACTTACTCACATTGGAGAAGCAGAGACATAGCCGTCATCATTCTGAGTTCCTTACTCCTAATTTTGCCCAATCTTGACAATAAACATTTATTACCCCCTTAGTACTTTCTAGTTCCATGTGCTTTCTTTTAAATGGTATTTACCAATATCAAAGAAGTTCATAACCTCTCTGCTTACACCCTTCTAACTCCAATAAAAATCTAAGCCAGGGCAAAATTTATCAACTCTGTTCATCACCAAGAGATGGTGTGGGCTACCATTTGTATAGAGCTGTTTTGGACTTATGAACAAAAGGAGTCATGAACAACTTCTTGGAACTGTATCCTTTAGCAAGATTTTTGTTCAAGTAACTGAAAAATCCACCTTTAAAAAATATTCAGATAGCCCAAGAGATATTCATTCCTTCCAATTGCTTTCTCTGGTTAATTAAATGCTTCAATAGGTTAGGGTTCCTTTCTTCCTTCATTCTGTCCTTCTTTTCTTTTTTTTCTGGAATGCCCATCAGACTGATGCCAAAAGGGAAAACCCTTCTGTCTTCAATGGGATCGCTGTACAAGACAGTCACTTCTGGCTGCCGCGGTGATCAGAGTGTGGTTAGAAAGTGGTGTGGCAATGTTTAAGTTTGACCAGAGACATTAACAAGTTATTGGTACCAAGATTAGAATAAAGAAGAAATTAGTCTGATTGCAAGAAGAGAAATTAAGAAAAAAATATAATGGAAAAAATCTAACCGTAATATTTTTTATCTATAGAAAAATATTTTTAAAAAGTGGCAGAACCATCTTTCCTTGAAAGCTAATCATCACACGGATCTAAAGCCATGCCTCTGGCATAATTCCAAAACCAAGGGCAGCTTCAAACCAATCTTTTTTTTTTTTTAAACAGAATATTTTCCAAGTGAGATCCTTCTAAATCTACAGGTATAGCTTTCTGGTTTCAGTCCTCTCCAGAAACAGAGAATCCACCTTTTAAAGACAGGTCACCATACTCTGCAGTTACTTGTGATTATTCCAGCTGTTTGGCTCTTAAAAATGTGACTAACAAACAATCTCACCTTACAGCGGACATAATGGAAAAGCTGTGGAGATGCTTTGTTGTACCTGCCACATTGTTAAAGAGGCATATGAAAGAAACTGTGGGATATGAAAGAAATACTGGGTGAGAAACAGGCAAAAAAGAAAACCTGAAGCCACCTATCACTTGCGCCACTCGCCACCAAAGCTGCCGGTGCTGAGAGCATTATTGTTTAAGCTCTCTGAAGGGTATGTAGGAGCAGAAAGCACAACATCCCCAAGTTGTTACTTTGTCACAACTTTACAGAATACATAAGCACTTCAGTAAATACACAGATTTTTTTGCAAACTGTAAATCATCTGTGAGCCACCACTGTTTGACTAATTACAGCAAGAAGCTGTGCTCATTAGCTGTTCTCATCTGGCTCACTGCACGACCTAAATAGTCCGTAAATGAGCCAGCAATTATTGCTGTATTACCACTACCAGCTATGCTCACATCAAAATATCTCTACCAAATGTTATGCCTGTTGGTATTATCAGGTTAGAAATTTCATAAACATATTGAAGCAGTTAATTGGGAGATTATTAAAAAAAAAACGTGAAAATAGAATAATCAGTGAAAGGGTTTTCATCAAATGCCAGATAGGCGGCTCCACCTATAGACAAGAACCTTGGAATGCAAGCATCTGGCAGGATACCATCGCCTGCTTCTAAACAACACTGGAACACGAAGACAGCAACAGAAATGTACTCATATTAAAAGGAAGGAAAGTGAACCATGCATATCCTTATGCCACCTAAAAACGGTCTCTTGACTTGGTCAAAATATAACCAGAGCATATGTTCACAGGCTGAGGGCCTGAAAGAACTTCAGCCAAACAGAAAAGCAAACTTGCAATGTCAGCAAGATTTCATTTTTTCCAGCTCCATCACATGGCACATATAGAAGGACTAGGATTTTTTTTTAAGTTTGGGTCAATTTATTTTTAAACAAATCTTTTACATACATGGTAATGGTAAAAAGGAGCAATAAAATTACAACTTCAAAGAACAATTTTCTGACACCCTCAAACATTTTAAAAGAATCTACTTATAATATCAAATGATTAATTGTATTCTTATTTATTCATTAAAAAGTGTTTTTTGAGCTTCATTCTAGTTATTGTGGATATTTTAAAGTAATACATTATTAAAACATGCCATGATTCATATGTTATACTCACCCAATCTCAATTGACCCAATTTAATGAGATCCTATTGTGATCATTTTCATTACAAAAAGGGGGGCCTTTGATAGTGTGGGCACTTTATTTTTCTTGTTTTTGATGGTCATTACATCAGATTCATCATTGACTAATGATCATGAAAAATATAGAAGGAATAAAGAAAATGCTAAAAGCTAATTGGTGTTCTGATTATATTGGCTTCTTCCTACCTACCATCAAAGGGGAGATAAATACTGTTATAAATAAATACTTCATTTGATTCTTGATTCTTGTAGTAGTTGCATGCATACAAGGTAGAAGCTATCTCTAAGGGACTGAATATTGTTATTTACCTGGACAAGGTTGGGGTCACAATGTGGCCTATCTCATACAGACTATATGGTAGACTTTTGACAGGATGCATAACAGAATTGATCATTAATGACGTGCTCCAAATAGATGTTTTCATGATGAAGAAACTGACTGCAACAATGACAATGATATTGAGAGGTAGCTCTTCCTATCTGCCAACTAACTGACCTCAATGGGCAAGAAAATATACATCATATTTGTTCAACTCTTTCCAGCTGCTAAGCTTTACAAAGAATTCTTCAAATCTGGTCAATGATTACCTGTCTTTTTCATGAATTCCATAAAGTTTTCTAGATAAACAAATCATTCCTCATGCTACAGGTGTTAGGCTATGAAACACAACACTGCTCCCCCCTCCCCTGCTGGAAACTTGATCAATTTCAAATTAATTGCAAGAGTAGTTTTCCCCTTTTTGTTCTTTTTTAAGGTCCTTTTTAGAAAGGATCTGTCTATGGCCTCTGAGACTTGCCTTCCCACTCAAAGTGTCTGCACACCAATAATATCAGTATCATCTGTGAGCTTGTTAGAAATGCAGTATCTTGGGGCCCAACCCTAACCTACAGAATCAACCTACTGTTAATCAGAATTAACATATCTGAGAAACACTAGTCTAGGGAAAGGCCTGTTATGAGTCATGGGCTTCTTCCCTGCAAGAAAGGAGAGTCAAACCAGTGCCTAGCTATGCAGAATCAAAGACTGAGCAAAATAAACACATGGTTCTGACTGTTTTCTTCACTATCAACATTAACAAAAAAGGTTTATCCAAAGGCTACTCCTTCATATTTAGAAAGGAATACTGGATCCTGTGGAAAGCTGGATCCTTCAGCTGTCTGTAATGTGATAATCATATGAAGAGATATTTCAGAGTGCCTGCTTTGTGCCCAGTGCTACACACAGTAGAATGGATGACTCACAAAAAGCACATTCACCAAACACCCATCATCAAGAGCCTTAGTCGCCCATGGCTGTGGTTACACTATTGTTCAGATATATATCATTCCTATAATCCGTTCAACTTTTCAATCACTTCTACATCTGTGGTATTACTTTAACATCACATATGTGAGTAGGTATCATTATCTTTTTTTTTTTTTTTAACAAACATATTGAGGAACTGAAACAAAGTTATTTAGTGACTTGGCCAAAGTCACCAGTTGGATAATGGTAAAGGTGAGCACTCCTTAAAAACTATGCTTTGTGTACCTATGATACTCATAAAATGTATTCACTCAACTGTTAGAGAACATCTCTAAAGCAAACGTTGGCTTATATCCCGATGCCAGTGTATTAATGGGAACTACTGCATTGAACATCTCTGTGCATGTCACTCAGCAGTGGAAATATACAAAGAGGGATGCTCAGATTTTACTAGGCAATAGGGTATAATGAAGAAGCACTGGACGATGAGCCAGAATACCTCTGAAATAAACCCTATAGGGAGGTGCTTTGCCAGTCCTCTAGGAAATGAAAACAATCCCAGAGTGAACAGATCAGATCCAAAGCATTTCCTCCACCTTCTAAACAGCAGAATCTCTGCCATGGAGGACATAACTGGGTGTCTGCTTGTTATGCTAAGGGTTTAATTTGGCCTGGTTTTTAGCTTAAATGGGAGTGCCTGTAGAGAGGGAGCCAGGAACAAAAGGCTCAAGGACAGTTTAGATTTGGGTGGTAGGCTGGAGTTCTGTATTCCGACCCCCTTTATTCCTTCCTTAAGTGGTAAGAGGATCATTCGGAGTTTGAAGGGTTTCATAAATGGTAACCGTTTTCTCCTGTCCGGAATTCTGAACCACTTCAGAGACAGATGGGGAGTAGGATAGAGAGAACTATTAGCATTACGACGAAACCTCAGAGTAAGAAAGGTGGTGCAAAACACCGTCAGGCCTTTCTTGTGGGAGTCTACCTCTGTCAGACTGAGAGCACAAGGGAAACATACCTAAAGCAAGCCTCTCACAGAGCTTCCGGAGGGTACCTCGCTCAGAAGAAAACGGCAGGAGGAAGGGGCAGAGCTGGGACTGCGCGTTCCTCTGTCAAATCACCAAGCTGAATTCAGAGCACCACCGCCAGCAGGAAGTGAAGGGAGACAAGAGTGTTGCACTAATACGCATCCCTCCACGTTGAGGGAAATATAAGGAAGTAAGGACAAATGTTTCCGCATCCAATTTTGCTCAGCTTTTCAGTCTCTAAACCCATTGGGCTAACTGTTACGCTAGTGATAAACCAGAAATGGAGCTATTTTCCAAGAAAAAAGATTTGTAGCATACTATCACCACAAGACCAACTCTCAATTTCAAGAGACCACACTCCAAGAGCCACCATTGCTCCATTTTGGGTTTTCTTAGGTCAGCATAGTTTTGCCTCCAAAATGCTCTGAAATGGATCAGAACCATGCAGTGCATTAAAATTTCTAAGACCACTCTATTATCCATAGCCTAACGCTCACTCACTATCTTAATTCTGATTTTTTTCCCAGCCACATTAACATAGCTATCAGAGGTTCTACAGTGAGATCAAAGATACTCCAGTAATAAAATGACAGCAATAAGAGTCCTCAAATTTTAACATAAACTCTCTTTCGTTATTAATTTCTCAAGAAATGAAGAAATTGAACACTCATGTACCTCACTTTCAAAGTATTCACAAATTAAATCCAATAAAATTGAAGCACAAATGAAAATTATCTTGCCACTGAAAGTTAAATTACAAATATTTCAAGTTAAATTGAGGTCAGCCTTCTTATTTTGTTCAGTTTCAGCTGGAGAGATTCTCTATGAGAAGCCTTGGTTGAGGCACACCAGTTTCAATCCTATAATGAATGAAGTACAGTTCCTTCAGAGCTGTGAATCTGACTCTGTTTCAAAATCTCTGATGAGCCTCATTTTTCAAGATTCCAAAAAGTTACTAAGACATAAAAGACTATAACAGTGCTGGCCCCATCTTCAATGAAATTTGGAATATGAAATAATCCTTGTTTCCTAAGCAGTTCTTCCAGACGAAATAATGTCCACAGACAAAGGTCTTAAGCATTTCCAAAGGCCATGGCAGAGACTCAGTGTATCTGAGGGAAGGCAGATAGATAATGAAAATCTTGGTTTCTACATAACTAGGACGCTAGCCATCTATGGCCAATTTAATTGTCCACAACTTTAAAAATTCAACATAATGGGAGAACTCTCCCACAGAGAGGTTCCTTTGAGCATGACGCATTTACCATATCTGGAGGACACGGTGGGGCTTGAGGGTGACACTTATGCATTCACCTCTCATAGAAAGTTGCATGAGATTATCCTGCCCTCTTACAAAATTTGCAATAATGGTAGCCTCAGACCTCAGGTCTAATCTGAGATGCCTTTCTTCCTGAATCAGCACATTCGGTTCCTTTACTTCCTTTCTGCCTTTGGACTCTGTGTTTCTAACGCACCCGTAATGAACTGAGGGCAAGCTCCACCTTACAACACCCACAACGTCTCGCATACAGACTTTTCCATTCCGTGCCACACTGGCTTCTTCCACACCTCTTCTAACAGGAATTGCTTAGGTCAGTGGTTTTTTTTTTTTTTTTTTTTTTTCATCTACAGAATATAACCTTTTTTTTTTTAACATCTTTATTGGAGTATAATTGCTTTACAATGGTATGTTAGTTTCAGCTTCACAACAAAATGAATCAGTTATATATATACATATATTCCCATATCTCTTCCCGCTTGCGTCTCCCTCCCTCCCACCCTCCCTATCCCACCCCTCCAGGCGGTCACAAAGCACCGAGCTGATCTCCCTGTGCTATGCGGCTGCTTCCCACTAGTTATCTACCTTACGTTTGGCAGTGTATATATGTCCATGCCTCTTTATCGCTTTGTCACCGTTTACCCTTCCCCCTCCCCACAGCCTCAAGTCCATTCTCAAGTAAGTCTGTGTCTTTATTCCTGTTTCACCCCTAGGTTTTTCATGACTTTTTTTTTTTAAATTCCATATATATGTGTTAGCATACGGTATTTGTCTCTCTCTTTCTGACTTACTTCACTCTGTATGACAGACTCTAGGTCTATCCACCTCATTACAAATAGCTCAATTTCGTCTCTTTTTATGGCTGAGTAATATTCCATTGTATATATGTGCCACATCTTCTTTATCCATTCATCCGATGATGGACACTTAGGTTGTTTCCATCTCTGGGCTATTGTAAATAGAGCTGCAATGAACATTTTGGTACATGACTCTTTTTGAATTATGGTTTTCTCAGGGTATATGCCCAGTAGTGGGATTGCTGGGTCATATGGTAGTTCTATTTGTAGCTTTTTAAGGAACCTCCATACTGTTCTCCACAGTGGCTGTATCAATTTACATTCCCACCAACAGTGTAAGAGGGTTCCCTTTTCTCCACACCCTCTCCAGCATTTATTGTTTCTAGATTTTTTGATGATGGCCATTCTGACTGGTGTGAGATGATATATACATTTCTCCAAAGAAGATATACAGAGTGCCAACAAACACATGAAAGAATGCTCAACATCACTAATCATGAGAGAAATGCAAATCAAAACTACAATGAGGTCGGTGGTTTTTAACGGGGAATGATTTTGTCCCCAGGGAACATGCAACAACGCTAAATATCTGGAGACATTTTTGATTTTCACAACTAGGGAGGTGGGGAGGAAAGGGTATGCTAATGGCATCTAGGGCACAGAGGCCAGGGATGCTGCTAAACCACTTACAATGCACAAGACAGTCACCACAACAAATATTCCTCCCAGAATGTTAATAGTGATGAGATTGAGAAACTTTGCATTAGGTTAGGAAATCTGTTTCAAAGAGAAATTTTGCCCCTCATCCTCATATCAGTTTCAGTTGGAGAAACATCTCAAAAGATTCTTGAAATGCCGATGCTATTATGGTTTTAAAAGCTTGGACCCCTAATACTCTAGGGCCAACCAATATCCATGTCACAGCCTCCTCATCATGCTATCTTTCCTAAACTTTTGAATGTTCCCTTCTTTCTTCTTCATCTACAGTAGTCAGATATGCCTCTTATGTCTGATCTTACAATTCCCTTTGAGAAATGGTTATATTTCCAATAGTTTAAAATACTTTGATCCTTTCCTTCCTGAATCCACGAAGACTAGAACTGTTTGCGGGAACTGAGAGTCAAATTTCTTTTATTTTTTTTTTCCTTGCTTTGTGGCCCCTACATATTTTTATTCTAATATGTTACTCAAATTTTTTTATTGAGGCATCCTCCATAATGAGAAACATGAAATCAGTAGGTTCTGAGTTTTTCAAAATTATCCACTGGTCACACCTCCACCCTTACTTTGTATTTCCAACAATAGTGCACATTTTTGTGGATTTACCCATTAAATTCTGTCTAGATTATTGTAGCATTTAGTATGCTGACTTACTCTTTTTTTTTTTTTTTTTTTTTGCAGTATGCGGGCCTCTCACCGTTGTGGCCTCTCCAGTTGCGGAGCACAGGCTCTGGACACGCAGGCTCAGAGGCCATGGCTCATGGGCCCAGCCGCTCAGTGGCATGTGGGATCTTCCTGGACCAGGGCACGAACCTGTGTGCCCTGCATCAGGAGGCGGACTCTCAACCACTGCCTTATATAAATGCCTCTCCCCATAACTCATTATAATTCCACTATTCCTGTTCAGACAGTAAGACTGAAACACACTTTGGAAACCACTGCAGCTTCTCCTTTATGATCCCTAGACGTCGTGTTTCATGACAAGATTTTTAATTGCCTTTAGGTTTACAATAATTTCAATGAACGATTTGTTTGCTTCCTCCCAAGAAGACAGCTTTTTATTCTTTCTAAAAAAACTCAAATTTTTCTTGTGGTTTATTTTTTATTAATTTCTACCATACTTGTATGGGCCAATCCACAATTTGGTCTCTGAATTCTAATGCCACGGTCAGTCATTCTATCTTTAACAATTCAAAAACAACTTGAGACTTTGTAGTGAGGTGTAGGTCTGGAAACTTTGGACAAGCCATGTGAATTTAAAGTCATCCCTTCTAGTTTCCTCCCTTTGCTCTAAATCCATCATTTAAAAGAATGGGACCCTGAGTAGCCTCTCTATGCTGCCAAGAAGCCTGGTATAAAGAAGTCAAAGCTAGAAGTCCACACACCAGTGCACTCTAGAATAAGTAACTTAGTTGCCGTTGACAGTCCTAGTCCCCAGATTTTGCAGAAAAACACAGTAAAATAGCTAAGGATTATTCCACCTCCAAATGTCTAAAAGGTATGTTTACAAACTCTCTGTTTGCTATATATAATCACATTTTTTGTCTCAGTTTTACTTGCTTATACCACAGCTTCCGTGGCCTATAAGCCAAATTAAAAACACAAAATTTAGGATTGTGTTAAAGCCTCTTGATCAGGGTTCTGCCAGAAGTTTTCATCTCAGGGCACTATTTTGCTCCCTAAATTCCAGTCTTTGTCAACCTCTCAATGTTTTCAGCCAATGCACCAGGTCCTAACATTTCACTGAATTGATCCTACCTCCCAGGATCACAGGCCTTCCTTTACAACATGGAGGCTGAGACAAGATGCCCTAAGGGAAGGGCAGGAGACAGGGACTGAGGAGCATGCCCAGTCTGCTCCCTGACACATCGATTAGAATTCATTCTTTTCTCACTAGAGAGGAATGAGTGGAGGGACAGAAAAAGGCCAATATTGTTATACTAGCCTTTCCACAAGAAAACATCATGAATAAGGAATAAGTTTTCCTTCAAACGGCAGAGTTGTTGAGGCTGCATTAGCATGATAACATATTAAAGTAATATTATGAGACATGGCCCAGTATTAACAACAAAAAAGGTGTGTTTATTTTATAGCAACTCCACTATTAAGAATCTTAAAAAGCCTAAGTCTATTTCTATGAGGACAGGAGGATATACTTTAAGGATCTATGACACTCTTCCACAGATGTATTGGGACCTTCTCAGGATCTCGGGAGCTAGGATACTAAGAAGGAGGTTAGAGGAGCATAAAAGAACAAGGAAAATATGGGAAGAGGATGAAGACCTAGATAGAAAAGGGATTTCTGGACTCCTAAAACTGACTTATGATCTGAAAAGGAAGCATATGAGAAAGGTAAAGATATGTTATCACCAACTTCTAGAATCTGGGTGCTCATAGATTTTTTTTTCTTTTTTAAATTATTTTTTGGGCTGTGTTGGGTCTTCATTGCTGCGCGCGAGCTCTCTCCAGCTGCAGCGAGCAGGGGCCATTCCTCGAAGCGGTGCGCGGGCTTCCCACTGCGGTGGCTTCTCTTGTTGTGGAGCACAGGCTCTAGGTGTGCAGGCTTCAGTAGTTGTGGCACGTGGGTTCAGTAGCTGTCATTCACAGGCTCTAGAGCGCAGGCTCAGTAGTTGTGGCACACAGGCTTAGTTGCTCCGCACCATGTGGGATCTTCCCGGACCAGGACTCAAACCTGTGTCCCCTGCATTGGCAGGCGGACTCCCAACCACTGTGCCACCAGGGAAGCCCCACTAATTGGTCACTCTTGTGACTTTTGCCTCCTCCTGGAGCTGATCACTCATAAGTCTCTATGTTAGAACTCTATCTGCACCATGAGCTGTAGAACCACACTCACAACTGTCTACAGCAGTGATTGGGTCCTGACATCCATTTAGAAGATCACAACCAGCACGAACTGTAGTAGACCAGATTAGAGTAGAAAGTATCATAGTGCATTGCATATAGTAAGGATAAGGACTGCTTTGCAACACTTTAGTTTCTGTCTGATATTTATATCTGTATGCCCTGTGTCAACATGCAAAATGTAATTTCCTGCTGTGGCCTGTGGTTCAATATGTCTGAAAAGCACCAGCTTACAAGGCATCTTCCTCTGAATGTCTCTCTGGCTCATCAAATCAAGGAAAAATATTTTATTTTCTTAATCCTACAAAATCCTCCTACTCCTAAAATACAGTAATATAATCATTCACCCACTTCTGGAGAAATGGTGAAGTCATCCTCATTTTCTTACCACATGAATACCTCCTCTCCTGCAAAGCCTTCTATGACTATCAGATGTTCCTTTCTCAGCATCTAAGTTATTAAGTATCTGCTAACGAATTTATGTACACATTCCCCTGCTGTGCCCCTCAGCTACAGCATAAACTCCTGGAACAGCACAGAGTGTTCCTCTTTCTTGTACGTTTTTCCAATGCTCTGCAAGTATTATATTAAATTCTAAATAAATATACACTGAATGAATATCTGGAGGACAGAAAACCAACCCATAATCAACTATTACATAAAATGATCCCAGAAAACATTTTTTCCCAGTAAATCCCTATTTATTCAAAACAACTGAAAGTCAGAATACTCAGATAAATTGATTATACTTGACTCTATAATTATATTGAATATAAGTTCTTCTTTCTATGATGGTTAACTAATTAATTCAACTAACCTGTATTGACATTGTTGATCACCTGCTGCATGCAAAGCACTAGGCTAAATGTTATATAGCAAAGACAGCTAAACGACATCCTCCTCTGAAGGACCTATTGTCCTATTTTTTAAGTAAGATTTCAGTGAAAATTTGTGTCAGTTGTGTATATTCTAGATAATGGGTGTTTGGTGTGCATTTTTGCCTCAAGGAGTACAGGTTTCCCCCGATATCTGAAAGTAGAGTTTTCCTATGAAATCTCTTATAAGCCAAAATAACATACAGTGACGAAGCAATTTCCTTAAGACACATCTTGCTAACGGATGCACGAAATAAATCAAGATGAAGACAGATGCTCACAGACACAGTTCAAAGGTACGGCAGCCTGATGCTGAGATGCTGCATGTAGTTCCTGGGGAAGGAGCTTGGTGGTGTCACTCTTGCTGCTCTGGGTGTGCACTACCTCTACAAGGGCTCACTGAACACTATTTTCACTTTTCATCTTTTTCATAAAATCAAAATCCTCTTCAGATTTCTTTCCATTAGCGAAAATAGGTACTAAAGTAGGTCTTTCGTAAAAGCAAAGAGGCATAATGCAAACTTTCAAAAAGTGAGGGATTGGGCTTCCCTGGTGGCGCAGTGGTTGAGAGTCCGCCTGCCAATGCAGGGGACACAGGTTCGTGCCCCGGTCCGGGAACATCCCACATGCCGCAGAGCGGCTGGGCCCGTGAGCCATGGCTGCTGAGCCTGTGCATCCGGAGCCTGTGCTCCGCAACGGGAGAGGCCACAACAGTGAGAGTCCTGCGTACCGCAAAAAAAAAAAAAAAAAAGTGAGGGATACCTGTAAATGGAATCAGCAGGAAACCCTAAACTCCCCAAATGAGGAATTTTCTTTTTCCATACAGCCCTGATTTACCCTAGTCAGCTTTTCTGAAGAATCAATGCATAGAAAGCTGAACAACCAAATTCAGTGTACTTATTTATAACATTGGAATACTCAATATCCATAGTGCCACGTAAAACATCCCTATAACTTCCAGTCACTGTCTTAATCTCCCAGTTTCCAAAGCCTGCAATACCACGAATGCTGCCAGGTGGACCTTGTGGGAAACACACCTACACCTCCCAGTTCCTCCCTTTCTTTGTCTACCTCATCCCACATCTATGGTTAACATCTATTAACAATAAAATTGCTATGCTCATTTAATTTTTCTGTCAAAAAACTCATCTGAAAGTCTGAGTGGAGTCTATAGAAGAAATGATGAGACCCAGAGAGAAATAAGCAGTCATCTAAGAAGTGAGGAGTGGTGAGTCCCTGCTCTCTGTCTCAATGTCTGAGGAAATATCGGTCTTAGTTGTTCTGCATAACACTTCAATAAAGTTTCGATAAGAGAATATTTAATAAAGACACACACCTCCAGAAGCTGTTAATTAATTCTTTGGAGCCTTTAGGGTGTGCGTCAGCAAGTCAACATGGCTCCTACACAGTATGACACTTGAGAAACAGGAAGAATCATGAAGCTTCCAACAGTGACTAACAAATTTAGAGTCATTTAGAACTCTAACAACGGAACTGACATCTGACCCTAGAATGCTCTGATAATTTCTTTCCTTTTGAATTCAAATAAAGTACTTTAAATGTGACTGATTCCATAGCATTCATACTTAGGGAAAATCTTATATCTACACCTCCAGAGAAAAAAGGGTAGACTAATGTTAGTTATCAACTTTGCATAAGAACCCATTTTTCTGGTAATACCACTACCATGTAATTAGATCTAACATGCCACACACACACACACACACACACACACACACACACACACTGAGGAAAGCCTATAACCAGGGTTTTCCCCCTCCTTTTCCCTGATTGAGAGAAAGGTAGGTTTGTTTAAAAAGGATAAATTCTGGAGAAACACATGGTTATATGGAGCCTTGGAAGTCACCCAGTGTTCAGATTCCAATCCTGCAGCTGATAGTATGGTGGGATATGTTTTGTAGGTACCATTACCGTAGAACCCTTCTCCTTAGCCAACTGAGTCAGGGGCTTTCATTGTCCATTATGGCAGGAATGAAAAGTAAAAGGTCAGATTTTGAGTTTCTAATTTTTATAAAGTTCAGAGCAGAGACAATCCATTATATTTCTAATGGTCAGAAGTTTTGAAGAACTTTGAGAAGTGGTTATTTGAAAATCAAAAGTCTAAGACCTTAAAGGAGAAGGCTTAAAATTTTGGCCAGAAACAAGGCTTGGAAAGAAAATATATGAAAACACAGACTCTCTTATAAGACAGAGAAAAATTAGAGAGGCCAGGCTGGTGAGGAGATAGAAAAATGGAGTGAGTGTTACCTACAACGATGTGGGAGAATTTAGAAGAGCAGGGCTGTGATGAGGGTCCACACAAGAGGTATCACGTGGAAATGAGCAGGTTCAGTAGTAGGAGACTTCCTAGCCTCCGTCTAAAGAGAGCCCTCTGCTGCCCCTGCAGGGAATGTGAGTTCAAGCAAGTCAGAACTTACACATCACTATTTGTTGGGCTTGGGCTTCTCACAGAATGATTGCATCAAGGTAGTCAGACTTTCTACAAGAAAGTTGAGGATTCTAAAAGACCAAGATGGGGACTGCCAATCCTCTAAAAATCTAGGCCTGGAACTAGCATAGCATCACTACTGATATATAGTCTATTGATCAAGTAGTCACAGCACATCTCAGATTCAAGAAAAGAGGAAATTGATTTTACCCCTTGATGAGAGAAGTACCAAAAGTTTCAATCATCTTTACCACACCTCCCTAAGGAGGTGATGATTGAGCTGAGAGATGAATATTAGAAGGGAAACTTGGAAATTTTCTAAGGCATATGTTCCTGAAAAACAGAATATCACAAACCTGTAAAAACTCTTGGATGGGAAGGTGTCATTTTCAAGGAACAGGAAGGTCAGTCTGGCTGGAGCATAGTGAATGAGAGGAAAATAGTTATTTATGAACTAGATAAAAAAGAAAAATTAATTTAAATTTTATTTTTTAAAAGTATTATTTGTACATAGTTTTAAAAAAACTAAGTTGTAATTTGCCCTAACATTCTGAATTCCCAATACTTTATTTTTTTTTCTTTTTGTGGTTCGCGGGCCTCTCACTGTTGTGGCCTCTCCCGCTGCGGAGCACAGGCTCCGGACACGCAGGCTCAGCGGCCATGGCTCACGGGCCCAGCGGCTCCGCGGCATGTGGGATTTTCCCGGACCGGGGCACGAACCCGTGTCCCCCGCATCGGCAGGCAGACTCTCAACCGCTGCGCCACCAGGGAAGCCCCCCAATTCTTTTAACTCTTTTAACTGGTTATCTTGTTTTCAAAATAATAAGTTTATATTGAAAATACTTGAAGTATCTACTTTGACATTTTCTGACTTCCTATTATGAAAAATAAAGATTTCACTGTCTTAAACTATACACTTACATATATCCCCCACCCTCCCCAAATAATTACATAACAATGACTCAGTTAAATTAGTATTTAGTGTTTTCACTATTATGTAAATACTATTTGGAACTGATTTACATGATATCTTTATGTCTGCTTTCTTTAAAACTTGTTTTTACTCACGTTATTAATTGCCTTGTTTCATTTGTTTATTTTTCAAAGTATTTATCCTAATTTAGGTCTAAAATTTTTGACAGAAGTGTAAAATTCTTCTCATTAAAACAGAAAGCATTACGTTTTCTTTCCTCCCTTTAAAAAATTTTTTTTCTTTGCGATATTGCCACTGAAACTCTCAGTCCTTCTATTCCATTGAGACTGGTTGTAATTTGGAGATGCTTCAGAGCAGTCAGCGTGGAACTTCCCTTCACCATTTATTTGAAACTTCCCTTTAGCACACTCTCTTATTGAATTCTGTTTCTTCCTTCCTTAGTTCACTGCCACATTTTCATAGCCTTAATTTGCTTTCTGAGAGAGGATGCACAGAAGATAAAAATGGTTTTCAACTCTTCCTCTTAATTAATTTATTCAGGATCAAAATTCAAGAATGGATTTATTTTCTCTCAGAATTTGGAAAGTATTATTTTTCTTTGAGTTTTCAGTATTGTTTTAGAGAATGTCAGTATCATTAGAGAAGGCCAGTTTGTACATGACTTTATCATTCTCTGGAAACTTTTACATCTTTTTTTACCCCTAGTATTTTGAAATGTGTGGTATTTTATGGTATGATCCTTTCCCAAACATTCTGTTGGACTCTGGGTGGACTCCTTCTATCTGGAAATTCAATACTTTGGGGAAATTTTCTTGTATTATTCCTCTGATAATTTCCTCCTATAAATGTTTTCTGTACTCTGCTTCTGGAATTTCTGTTAATCTGGAATTCAAGTCTTTTTGTTCTGTGAGATTTTCTTATATTATTTTTGTTTGTTTTAAAGTAATTTCATCCTCTTTTTCCTGTATTTTCTCTCCGGAATTTCGATTAATTGGACTTGGTTCTCAAATGTCTTGACGTTTTTTCTCCCCTATTTCCTATCTCTTTGTCTTTTTGTTTTACTGACTGGCCTATTTCTACAATTTTATCTTCAGTCTTTCAATTAGATTGTCTTTTGCTATCTATGGTACATAGACTAATGCCCCCACCCCAAAGATATCCACAGCCTAATCCCTGAACCTGTGAATATGTTATGTTACACAGCAAGGAATTAAATTTTCATTTTTCAATTTTCAATTAAATTTCATTTTCATTCCTACCCTGCCCAAGACTACTGAACATTTTATTTGTTTATAATCCTGAATTTGGAGGCTCAAAACTTAGGTGTTTTAAAAATTCTCCCCTTATTCCCCCTTGCATGTGACTATATTTCTACTTTCTCACTCTTCTAAATGATTTAGCACCAATCCATCTGTGTCCCATCATTCAAAATTTTATTGACATCTCTGTCTGCTGTCATATCCTCTCTCTTTGGTGTGTCCTTGAGGTTTTATGCCTTTTAAAATGTGTTTACTGACATGCTGGGCAATTTCTTTTCAAGAAAAAGGGTATCTTCAATCTATCATGTATAACTGTAATTCCTTTTGTTCTCTTCTACATTTTCCAATCTTTATACAATGAATATTCTTTTTGTAATCACAAAAAAAGCACAATAAATATTTTTAAGGAACTCAGAAAACTGTAGTATAGTGAAATTTTCATCTCCACTCATTCTAAATGATTTATTTATTTACAATCTTCTTTTTCTAAAACTAATTTTAGGCATCTCTCATCTATATAAATGACCCAATTAATCCATTTGCTAATATTTTTAATTGTATTTTATTAAAAGGCAAACACTGTTTGCATAGGAGTTAATTATTAGCACTTCTTACATAACACATGTTGTACAACTAGTTTTCAAATTTAGAAAATGTAACAACTGAGCAAAATACATAGTGAAAAGACCAAGTTCAATACAAATGTATACACACCATTGTTAGCACTTTATAGATGAGAAAACGGAAGATCAACAAGCTTAGGTAACTCACCCAAGGTCTGTTATTCTAAAATCCATATACTTTTCATTAATGCCACTTATTTCTGTGGACCAGTGTCTTACTTTTTTCCCATAGATTATCTGGATATTCAACCAGAATTAACTATAGAAAAGTGTTACAACCATTTCATGTCTTAGTTTTCTATCAATAAAATGGGAAACTAAAACACCTGAGTCCTTTCTTTTTTACTTGGCTCTCAAGAGTTGATATGAGAATGGAGGCACTATTAAGAAAACATTAAAAAAAATCAAACGGTGTTCTAGAATAACAAGTTAGCATAATTTAACATAAGAATTGTTCCCAAACTAGGATTGCACTGTGATTTGGGTCCAGTCCAGCACTGGGAAGCCAACAGACCTACTTTACTGATAAAAGAGCCCCATCCCGCATTTTACTGATGTGCTTTAGGATTCAGCAGCTTCACTGTTCTCTCAGCCTCTGTTATTATTAATGCTTAATTTTAATGGATGAAAGGAGAATTTTGGTGTGGGTGGCTTGCTTCTTCTTTTTGTTGTTGTTAAACGTAGCAACAAACAATCAAATCAAAGGAAGAAAAATACAAAGAAAATGGGTCGTGAATAAACAAAAAGGTCAGGACTCTAGTATTTAGTGCAATTTCTGGGGAACTATTAATTACACCGTGATTGGCAGATTTAACAGTACCTTCTGCTCTCTTTTGCCAGCAACTATGCAATTATTCCAGGTGTTGTAGTGGAATGACTCTATCAAATTTTATAGGATTAATCAGCATGTAAATGTTGGCAGGCTTCAGCCTCAGATCCGGACTTCAGGTGCAGCACTTAGAACAGATAGAAACACTTCTTCATTTATTTTTAAAAAGAGATTTCTATATTGGCCATATCTTTGCCCTAAGATAGAGTTCATTTCATGACATTTACCCAGAATAATCTCTCTTTAAAGTGTACAAAAATATCACCTGTGTATTAAGAGGTAACAATGACCCTAGAATTTATGATGTGCATGAATATCACAATTCCATATTTCCTCTTTGAAATATGGGAAAATACTTTAAACATTACTTCTGTTGGTTATAACTTTATAATATGTCATAAATAGTAGGTTAAAAAGACAAATACAAGCTCTATTACCTCCACCTGTCATATATTTCTTTAGTTGTGTCAAGGAGAGGCTCAGGAGGGATTTGGAACACTGGGTGAAGGTCATTGTCTGCTTATATAACTATTTGGCATAAACTCTTTTGCTCATAAACTTCCAGTAGCTCCAAAGTTCCTACAGCAGTGGCTTACAAATATTTGTTCTTGCCAAAAACAATTTAAGCACCATGTCAGTAACAGGGGCTCACTACAGTGGGACTACTCAGTGCAGCTTAGTGATGAGACACTGAGAGGGCAATAAAGCTTTAAGAAGCTCTCCTGGAAGTTTCGCTACCTCCTCGCACCCCTGGCCCCAGTTTAGAAGTACTGGCCCTGAGTATAAAGGTCAAACTTCTCAGTTTGCTATACAAGCTTCTTAGATTCTAGCTTAGTCTGTCTACTCAATCTTAACCTAAATCCCCTTCTTTAACATGAATTCCAATCAGACAGGTTTCTCAATTATTTATTCCTGCCCCTAGTACTTCTCTGTTTGTTTCCTTGCAAACCTTTCCCAATTTTCAAGGGCTGGCTCAATCCCACCTTCTCTAAGATACTTTCCCTAGATTCTCCCAAATAACCGTGTTTCCTTTTACAGTCCTGTTTTAACCCCTCGTTTGATCAGCAAGATGGGCAGATCTAGGGCTCACTTAAAATGGACATTGTATGTTCTGTAAATACAGGGTTTTTAGTCTTCCCTGACCAAGTGATTTAGTAGCACCAGCACCTATACATGAAATGCCTTTCCACTGGACTTCACTATCTTGGAAGAAGTTGTTGCTACACATGACATTTTGGTCTGACCTTCTTTTAAATTTATCCATGAGATTCAGTGCTGAAATGACTAGCTTAGCCTAGGTCTGGGGCCACTGTTCTTTTTCCACTGAAGATATTCATTATATTTTATTAAAAGTTCAATAAATTTCAGCAAATTTATCAAATAATCCCAGGCTCTCATATACCCAATATCAGTCATTAAGATAAATAATTCATTCAGAAAATCAATTCTAAAAACATTTATTTTGAATATGTGCTATAATATATGAAATAGGCAAGGGAATCATAAGAGTTTCTACCTTAAAGGAGAAACTAGTAGGTGAAGTTAGAAGTAAGCTTAGATATCCCTGAATTCCTTTATTTGGTGGGAATAAGGAATCCAATAAGGTTTTCTGAGAAAAAGATAAATATAATCTGAGCTGAATTTCAGGCTAGGGTTTTTGTTTTATTGTTAGTGTGCCACTAGTACAATAAGGGAAAGAATATCTCTCAAATAGTACGATGTCATAAATGTCTTCCCACATAAATTAAATTTTTAACTAAACTTATCTATGTGACGGGAACAAGAAGCTGAAATACTACTGCCAATAGATAAGGGGAGAATGAGCCCAGAAAGTAGAAATACTAAAAGAGACATAAAAATTCATCAAAATATGGTTTCACATTTTTAGCTAAAAATCCAAATCTGCTTTAGAAAAGAAACAATAGCAACATAGAGAATACGTTCTCTGGAATCTGAGAAATTGGAATCAGAAAGACACAGTAACACAGAAAGTGATGAAAAGAACATGAGCTAGGCCTTGGCAATGCAGTGGGAAGAAAGTGATGGATAACAGAGGAACTCTGGAGCAGGACACAGCAGGCCTTGGCAATTGCTTGGGCTTTGAGGAATGACAGAGAGAACAGAGGCGGGGTGACTGGGAAGGCACAGCTGTCATGAACCAAGATAGGAAAAGCAAATTGTGTTTTTCACCTGCCTAAAGAGTAAATACACTAACACAAATTGGTTATTGGATGATTTTTAACTATAATTTAAGAGGTGATCTTAGGTTTGTTGAAATGTGTTTGGAATTATAATCATTTTGTTCTAGGAGAAAAATCATATGGACGTGAATTATTATTACTTAAATGCTTCTTGTGGATCTGGCTCATTTACATTTTGTCTGGAGGAAATGTCTATCCCTTTTTTAGGAACAACTCACTGCGCCAGAACTCAGCTTTTTGGCAGTCAGTTATCAGGATACGAGTCCAAAAAAGGCCTTTGGACCACCGTAATACACGCCAGGCACAAAAAGCACTAGAAGGACAAAAATTGCCAGAAGAGCCAATACAATATTGAAGGAAAAGAACCAAGTCAGAGGACTGACACTACTCAACTTAAAGACTTACCATAAATCTACAGTAATCAAGACAGTGTGTATTGGTGAAAGAACAGACAAATAGGTCAGTAGCACAGAATAGAGAGCCCAGAAATATACCCACATCAATATAGTCAACTAATCTTTGACAAAGGAGTGAAGGCAATACAATGGAGCAAAGACGGTCTTTTCAACAAATGGTGCTGGGACAAATGAACATCCACATGCCAATAAATTAATCTAGAAACAAATGTTACACCCTTCACAAGAAATAACTGTAAAAGAAATATAGACCTAAATTTAAAACACAGGGACTTCCCTGGTGGTCCAGTGGTAAAGAATCCACCTTCTAATGCAGGGGACAGGGGTTCGACCCCTGGTCGGGGAACAAGATCCCACATGCCAGGGGGCAACTAAGCCCATACGCCACAACTGCTGAGTCCGTGCACCTCAACTAGAGAGTCCGTGTGCCTCCGACTACAAAGCCCATGTGCTCTGGAGCCCACGCACCACAACTAGAGAGAGAAAACCTGCACACCACAACTAGAGAGAAGCCCGCACGCCACAATGAAAGAACCCACATGCCGCAACTAAGATCCGACACAGCCAAAAACAAAATATATATATATATATATATATATATATTTTTAAAGCACAAAATTTAAAAACTCTTTGAAGATAACATAGGAGAAAACCTAGATAACCTTGGGTAGGGCATTAACTTTTTAGATACAATGCCAAAGGCAGAATCCATGAAAAACAAAATCACTAAAATTAAAAATTTCTTTTCTGCAAAAGATACTGTCAAGAGAATGAAAAGACATGCCACCAACTGGGAGAAAGTATTTACAAAAGACACATCTGATAAAGGACTGTTATCCAGAATATCAAAGAAATCTCAAAAATAAGAAAAAACATGATTAAAAAATGGGCCAAAAATCTTAACAGACACCTCAACAAAGAAGATATACAGATGGTAAATAAGCATATGAAAAGGTGCTCTACATCATATGTCATCAGGGAAATGCAAATTAAAAGGAGATACCACTATACACATATAAGAACGGCCAAAATCCAGAACACTGAGAACATCAAATGCTGGCAATGACATGGAGCAACAGGAACTCTTATTCATTGCTGGTGGAAACACAAAGTGGTACAGTCACTTTGGGAGACAGTTTTGCTCCTTCTTACAAAGCTAAACACAATCTCACCATGTGATCCAGCAATTGTGCTCCTTGGTATTTACCCAAAGGAGTTGAAACCTTACTTATTTCCACACACAAACCTGCACACATATGTTTATAGCAGCTGTATTCATAATTGCAAAACTTGGAAGCAACGAAGATGTCCTGTAGTAAGTGAATGGATGAATGAATGGTGGTACATCCAGACAATGGAATATTATCCTACACTAAAGAAAAAAAGAGCTATAAAGCCATGAAAAGACATAGAGGGAACTTAATTGCATATTACTAAGTGAAAAAAGCCAATTTGAAAAGGCTACATGTTGTATGATTCCAACTACATGACCTTCTGGAAAAGGCAAAACAATGGATACAGTAAAAAGATCAGTAACTGTCAGGGGTTGTGGGGAGGAAGGGATGAACAGGCAGAGCACAGCAGATTTTTAGGGCAATGAAAATACTCTGTGTGATACTACAATGGTGGATACATGTCACTATACATTTGTCCAAACCCACAGAATGTACAACACCAAGAGTGAAACCCAATGTAAACTATGCACTTCGGGTAATTACAATGTGTCAAGGTAGGTTCATCAGCTATAACAAATGTACCACTTTAGTGAGGTAAGTTGGTAATGGGGAAGGCTATGCATATGTGAGCACAGGAAACATATGGGAAATTTCTGTGCCTTAAGATAAATTTTGCTGTGAACCTAAAACTACTCTAAAAAAAGAAGTCTATTTTTTAAAAAAAGCATTAGAAGCTCTGCATGTTCTGCATTAATTTCCTTTAGCAGGTACCATGAGAGTTCATAGGAACAATGAACAGTGCTTATATCTACCAAGGAAGATGAGATTACACTGTTAAGAAAAGACCTCAGTAGCTAAAGACAAAAATCACCCGATATGTCCATTACGGGTTAACAGGGTGACTCTGCTTCTCTAGTCACTCAAAACCCAGTAGAGGAGCATCTCATCTGGACACAGGCTTCCTAGATCACCACAGTATGGAAAAAGAGAGAGTGAATTGTATACAAGCCTTTAAAATGTCCACCAAGAAGTGACACATCACTTTTGCTCACATTTCTGCGGTCAAGGCAAGTCTGATGACCACACTTAGTTCAATGGATTAGGGAAGTATAATCCTACCATGTGTCTAGAAAAGAGAAGATCAGGAAATATTCAAGTTGATAACATTCAGCTGGTATGATATTATGCTATAGATGAATTATTCAACTGGATGCACTATACACACATAAAGTTGTAATATTATTGTACTATGATCCTATCATCTATGAACACTTTCAGTAACTGGCATTCAGTTGTTCTGTACTTAGATAATAACTTCCCTGTTATACATTTCTACTTCATGTAATGATAAGCACTCCGTGTGCTGACCCCCCACCTCCCAAGCCTGAGCTAGATGCTCAAGGAGCCATTACAGTGCCCTGTGCTTACTTCTATATAGCACGGCTCACATTGCTGTGTAACTGGCAGCTCAAGGCAAGGACTGGGTCCAGGGCTTATTTAGCCAATTGTTGACCAATTCCCAAAGTCCTCACAGTCTGACCACACTTTAAAGGCTGTTTGGTAGCCTACTGGCTCCAAGGACTATACCCCAGCCTTTGTGGCCCTCGGATTGTGTACTCTACTCTTGGAGAGTGAAATAACTGGTTATTTGGGCTAATTTTTTAATAATCCCCATCACTGAGACTGACTACATGTGAATACATGACGCCATACTTGTTGATACATCTTAGGTCTTAAAATGAGTCTTAGCTGCTGTAATATAAAGAGTAAAGCAGTTAAATGATTCTAGTTGAAAAAGCTAAACTGTTTATACTCATATTAGACCTCTTACTGTGTTGTATGAGTTTTAGATATCTTGGTAAATGTGACAACACAGTATTTCAATGCTTGTGTTGTATTTTTGAAGGGTATTTTTTCAGGTTTGTGTTTTAAATGTACCTATACACCAATTTAAAATTCCCTTAGAATAATTACACTGTCATACATCTCCTACCGGCTACATTTTAAAGAACTGGTTCTATACTTTTAAGAAGAGAGATGATAGTTTCAACATTAAACAAAACCTCTTGCCTCATTTAAGCAGCACTTACATTGCTATATTAGACTGATCTAAGCATGGCAGCAAATCCAGAATTTGATGGTGCTTAAGAAGACACATCAGAATCCCAGAAAACAGAAAAATTTCCAAAGCCTTCTTCATTTCAATAGAACTTAAATTATTCAATTTTTCTTCCTGGGGATTTTCTATCTTTGGACTGCAAAGCCCTAGTTAATTCTTGGAGAGTAATTTCTAGTTAATTGGTTAGCTAACTATAGCCCACAGGTAAAGTCCCTTATAACAAGCACTTGAAAAAACAAAGGTTGTACATAGCAGAGAGTCAGTGAGTAGTGTCTTGTTAATCTCTCACCAGAAATAATATTCCCTAATGTGTACGTTTTCTGATCTTTCCAGTCTAATAGCCACTATAAAATAGCTGATTGTCTCCCTTTTGCATCTCAGGAAAGGAAGATGAGAAGTGATCCGGGCTAGCAACTTAAATTGGCATCAAGCAAACAGCCATGAACCAGTCTGACCCTTCCTTACCTTTTCCTCCAGTTCTGCGTTCCCTTCTACCTTTTCCCAAACCAGTTAAATCTCCCAAAAGGGAGACTTGTTTATTTATTTAGAAAAGTGGAACATCTGCCTCTTCTTCCTTTCTTTTCCAAGGAGGGGAAAACATCATCAACTTTCCAGCAGAAACCTGGAAGCTAGGTTTCTAGCCATGGTCCAATTTATTTTCCTTCCTTCACTAGATGTAAGTAAGAGTCCCTTTTAGATTCCCAAAATACCACTTGAAAAAGAGTTTTCATTAACCTAACCATGACCACAGGGGAACATGCTCCTCTAGATCATCCTGCATAAAGTTGCCATCACATTCATCAGAAGGACAGCCTTCAAATGTCTTGCAGACTTTTCCCCTATGTCAATCCAGTTTCATAAATAATTGTATCCTCACAGACCTCAAAAAAAACTCTTGAACTTTCCTAAACTGGGACAAAGATAGAGTATATCCATATAAAAACAACAAAGGGGATCCGGCTACCAATAGAGGTCATGCCCCTCTGAGTGAGCAGCCATCCAGCTAAGACTTAATAACCACTTGATTCAAGGCAACCTCTGCGTCCTGGTGCTAGTTGACTACGGGATGAGACCAGGTTTCATTCTGCTTTCATTGTTTGTTCAGCTGAACCTCCCACCCAGAATGCACCTCCCCTCTTTGTTCTGTGTAGCCAAAGCTACCCAGTCAGTGGAAAAATCCAACCTGAAGTCTTTTCTAATCGGCTACTCAAGGGTAGGGATCATGCCTTCTATTTCTTCTTATCCACCCAGTGGTACTTAACATACAACGGTGTACACAGGAGGTGATTTAAAATTGCTTTTAAAAGATGCAAAAGGGCAGGAGGGCGCAGAGAGAGGTAGAGGGGAGAGAAACTCTAACATTACTATTTTAAACTTTGGGAAACAATATATATATATTAAATATAATAGTTTTTAATTATAAATTTTGGGACTATTTTCCCCTAAAATTGAACCCCCACCAACATTCAGCCAGTCCCTTTACTTTCCAGCAACATTGCCCGTGTATAATAGTATCTGTAAACATTAACTTATATCTCAAGAACAAATTTTGATAATTTTAAAAGAAATTAGAATGACAACTCTACCAGAAAAGCCTAAACCAAATTTGAGACTCAATTATATATTTCTTATACTCACTGCTACATCCTCCTTATCTCCTCGGTCTTCACACATCTTCTAAGATTTTAGAATACTTTTGGCAATATCAGTGCATACAATAAATCTTACCAACCATAACCTGTACCTCAGGAGATAATTCTAGAACTCTTCCTTGCAAAGCTTTTTAAACAAAAAATAGCATTCTTTCTGTGGAATCCCAGGATGTTAATAAATGTTGCATATAAAAAGGGTACCGTGATCACGTAAGTTTGGGAAAATCTGGTTAAATAAAATTACTTTATTAATAAAAGTACTTTATTGCTGAATTTCTTAGAACTTTTAGTATGTTAAAGTGAAGTGTGAAGCACAAACAGGAGAATATAAAATACAGTATTTGCCAACATCTCACAGCACTATTCAAGGAGCATCTTTGAGAGTCAGGAAAAGGCACCCGTAGGGACTAGAGTGTCTCTCTGTCCAGTGTCTTTTCTAGAAGAGCCAAGGCAGTCGAATTCAAACTTTGTTGCACACCAAAACAGTTACTGCAAAAATTGTAATTGCCTGGAGGAATTTTCCAGTCTCCCCGGATAACGTGACCGCTTTAACCTTAGAAAGCTATTGCGAATTAACGATCAACTCTAATTACTTGAATAACATGAAGGTTCAGACACTGAAAAAAATTTCTGGTGAACAGAGCATTCAATTCTCTCTTTCTTACCATCTCCCTCGTCTGCCTATTCTTTAATTATCTTCAAATTACAGATGGAGGGAAGAATAAGCCACGCAAATGTGCCTTGTGTAGTCCTGACAAAGATAAATATAGACAAAGAATGTAGAGGCTTGTTCGTTTGAAGTTCAAAGCAGAGGTTCATGGACCCAAAGGTGTCAGATTTTGTGTGAGAATTGAAATTTTTGCATCTTTTAAGTTCTACCATATTCAGATTTTAACTCCTATTTTCCCAAAGCAAATTAGACTTTTTAATACATACATGGAAAGTCATAAGATGAACCTTTTATATTCCTCCCAACAAGACTACAGTATCTCATAACTTTCAATATTTTCAAGAATTAAGAAAAAGAATAAAAGAAACTCATTCTCCTTGGATTTAATCTCAGAGAGATGTGAAATATACTTAATGTGAGTATTGGTAAGGATTTTTCATCACCAAATCAGTAAAAATATTTATAACAATAACCTTAGAGAAATATTCTTTAAACTTTCAAGCCACAATATCCTGGGATGATGCCTCAAAAGTCTGTTGGAAACAAAAGTTTGAATTTGTAGTGGCATGTGGATACCTGTTTTTCTCCGCAAAACAATTCAGCCATTGTAATTATTTTTAACAGAATTGGGCTTCATACTGCAGGATAATGAGCTGGAAAATGTATTTGTTTTAAATAAAGGCATTTTCACACTATAAGAACACACAAACATCTACAAAACCCAAATGCGCCCAACCAGCGTGCCTGGTAAAAGAGCCAATTTGATGTTATTTCCAACTGTGTAGAAATAATTTGCTACAAATTCAGGCTACAATGCAAACAGGTGCTTCTTGAAAGAAACCCCATGAGTCTGGAATTGCCAAGGGCTGGGACAGCTGGGAAACATGAAGATGCTCTCTTTTAAATGGAACCCAAGCCTCAGGGGCCTATTTAGGTCCTGACTCTAAGCATTACCTTTCGGTTGGTCATCCATGATCACAAGATCAGCTGGCTCCTCAAATTATCCTTCAGATTTCACCAGAGCTGTGGATTTGTACTAGCAACAATCACATGTCACACTGAGAATGTGTGGGAAGGTAACTCCCAAACAAGCCCCAGGAGGGCAGATAAGGGATGTCAGATGCAATAACCCTCACTTTAAACTCCAACAACTTCCCCATTTGAATCAAATAAAGAGACAAAGATAAGACCAAGGAAGAGAAGGGTGGAATGCACAGCTAGAAAAATATAGAAGGAACAATTGTAAAGAGAAGGGAAGGGGGTTAAGTGGGAATCAACTGTGAATCAGTGAGTTGAATTATGCAGCAGGAACAAATGATAAAAAGAATGGAGTTCAAAGAAAGGAATTAGAATTACCTTAGGGTTCAAAGGGAAATTTTCAGGAGTGCAAAACCTATCTAAGTGTACAACATTTAGACTGGTATATTATGTACAAATGGGTGTTTAATAAATCCTGCTCAGTACTGATTCTTGCTTAGATCTTAATGCACTTTCAGTACTTATCCATAGCTCTGCCTAGAGTTTCCTGCTGGATCTTACTGAAGTGTCAATGAGTTTGATGATTTCAGACCTTCTTTCTTAGAGATTTGGTTTTAAGGTTCTCCTCCAACAATCCCAAAGTGTGGGGGAGTATTCTCCTGCACCACCAAGCAATTCTCAGGCACCATCTGGATGTCCTACAATTTAACTTAATTCTGACACTATCTACTTGGAGATCGCATCAGATTCCACAGGTTAAGGGCTCAGATGCCAATCATGAGCCCAGGATGTCACCTGTGTTTCTCACCAACTGCCCATACATGGATCAGGAGTTCCAAGTGACCGCCTCCTTGGATTTGATTAATTTGCTAGAAAAGCTCACAGAACATAGAGAAACATTTTCCTCACTAGATTACCAGTTCATCATAAAAGGATATAACTCAAAAATAGCCAGATGGAAGAGATGCACAAAGCAAAGTCTGTGCGAAAGAACGTGGGGCCTCCATACCCTCTCCAGGTGTGTCCCTCTCCCCACACCTCCACATGCTCACCACTGGGATGCCCTCAGAACCCTGTCGCTCCCCTCCTCAGAGGTTGGGAAGTGGCGGTGGGGACTGAAAGTTCCAACCCTCTAATCACCCTGTTGGTTGCCCTGGCAACCAGACTCAATCCTTAGAAGAGTTAGAGGCAATCCAAAAGTCACCTCAATAACATAACAACAGACTCTTTTATCTCTCTCACCACTTAGGAAATTCCAAGGAGCTCTGGACTAGGAATGCCATCAAAGACCAAATACAGGGCTTCCCTGGTGGCGCAGTGGTTGAGAGTCCGCCTGCCACCTGCTGCCTGCTGATGCAGGGGACACGGGTTCGTGCCCCGGTCCGGGAAGATCCCACATGCCGCGGAGCGGCTGGGCCCCGTGAGCCACGGCCGCTGAGCCTGAGTGTCTGGAGCCTGTGCTCCGCAACAGGAGAGGCCACAACAGTGAGAGGCAGCGTACCGCAAAAAAAAATAATAATAAAAAATAACAAATACATATTTCTTATTATAAATCACAATATCACAGGCTTCCTTCTCCTAGTCCTCTAAAACAACCCTTTGCCACCAAAAATGGGTACCTCAACAGAGGAATCTATTCTGAAGCTCAAAAGGAATTCATCAGGACAAACAGAACTTCTCCAGAATGTACCAATGTGTCCTGACTAGATTCTCAGCAAGGAGTTTCCAGGTAATAAACGAAGAAACCCAAGAACGCACTTGAAAATATCCCAGACTTCCACAAAAATCCACTTCCCAAAATCCATTTACCACTGAAAGGCAAAACTGTTTTTAAGGCAGCTGTTAGCAGATGCTGAGGGTCATATTTTCAGCTTGGCGTTCACATGACTAATTTTTATACCACCCAAGGGCTGAAACAAATGTAATGAAGTAAACTTTAAGTGCCATATACAGGGAGACCTTTCCCCTTTATCTTACATTGTGCCAAACATATAAAAATGACTTGGATGTACATAAATGGCTTTTAATAAATTTAGTTTAATTTAAAATTCTGCTAGCTGAACTCACACATATGCAGCAAACATATTCCTTCTAGAATTGATGTTGTCACTCTCTCTGGGGATTCTTTTTTTTTTTTTTAGATTTGTTTTCTTGTAAAGCAAGTTGAGAGATGAGAATTTTTAAGTCTTTATTGAATTTTGTTACAATATTGCTTATGCCTTACGTTTTGGTTTTTTGGCCATGAGGCATGTGGGATCTTTGACCCACGAGGCATCCTGAGCCCCTGACCAGGGATAGAACCTGCACCCCTTGCACTGAAAGGCGAAGTCTTAACCACAGGACTGCCAGGGAAGTCCCTCTCTAGGGTTTCTTGATCGTCTTGGAGAACAAAGCCATGTTTCTATGATGCACACAGCACAGAGGTATTTGGAAATGTAAAATATTGTATTTGAATTTTACTGCCACTTAAATAAAAAGAGTTCTCAGGATAGGATCTTCCTCATACTTAACTTGTCCTTGAGAAAAGTGCACTACCTTTTGCAGGCCACAGAAAACAAGCTGTCAACTAGACAACCTAGTTATTTATAATCCCAACTCTTTCTAAGGAGGGTGGGTCCCATTACACGCAGGCCCTGTTGTGTTACTGAGCCCCCTGTTGAGTGTGGGTGTGAAAATCTGGGGGTGGCAGATTGATTAGAGTTCTGTAGAGTAGAATGGAGAGGAACTTAAGGTTCCTGGTGGAAAATCAAGGAGACAGGAGTCAGGGTTCTGAATACTACAGGAAGTCTCAATGCAGAAAGAGGGGAACTAGAGAAAAATACTGAAAAGTAACTATTAGTTTTTTGCAATGTGTTGAGGAATTTGAACTCTGAACTCATTTCCTAAGTCATGTGATTTAATTTTGAATAAAAAAAAGATGCTTTCATTATTTTGTATATTCTGTTAAAGAAAAACATTATATATGTTCTTTAATACTTAAGATGTTTATTTTTAAAAGATTTTTTTAATCAAAATAGGGATCATAATCCCAAATCAGAAATGTCTTGTTCCTTCCAAGGATGAAAGGCCTGGTACCTTGTAATAAGAATCATCATTTCCTTGTATTTACCTCTCAGAGAAAAAGGCATACAGTGAACTCTACTGCCTCGATCAACAGCTAGAATTTATCCTTGGCAAGCAAAAGATCTTTAAACAATGATTTCTGCTCACAACATTAGAGTGGATTACATTTTAAATAAGAAAATTTTCAAATATAGCATTCTGTCTTTATAGCATGGTTCTGACTTGTTTGCATAAACAAATGGATATTCTTGTTTTTATGTATTTCTAGAAAATAGGAATCTAGAGGAAAGGTAGACTCATCCTGTAAGCCCCCCAAAAGGGTAAAATAATGCAATTTATCTGCTTAGCCTTCTAACCTGCTTTGTTAAAATCTCAGTTTCTCATTGCATCAAATTGGAATAATGCCTACCTCCACAACATTCACAGGAATATTATGAAGACAGAAGATACGGAGAACTTTCAAGGTTCTATGCATTAATTGAAGGAATAACTTGCTAATTGCTTTTTCTTTTTTAACTACAGAGGTAAGATTACGAAAGTCTTAGTACAAATTTTACTGTAAATTTGTATAAATTTTATGAAAAATGAAAATCCCATTTTACCTCCCCCTTACCCACCAAATTCTGCTCCCCTCTTCAAAAGTAATTATTTTCAATTATTAGAGACTATTTTCTCTATCCTTTTGTTGTTAATTTCTAATTTTATTGCATTATGATCTGAGCACATGGTCTAAACTATTTCTGGTTTTTGGAATATACTGAAATTGGAGGGGAGGGGAGCTCTATTTGTGTGTGTGTGTGTGTGTGTGTGTGTGTGTGCAGTACGCGGGCCTCTCACTGTTGGGGCCTCTCCCGTTGCGGAGCACAGGCTCCGGACGCGCAGGCTCAGCGGCCATGGCTCACGGGCCCAGCCGCTCCGCGGCATGTGGGATCTTCCCGGACCGGGGCACGAACCCGCGTCCCCTGCATCGGCAGGCGGACTCTCAACCACTGCGCCACCAGGGAAGCCCGGGGAGCTCTATTAATGTTTACTTTTT
Source organism: Leucopleurus acutus (assembly GCF_964270905.1). Classification (NCBI taxonomy): domain Eukaryota; kingdom Metazoa; phylum Chordata; class Mammalia; order Artiodactyla; family Delphinidae; genus Leucopleurus; species Leucopleurus acutus. The sequence continues at coordinate 67,723,005 of NC_139142.1, read as the reverse complement.
CTTTTCACATATTTTTCATGAAGGTTTGAAAAGGATGTGGATTTCCTATATGTGGGTTATAAAGATAGCGGCAGCTATAAAGGTACCTTAGATCAAGCTTGTTGCTTGTTACTGAAATTTTACTTATTTTGACTTATTTTTTTTCCAGCTGATCTTTCAAATTCTGAGAGAAGTATACTGTTTCCAATTTTGATTTCAGGTAAGTTACTGTCTCTCTGTACTCTTTTAGCAGCTTTTTCTTCATGGCTATTGTATCTTCTCTGTGAGCTGTTCATATAAAATATCCCTTTTGTTTATCAAATATTTTTGGATTTAAATCTACTTTTTGATGTCTTGCTATACATGCTTTAGTTTCGTTAGATTGTTTCGCATATGCTTTTCTTTTCAACCTTTCTGTACCATTTTGTTTAGCGTTGCCTCGAAACCATATCTAAATATTGTTGTTTACCCAATTTGAAAATCTCCATCCTTTAATAGAGAAATTATACCCATCAACAAACACCTTATTAATAAACATAATTAAATAATATTAAAATTATTACCCATTTAAACATCATAACCAATATCATAACTAATGACATATTTGTCCTTATTCCTACTACCTAGTTTATGTTTTCTATGACTACGCTTTCTTGTTCTCTCGTTTGCCCCCCTTTGCCCTGTTGAACTTTTTGAGCTACTGATGTTCTATTTTATTCCTTTTCTTCCATTTGGAAGTTATAGAGCCTATTTATATTATTCAGTGATTACTTACACTTTTGTCACACATATTTATACTTAAATTTTTCAAACACATTTAAAATTAGTTAGTATCTACATTCTCTTGCTGTACAAGGGGAACCTGCAACATGATGAGCCTCGAGAACATATTAAATGAAATAATCCTGTCACCGAAAGCAAAATACTGCATAATTTCACCTATATGAAGTATCTAAAGTAGTTTAAATCATAGAAATAGAAAGTAAAAAAGTGATTGCTGACAGCTGGAGGAAGTGGAGAGGAAGGACTTGTATTTAATGGGTGTAGAGTTTCAGGTTTGCAGGATAAAAAGTTCTCTTGATCCTTTGCATTTCAATGTGAATATACTTAACAGTACTGAACTGTACACACAGAAAAATGGTTAAGATGGTAAATTTAATCTTATGTGCTTTTTACCACAATAAAAAAAGTATTTTCACTCACTAGTTTGAAGATACTGCTCAGTTTTCTTCTTATATTCCAGGTGGTTGATTAGAAAAAAGCCTGATGTAAATCTGTTTCTCATTCATTAGTAATTAACAGTCTATTCCTTTCTGGAAGCTATTAGAATTTTTACCTTATCCTTGGTATTCTAATCTTAATGTGCTCTGTCTAGGTAGGTGTCTTTTTTCATGTACCATGTTCAACATTTGCTGGCTCTTTCAGCATGAGGAATAAGATCGTTCTTCCACTCTGGGAGATTCTTTTCTATTAATGATTTGAGTATTCCATTCCCTCTTTCTGGAACTTCTTTGGACCCTCAGCTGATTCCTTCATGTCTCTTAACTCTTCTCTTTTAGATATCATGTCTTTATAATTTTGGTCTCTATCATGGGCAATATTCTTATCTTTACTTTTCAGACCATTAAGTTGTTCTTTACATATGCCCATTTTATGGTTATGCCTATCTACTGGATTTTATTTTGCAATGATACTTTTAATTTCTACACATTATTTTTTATTTTTAAATTGTTCTCTTTCCATAACAACCTATTCTTGATTTATGAATGCCTCTTTTCTATAAAGTTATTTATTTAGTTTTGGCTGTGTTGGGTCTTTCTCTAGTTGCGGCGAGCAGGAGCTACTCTTTATTGCAGTGCGTGGGCTTCTCGTTGCAGTGGCTTCTTTTGTTGCAGAACACGGGCTCTAGGCACGCAGGCTTCAGTAGTTGTGGCACATGGGCTTAGTAGTTGTGTCTCATGGGTTTAGTTCCTCCGCGGCATGTGGGATCTTCCCAGACCAGGGCTTGAACCTGTGTCCCCTCCATTGGCAGGCGGATTCTTAACCACTGTACCACCAGGGAAACCCTATGAATGCCTTTTGAATATCTCTAAGGATACTAAGAACACTTTCTGAAAATATTTTTCCATTTTATTTATTTATTTTTGGCCGCTCTGCCTGGCATGTGGGATCTTAGTTTCCCGAGCAGGGATTGAACCCATGCCCCCTGCACTGGAAGGGCAGTGTCTCAACCACTGGACCACCAGGGAACTCCCTAAATTATTTTTTATGTTCTTCAACTTATTTCTTTTACATCTTATGTCATTGGATTTTATTACCCACTAATCCTTTATTATTGTTGTCATTATTGTCCTCCAGGTCACCCACTCTCATTTGAAAAGTCAAACATCTGGTTCATTGTCACTCTATCCAACAGTCTTGTTTCCATGTCTACAACAGTTTCCATACCTACAAGGATGAACTTCTCAAAGCCTTACACTCCACCTTACCTTAGCCATTAATACTAATAGTCATGCCTTAGATATTGCTAACAATTTCCACCCCTCCATGATCATGATTTAACATATTCTGTTCTCAAACTACCATGTTGGGGTACTCTCTCTACCTCCCCAACTTCAACAATACCTTCATTCAATATGGATCTCCATTCCATTAATCCTACCATATTTTTGCTTTCCGTCACTCCTGTGTAAGTTTTCCTGCCTCCTAAATCACCTTAAATTTCATAATCACTCATTACATTAACTCCCTTGCAAATGCTTTCAATTCCTTTGCCTCACTGTTACTTAATTATAGTCATTTAACCAAATGTTAAAATGTAAAAATCCAATTTTCTGCCTACTTCAAACCTACACCTAGGCAACTGAACATGGCTGAATGATCTCACTATAAATCTAAATGAGTCCTTAATGGTGCCCAGCAATCATACTATAGTTCCCTAGTCCATTTGTTCTCCTACTCACAGATAACTCTCTCATTCCTTTCAAATATTTCAGCACATCCACCCACATCCTCACTCTCAGCCGATGACTTTGTTTCTTATCTCACTGAGAAAACTGAAGTAATCATAAGAGAACTTCCACTTCCACCAGTGGACCTCCCTAATTACCAATACCTATACCATATGCTGTGCTTTCCTACCTTTTACTATAAATAAATGACTCACGTTCTTATTTAAAGCCATGACTCCTCTAGGACAAGTCCAATCTTTCAAGGACAAGATTCAGAACTCTTTCTTCTCTCTTCTATATCATCAAATTTTTATTCTCTGTGCCCTTATCATCAGCAGACAAACATATATTTATGTCTCCCATCTTTCAAAACAAACATACTTTTCTTCATGAATTTGTTATGTGGCACTAGATAACTAATATAGTGACAATGTGTTCTACATAAATGAATCCTCCAAACTTATTGCAGTAAATATTGTTTCCTCATTTTAACAATTCTAATGGGTTACTTGGGAATTGGGGCAAAATGGAAGGAGATTTCAAACATAAAGTGTTCGCTTTCGACAAACTTAAAAGTGGGAATAACATGAACACCAAAACAGGGCTTTGAACTCACTGTTCTTTGAACAGTCAGAGCAGCCAACCTGGTGGATAAGAACTAAGGCAGTAAACGGGTTCAGGGCATCTTGTGAAGAACCTGAGGTTACAATCCCAGACTTCATCCACAGTGAGACAGAAGCCATCCTGAACTTTTCCAACTGGAAACTGGTGTGATCAAAATGCTTGACGGAAGGTAACCTCAAGTTCAAGTGGAGATAGACTGCTGATTACAGAGCTAAGAGGGTATCAGTGAAGCAAAGGAGTAACTAAGGATACCGTTACTGGGCAAGAGTAGCAGAAAGAAAGGAAAAGTCTTAATCTGTGCTGGAAGAGGGTAGAAAGAACAGTCAATAAATTCTATTGTAAGCTTTTGAGACATATTTCATGCAATTTCTTTGTAATGATTGTTACTTTGTGGCTTAAGAACTGGATATGATTGGCTCAATTTGCCTTTTTGTTTCCTGAGGAATTTCCAAACTGTTCCTCCAGAATTTGCGCATTTTGGGAAGACTCCAGTTCTCATAGCCACCTATGGCTTTCAACTCCTTTCTCTGCTTGGTTCATTCTACTTATCATCTCATTCTTCCACTCATATCAACACAGACAAGGAACTTAGCCCCTTTCCTTGGTTTCCTCTTCCCCTACAATACATTAAACATTTTATTCCCTTATATCAGGCTTTCGAGTGTTATATAGTAGGCTTTACTAAAGTTTTGGGAGAGGTGACAATAGTTTATACCATAAGCAATGTAACATTAAACATTAGATATGCCTGTTCTTTAAAAAGTCAGTCAGCTAATTTTATCCATTGGTCTCCAGGTTCTTGCCATATTACCTTGCTTCTTTTTTTCTCTTTCACCTCCTCTCTCTCTTGTTCCCTCCCAAGCAACTTATCAAAGTATTTTCCTAAGCATAGATTGATCTCTCCCTCAGAAGAATTTTGGTGCCGGGTGTTAAGATAATTGGGCTTGGGGTTTCCCTGGTGGTGCAGTGGTTGGGAGTCCACCTGCCGATGCAGGGGACACAGGTTCGTGCCCTGGGTCCGGGAGGATCCCACATGCCGCGGAGCAGCTGGGCCCATGAGTCATGGCCACTGAGCCTGCGGGTCCGGATCCTGTGCTCTGCGATGAGAGAGGCCACAACAGTGAGAGGCCCGCGTACCGCAAAAAAAAAAAAAAAAAGATAATTGGGTTTTACTTTGCTGTACTTGATTGGCTGATTGGTACAAGAAATCAGTTACAGGTTTGTGTTGAAGATCATTACACAATTCCTAGATACTAAAAGGGTGACATAAATCAAAGGATGAGAATTTTTATGGTCAGAATGGAAGATGTGACATTATATTATATACTAAGGACACTGCATAGTTCTAAATAAGAGGAATAAATTCAAAAGTAAATATGTACCCTGGACACCACTGGAAGTAACTAGTATATCAATTCCTTGTCCTAAAATTTGCCAATAAATAATTAAGCATTATTGTGCCTTTCCTGTATGAACTATATTTCAGATAACCAAATTGCCATATTTGATGAGCAAAAGTTTGTTTTTAGAAGAATTCCAGGGCTTCCCTGGTGGCGCAGTGGTTGAGAGTCCGCCTGCCGATGCAGGGGACATGGGTTCGTGCCCCGGTCCGGGAGGATCCCACATGCCGCAGAGCGGCTGGACCCGTGAGCCATGGCCGCTGAGCCTGTGCGTCCGGAGCCTGTGCTCCACAACAGGAGAGGCCACAGCAGTGAGAGGCCCGTGTACGGGAAAAAAAAAAAAAAAAAAAAAATTCCAACTAATAAATGTGTAATGAATGACAGAATTTAAAAAATCATTTTGTAAGTGGTAATGAAATAACTGAATCAGGCAACAATAACCAATATATAAAACCATGAGAAGAAAGGTTGGTGGGGAACTTTAAATGGGAAGTTCAGGTTATCACTATCTGAATCTTCTGATCAATCTTAGTATCACTCAAACTGGGGCAAACAGCCATTACATGCCTTCTGAGTTGATATATATAGGACACTATATACATGACAGGTATTTTCATGATTTTTTGGGGGAGGCATGAATTATTTCAAAGTCTGAACTTGTTATTATAAAATCATAAACACGCTGAGTTAGGTTTACTTTCTAGGTGAATTCAAAATTATCATTTCCATTCAAAAAAGTACTTAATGAGTACCTTTTATGTTATAGGCACTTTGCTAGGTTTTGTAGATTCAAAGGTTAAAGGCTAAATTTAAACCCCATTTTCAAGGAGTCTCATGAATGACCAAACTCTCCCAATCAACATCATAAGATGTAAATGCAACAGTGGAGGCTATGTAAATTGCCACCCGCTCTCCTGAGGCTAACAGAGCAGACTTCAGAGAGGAATGGATGCCAAAGACCAGATATAAATGGTGAGCATCTCACCAAGCTGACAACGGAGAGAATGCAGTTACATAAGGAATAACAAGCACCAAAAATAAGAGTAATGAGAAAATATAGCATATTCATGAAATGTCCAGTGGTTTGGTTTGGCTAAAATAAAAGGGATTCTTGATGTGGTGAGAAGGTGGTAAGTTTTCAGGAGATGACTTGAAAATTATGCACAGGTGGGTTAGATTATGAAGTAATTTGTAGGTTATATTAAAGAGTTTAAATTTTATATGATAGATGTTGGGTTGCCACTGCCTTTTTTTAAGCAGAAGAGGGGCATATTTTATTTGCTTATGACTGAAATCACTTGGAAGTCTTATGGAAGATGAGTTGAAGATGGTAAGAGAGCAAGGCAACAAGAAGGGGAGGATGGGAGATTTAGAAGAGAGAAAAGCTGACGTCCAAATTTTAAACACAGATGATAGATTGTATCATCTAAAAAAAGTGTGTAGAGAAAACATCTCTCCCAGAGCTTCCTCATCTATTTGGCATGTCCTAATTAAGCAATAAGGATTCCTAGAACATTATTGAAATGTCATAGCCTAGAAATGTCATTATTTCACAACAAAAAGAACTGGAGTCTAGTAGGTTCTTCTCTGGTATGAGAACTAAACTTAGTTTCAGAATTTATTTACATAAGGAATAAAATTGGGTTATTTACACTCATCCAGCATGAGGAAAGAAAAGGACACGAGATGTGGTGATATATGTTGGGATGAGCTCTGCATTCTAATGACATTTTAACAGTGCTCTTTTATAGCAGCACACTTGTACCAGCTGTTGAGTGGTTTTACTTATATCCATTTTAGCCTGTGCATTTAAATGACACATACCACCATGTTTCCTATTTTTAGAATATTATTTGGACCTGTAAGTTATACAATATTCTGAAGTACATATCTTCAACATCAAGCGCAAAGACCAAATGGATGGAAACGATTTCTTGCACTCAGTGATTTATTTAAGTCTCCACCTGGCTCTTGAATTTCTATGCAATATTTAAATCTGTATAATATAAAAAAACCATGCCTGATTCTAAAACATGTCCATGGGCTTAGGAAACATGCAATTTAATAGAAAGACAATACACGCACCTGTATTTCCTATAGGTAGCTTGGCAATAAACATGGATACATTTTCCCAGCAACGCTTTACCTATTCCTATCCAAAAAGTACATTTTAAAATGTTTTTTCTCATTTCTTCTTAGCACATTTCTTTGTGGTCCAGTAGAACTAAGGGGTAGAGATGAAAAGTAAGTGAGGAGAATGAAAGTAAGGCAGGAAAGGCTAGCAGTAAAAGCACAAAGGGAGGTGGAGAAATAAAGAGAAAGGACTACGTGTCTCCCTTTGAATACAATGAGGGTTCTTGGAGGTCAATGCCCACAATTTCAACATCTATGAAGAAAAAATTCCAAAGGAGAGACTTATCAATGAGTCACTAAACTGGAAAATAATTGCGGAAGGTTAGCCAGAGTAAATAAAATGGCCATTACCTTAAAAGGAGACAAATGAAATGAAATGAATTTCAAAGTATTTACTCTGTGCGGTAAAACTCCAGTACAGCATGAAGTACAAAGGCTGTGGGGCAATAGAGGCCTGGATTTCAAACTTCCAACTCTTCCACTTACCAGCAGCCTAACTTTAAGCAAAACATTTAATCTTCTAAGGTCTGAGTGTTCATCTTTTACATGGAAATAAGAATACCTAACTCAGGGCTGTGCTGAGAATTATTAGGCAGCATTTTGTGTGCCATTAGTGCACTAGTAAATGGTAGCTATTAAGCAATAGGCACTAGCAGTGACTTAGTGGCCCTGGTATACTCAATAAGACATAGCAAGTTGTCTTTGCAGGAGTTATTCTAGGGCAGGTAGGGTAAATGGAGAAAACTAAATGGAGAAGGGCAGTAATGTTTATGATTGGGTTAAAACATGAAAACAAAGATTATGCTTTGGATGAAAAAAAGGAAGTATGACATCTGGTTAGTAAAAGCAAAGTCAGTCTTGTTTTGTGGGGATAAATAATCATTATTCCTCGAAGGCTGCATAAAAAAGGCTTTTTGCCCAGTTGTTCTGGACAATGTCTGATGTTGGTATACATGGTTTCTCAATCATGACCTGCTGGACATTTCTGGAGAAGTTAAACTACCCAAACCATTTTCACTCATCTTTTCCCCTTATTCAATAAATGTGTTAGATGTATGAATGAATCAATCAACCAACCGATCAATGGATCAATCAGTTAATCAACCAATTCCTAGATTAGAAACCCAAGGTACCATCCACCTTATGTATAGAATAAAGTATAGCATTACTCTATCAATAAAATCACTGGACAAATAAAGTCATAGCTATTAGACATGGCATTCTTCAACAAGCTATTCTGAATTAAATGAATTCTATTTTTCTTTGGCCTATTTTTTAAATATGCCACAAGCACAAGCTGCTGCAGAAGTGTCCAAAAGACAAGTAACTTTCACTCGTGTCTAATGGTTGCCATTCATTATCTAAAGCTATTCCAACAGCAGAGATCAACGCCCAGCTCTTGGTGACCTGGAAGCCCTCCAGGAATCAATTTGCATTAGTAAAGCTTTGCCTGCCTCACAGGACTTGCTTCTTCTCAAACCTCCCCTACCCTGCCCTGATTAGCAATCTGTTCCTTCTGGTATGAATCTGACCCCATCCTTCAGGTTTCCTCCACTCCTTCCCTGCAAAACACATAAAATGACTCCATCTGAAATACAGCAAAATGTCATTAGAAGGTGTTTCACGATGCCAAATTTGGTTACACTGAACGTCAAATCACAGTATGTCAGGATAGGAAAAGCATAGGCATGCCATCCTGTTCCCTCTCATCCATGTTTTAAAGGGGGCCACTATTGAATGTGCTAATGATCCCAATGGTCTTAAGATAGCTCCCTGTCATCCAGAATTAATCAAGCCACGGTGTCATTTCATGAGCAGGTGGCCTCCATGTTTGATATCACGAAAGGCATTCCTCAACTTAGGTCCCTACTCCCTAATACTAATCCACGATGGCAGTCCTAGAACCAACTCTGCCACTGACTAGTTGAGTCAATGTAGTGAAAGTGACTTGGGCTTTTGTGCCTCAGTGTCTTCATTTATAAAATAGAGATAATAATGGCACCTCACTCTAAAGGTTGTGTTGAAGATTAAATGAGTCAATACACATAAAACCTTAGAACAGGGCTTGGCACATAAGTAAGGATTCTAGAGGAAAACAGCTGTGAGGAATTTTGAGTTCTATCTAATTGGAGAGCCACATTTGGATGTAGGGTTACTGCCACTCATGATTAATGAATTCTTTGGCTCTGAAGTGCAGCTTACTTAGAAAGTTGTATAAATGAATCCATGTCAACCATAGCTTAAAAAGAATGTGGTAGGGTGGGGAAAGACAGGTATGCCCAGCAGAATCTATAAATATTTATTATCTGCAGGAAAGTTATATGCCACCAGAGAGCACTGACATTCTTTTTCTTCATTCACATTGATGGAACTTGAACTTCCAAACCACAGGCCATCTTGTCCCTTGGTTTTGTTGTCACAGTCCAGAGTTGTGATACCGTTTATTACTGAAGGTGGGCTTTGCATGAAACTCAGATGTCAGCTCCCAGAGCTTCCCATCTGGCTACATGAGAGTCTTTTGCAGTGCTCGCTAAACATATAGATCCTGAGGCCCATTTCTGAAGATTTTGATTCAGGAAGTCTTGGGATAGCGCTTGGGAATCTGGTAATTCTGAGATACAATCCAGGTTTAAGAATTACCCCCTGCCAAACAGTATAACATTTTTTTTTTCATTGAAGAAGAAATAGCCACTTTCTCTGAGACTATTTCATTTATTTTCTTCATCCAATTACACTAATGAGTCTTGGAGTTACCTAGTTTGTTGTGTTTCTTCATCATGTTCCAAAGAGACCACTCCAAACTCTCGACCACATGATGCATTTAACAACAAGAAGTCTAGCTATCTTATAGACCATAGTGGATATCCACAGTTTCCATGTTCTCCTTCCTTCTAACCTCATAGTCACGATTTTGGCAGAACTGACCTATCTCCAGCTCCAGTGTCACTGTAGGGAAGGTTCTGAATGGGTCCAGTCAATCTGTGCCTCTTATCTTCTTGGCCACAAGAATGGATACAAACTTAATTTGGACAAATGTCATGAGATATTTTTGGAGACTTTTTAGAAACGAGCATCCTCTCTCTCTCTGTCTCTCTGTCTCTCTCTCTGTCTCTCTGTCTGTCTCTGTCTCTCTGTCTGTCTCTCTCTCTTGATAACTGCCAGAAAAGAATTCTCTCTGTCACACCAAAAATGAAGAATTCAACCACTTCCACTGCCACCACCCTGGAATGAGCCAATGGTGAATCCTCTAGATAGAGTTGACAGTCAGAGTCGTCCTATATCCTCCAGAAACAGGCCTATCAGGAACAGACTTATTTTAGTAATCCTTCAGTATCCTTTTATTGTCTGGAAGCAGGCTGTCCAGAAGGGTGCTTTGGGGTGAATGGAGTGACAAATTTTAAAATACAGCAGTTAAGCCCATCAATTATGATTCCTGCAGCCAGAGATTGGGGAAGTTCATTGTTTATGGCCACTACACCATTTTAGTTTTTTGTTTTGTTTGTGGGTTTTTTTTTCTGTTTCTTCATTTGTCCTAGCATTATAGACAATACTGTCATCTATATTCCTTACTTGGTTTATTGCTTTGATCATACATTAGCCTCAGGGGCCTACTGACCTGGATGAGAACTTCCTTCTCTAATCCCCAGACCAGCCAAACCTCACTCCATGACCAGTAAAGCAAGAGGGTGAAGCTGAAGGCAATAAGACTTAACTCTCTTCTATATATGAGAAAACAGGGGCACAGTATAGACGGCAGAACACTGAATTAGATGCTAGGAAACCTGCCCAAACTCTTACCTAACTGGCATAGTCCAGATAAATAGTTTAGACAATATAAACCCCAGTATTTCCACCTGTAAAATGAGGATAATAATATTTTTATAAAATGAGAATAGTTACATTTACATAAACAAATGGATTGCTACCAAGATCAAAACAGCTACTATAAAAAACGAGGCCATCTTACACAAATATAAGGAAAACCCTATACAAAAATGGGTATAAATAGAACAAAGGACTCGTGCCCTGACGATAGGGTTAAAATAATTTAGGGGGGTTCACAGCTCCATTCTTTTTTTTTTTAATTTTTTTATTGATTTAGTTTTTCAACATCTCTATTGGAGTATAATTGCTTTACAATGGTGTGTTAGTTTCTAATTTATATCAAAGTGAATCAGCTACACATATACATATATCCCCATAGTTCCTCCCTCTTGCATCTCCCTCCCACTCTCCTTATCCCACCCTTCTAGGTGGTCACAAAGCACTGAGCTGATCTCCCTGTGCTATGTGGCTGCTTCCCACTAGCTATCTGTCTTACGTTTGGTAGTGTATATATGTCCATGCCACTCTCTCACTGTGTCCCAGCTTACCCTTCCCCCTCCCCGTGTCCTCATGTCCATTTTCTATGGCTGCGTCTTTATTCTTGTCCTGTCCCTAGGTTCTTCAAAACCTTTTTTTTTTTTTTAGATTCCATATACATGTGTTAGCATATGGTATTTGTTTTTCCCTTCCTGACTTACTTCACTCTGTATGACAAACTCTAGATCCAGCCACCTCACTACAAATAACTCAATTTCGTTTCTCTTTATGGCTGAGTAATATTCCATTGTATATATGTGCCACATCTTCTTTATCCATTCATCTGTCAATGGACACATAGGTTGCTTCCATGTCCTGGCTATTGTGAAGAGAGCTGCAATGAATATTGTGGTACATGACTCTTTTTGAAGTAGGGTTTTCTCAGGCTATATGCCCAGTATTGTGATTGCTGGGTCGTATGGTAGTTCTATTTTTGGTTTTTTAAGGAACCTCCATGCTGTTCTCCACAGTGGCTGTATCAATTTACATTCCCACCAACAGTGTAAGAGGGTTCCCTTTTCTCCACACCCTCTCCAGCATTTATTGTTTGTAGATTTTTTGATGGTGGCCATTCTGATTGGTGTGAGGTGATACCTCATTGTAGTTTTGATTTGCATTTCTCTAATGATTAGTGAAGTTGAGCATCCTTTCATGTGTTTGTTGGCAATCTGCATATCTTCTTTGGAAAAATGTCTATTTAGGCCTTCTGTCCAGTTTTGGATTGGGTTGTTTGCTTTTTTTTTTTTGCAGTACGCGGGCCTCTCACTGTTGTGGCCTCTCCCGTTGCGGAGCACAGGCTCCAGACGCGCAGGCTCAGTGGCCATGGCTCACAGGCCCACCTGCCCCGTGGCATGTGGGTTCCTCCCAGACCGGGGCACAAACCCGCGTCCCCTACATCGGCAGGCAGACTCTCAACCACTGCGCCACCAGGGAAGCCCCGTTTGCTTTTTTGATACTGAGCTGCATGAGCTGCTTGTAAATTTTGGAGATTAATCCTTCGTCAGTTGCTTCATTTGCAAATATTTTCTCCCATTCTGAGGGTTGTCTTTTCATCCTGCTTATGTTTTCCTTTCCTGTGCAAAAGCATTTAAGTTTCATTAGGTCCCATTTGTTTATTTTTGTTTTTATTTCCATTTCTCTAGGAGGTGGGTCAAAAGGGATCTTGCTGTGATTTATCTCATAGAGTGTTCTGCCTATGTTTTCCTCTAAGAGTTTCATACTGTCTGGCCTTACACTTAAGTCTTTAATCCATTTTGAGTTTATTTTTGTGTATGGTGTTAGGGAGTGTTCTAATTTCTTTCTTTTACATGTAGCTGTCCCATTTTCCCAGCACCACTTATTGAAGAGGCTGTTTTTCTCCATTGTATATTCTTGCCTCCTTTATCAAAAATAAGGTGACCAGATGTGTGTGGGTTTATATCTGGGCTTCCTATTCTGTTCCATTGACCTATATTTGTGTTTTTGTGCCAGTACCATACTGTCTTGATTACTGTAGCTTTGTAGTATAGTCTGAAGTCAGGGAGCCTGATTCCTCCAGCTCCGTTATTCTTTCTTAAGATTGCTTTGGCTATTTGGGGTCTTTTGTGTTTCCATAGAAATTGTGAAATTTTTTGTTCTAGTCTGTGAAAAATGCCATTGGCAGTTTGATAGGGATTGCACTGAATCTGTAGATTGCTTTGGGTAGTATAGTCATTTTCACAATATTGATTCTTCCAATCCAAGAACATGGTATATCTCTCCATCTGTTTGTATCATCTTTAATTTCTTTCATCAGTGTCTTATAGTTTTCTGCATACAGGTCTTTTGTCTCCTTAGGTAGGTTTATTCCTCGGTATTTTATTCTTTTTGTTGCAGTGGTAAATGGGAGTGTTTCCTTAATTTCTCTTTCAGATTTTTCATCATTAGTGTATCGGAATGAAAGAGACTTCTGTGCATTAATTTTGTATCCTGCTACTTTACCAAATTCATTGATTAGCTCTAGTAGTTTTCTGGTAGCATCTTTAGGATTCTCTATGTATAGTATCATGTCATCTGCACACAGTGACAGTTTTACTTCTTCTTTTCCAATTTGGATTCCTTTTATTTTTTTTCTTCTCTGACTGCTGTAGCTGAACCTTCCAAAACTATGTTGAATAATAGTGGTGAGAGTGGGCAACCTTGGCTTGTTCCTGATCTTAGAGGAAATGGTTTCAGTTTTTCACCATTGAGATGATGTTTGCTGTGGGTTTGTCATATATGGTCTTTATTAATGTTGAGGTAAGTTCCCTCTATGCCTATTTTCTGGAGGGTTTTTATCATAAATGGGTGTGGAATTTGGTCAAAAGATTTTTCTGCATCTATTGAGATGATCATATGGATTTTCTCCTTCAATTTGTTAATATGGTGTATCACGTTGATTGATTTGCGTATACTGAAGAATCCTTGCATTCCTGGGATAAACCCCGCTTGAACATGGTGTATGATCCTTTTAATGTGCTTTTGGATTCTGTTTGCTAGTATTTTGTTCAGGATTTTTGCATCTATGTTCATCAGTGATATTGGCCTGTAGTTTTCTTTCTTTGTGACATCTTTGTCTGGTTTTGTTCAGGGTGATGGTGGTCACATTGAGTGAGCTTGGGAGTATTCCTTCCTCTGCTATATTTTGGAAGAGTTTGAGAAGGATACGTGTTAGCTCTTCTCTAAATGTTTGATAGAATTCACCTGTGAAGCCATCTGGTCCTGGGCTTTTGTTTGTTGGAAGATTTTTAATCACAGTCTCAACTTCAGTGCTTGTGATTGGTCTGTTTATACTTTCTATTACTTCCTGGTTCAGTCTTGGAAGGTTGTGCTTTTCTGAGAATTTGTCCATTTCTGCCAGGTTGTCCATTTTATTGGCATATAGTTGCTTGTAGTAATCTCTCATGATCATTTGTATTGCTGCAGTATCAGTTGTTACTTCTCCTTTTTCATTTCTAATTCTATTGATTTGAGTCGTCTTCCTTTTTTTCTTGATGAATCTGGCTAATGGTTTATCAATTTTGTTTATCTTCTCAAAAACCAGCTTTTACTTTTATTGATCTTTGTTATTGTGTCCTTCAGTTCTTTTTCATTTATTTCTGATCTTTATGATTTCTTTCCTTCTGCTAACTTTTGTGTTTTTCTGTTCTTCTTTCTCTAATTGCTCTTTGTGTAAGGTTAGGTTGTTTATTTGAGCTTTTTCTTGTTTCTTGAGGTAGGATTGTATTGCTTTAAACTTCCCTCTAAGAACTGCTTTTGCTGCATCCCATAGGTTTTGGGTCATCATTTTTTCATTGTCATTTATTTCCAGGTATTTTTTGATTTCCTATTTGATTTTTTCAGTGATCTCTTGGTTATTTAGTAGTGTATTGTTTAGCCTCCATGTGTTTGTATTTTTTACAGATTTTTTCCTGTAATTGATATCTAGTCTCATAGCATTGTGGTTGGAAAAGATACTTCATACAATTCAATTTTCTTAAATTTACCAAGGCTTGATTTGTGACCTAAGATATGACCTATCCTGGAGAGTGTTCCATGAGCACTTGAGAAGAATTTGTATTCTGGATGGAATGTCCTATAAATATCAATGAAGTCTATCTTGTTTAATGTATCATTTAAAGCTTGTGTTTCCTTATTTATTTTCATTTTGGATGATCTGTCCATTGGTGAATGTGGGGTGTTAAAAGTCCTCTACTACGATTGTGTTACTGTCGATTTCCCCTTTTATGGCTATTAGCATATGCCTTATGTATTGAGGTGCTGCTATGTTGGGTGCATAAATATTTACAATTGTTTTATCTTTTTCTTGGATTGATCCCTTGATCATTATGTAGTGTCCTTCTTAGTCTCTTCTAACAGTCTTTATTTTAAAGTCTATTTTGTCTGATATGAGAATTGCTACTCCAGCTTCTATTGATTTCCATTTGCATGGAATATCATTTTCCATCCCCTCACTTTCAGTCTGTATGTGTCCCTAGGTCTGAAGTGGGTCTCTTTTAGAAAGCATATATACAGGCCTTGTTTGTGTATCCATTCAGCCAGTCTATGTCTTTTCCTGGGAGCATTTAATCCATTTACATTTAAGATAGTTATTGATATGTATGTTCCTATTACCATTTTCTTCATTGTTTTGGGTTTGTTATTGTAGGTCTTTTCCTTCTCTTGTGTTTCCTGCATAGAGAAGTTCCTTTAGCATTTGTTGGAAAGCTGGTTTGGTGGTACTGAAATCTCTTAGCTTTTGCTTCTCTGTAAAGGTTTTAATTTCTCCGTCGAATCTGAATGAGATCCTTGCCGGGTAGAGTAATCTTGGTGGTAGGTTTTTCCCTCTCATCATTTTAAATATGTCCTGCTACTCCTTTCTGGCTTGCAGAGTTTCTGTTGAAAGATCAGCTCTTAACCTTATGGGGATTCCCTTGTATGTTATTTGTTGTTTTTCCCTTGCTGGTTTTAATATTTTTTCTTTTTATTTAATTTTTGACAGTTTGACTAATATGTGTCTTGGCGTGTTTCTCCTTGGATTTATCATGTGTGGGACTCTCTGTGCTTCTTGGACTTGATTAACTATTTCCTTTCCCATATTAGGGACGTTTTCAATTATAATCTCTTCAAATATTTTCTCAGTCCCTTTCTTTTTCTCTTCTTCTTCTAGGACCCCTATAATTCGAATATTGGTGTGTTTAATGTTGTCCCAGAGGTCTCTGTGACTGTCCTCTATTCTTTTCATTCTTTTTTCTTTATTCTGCTCTGTGGTAGTTATTTCCAGTATTTTATCTTCCAGGTCACTTATCCGTTCTTCTGCTTCAGCTATTCTGCTATTGATTCCTTCTAGAGAATTTTTAATTTCATTTATTGTGTTATTCATCATTGTTTGTTTGCTCTTTAGTTCTTCTAGGTCCTTGTTAAACGTTTCTTGAATATTCTCCATTCTATTTCCAAGATTATGGATCATCTTTACTATCATTACTCTGAACTCTTTTTCAGGTAGACTGTCTAGTTTGTCTTCATTTGTTTGGTCTGGTGGGTTCTTATTTTGCTCCTTTATCTGTTGCTGCGTATATCTCTGTCTTCTCATTTTGCTTCACTTACTGCGTTTGGGGTCTCCTTTTCGCAGGCTGCAGGTTCATAGTTCCTCTTGTTTTTCGTGTCTGCCCCCAGTGGCTAAGTTTGGTTCAGTGGGTTGTGTAGGCTTCCTGGTGGAGGGGACTGGTGCCTGTGTTCTTGTGGATGAGGCTGGATTTTGTCTTTCTGGTGGGAAGGATCACATCCGGTGGTATGTTTTGGGGTGTCTGTGACCTTATTATGATTTTAGGCAGCCTCTCTGTAATGGGTGGGGTTGTGTCCTATCTTGCTAGTTGTTTGGTGTAGGGTGTCCAGCACTGTAGCTTGCTTGTTGTTCAGTGGAGTTGGGTCTCAGCATTGATATGGAGATCTCTGGGAAAGCTTTTTCCGTTTGATGTCTTGTGGAGACAGGAGGTCTCTGGTGGACCAATGTCCTGAACTTGGCTCTCCCACTTCAGAGGAACAGGACTGACACCCAGCCAGAGCACCAAGACCCTGTCAGCCACATGGCTCAGAAGAAAAGGGAGAAAAAAGGAAAGAAAGAAAGAGAAAAAGAAAGTAAAATAAAGTTATTAATATTAAAAATTATTAAAAATAAAAAAAATTGAAAAGTAATAAAAAAAAGAAAGAAAGAATAGAGAAGCCAAGCCAAAAAACAAATCCACCTATGGTAACAAGCACTAAAAAACTATACTAAGAAAACAAACAAAAGAAAACACAGACAGACAGAACCCTAGGACAAATGGTAAAAGCAAAGCTATATAGACAAAACCACACAAAGTCCATCATCTCAATTTTGGGATGATTCGTTGTCTATTCAGGTATTCCACAAATGCAGCGTCCATCAAGTTGATTGTGGGGATTTAATCCGCTGCTCCAGAGGCTACTGGGAGAGATTTCCCTTTCTCTCCTTTGTTCGCACAGCTCCTGGGGTTCAGCTTTGGATTTGGCCCCGCCTCTGCGTGTAGGTCGCCTGAGGGCGTCTGTTCCCACACAGACAGGACGGGGTTAAAGAAGCAGCTGATTAGCGGGCTCTGGCTCACTCAGGCTGGGGGAAGGGAGGGGTACGGAATGCGGGGCGAGCCTGCGGCAGCAGAGACTGACATGACATTGCACTAGCCTGAGGCACGCCGTGTGTTCTCCCGGAGAAGTTGTCCCTGGATCACGGGACCCTGGCAGTGGCGGGCTGCGCAGGCTCCCAGGAAGGGAGGTGTGGATAGTGACCTGTGCTTGCACACAGGCTTCTTGGTGGCTGCAGCAGCAGCCTTAGTGTTTCATGCCTGTCTCTAGTGTCCGCACTGATAGCCATGGCTCGCACCCGTCTCTGGAGCTTGTTTAGGCGGTGCTCTGAATCCCCTCTCCTCGCACACCCCGAAAAAATGCTCTCTTGCCTCTTAGGCAGTTCCAGACTTTTTCCTGGACTCACTGCCGGTTAGCTGTGGCACACTAGCCCCCTTCAGGCTGTGTTCATGCAGACAACCCCAGTCCTCTCCCTGGGATCTGACCTCTGAAGCCCGAGCCTCGGTCCCCAGCCCCCACTGGCCCTGGCAGGTGAGCAGACAAGCCACTCGGGCTGGTGAGTGCTGTTTGGCACCGATCCTCTGTGCAGGAATCTCTCTGCTTTGCCCTCTGCACCCCTGTTGCTGTGCTCTCCTCCATGGCTCTGAAGCTTCCCCCCAGCCACCCCCTGTCTGCCAGTGAAGGGGCTTCCTGGTGTGTGGAAACTTATCCTCCTTCACAGCTCCCTCTCAGAGGTGCAGGTCCCATCCCTATTCTTTTGTCTCTGTTTTTTCTTTTTTTTCTTTTGCCCTACCCAGGTACGTGGGGAGTTTCTTGCCTTTTGGAAAGTCTTAGGTCTTCTGCCAGCATTCAGTAGGTGTTCTGTAGGAGTTGTTCCACATGTAGATGTATTTCTGATGAATCTGTGGGGAGGACGGTGATCTCCACGTCTTACTCCTCTGCCATCTTGAAGGTCTCTCCCTACTGATTTATTTTTATTTCTGTCTGCATTGGGTCTTCGTTGTGGTGTGCGGGCTTCTCATTGCAGTGTCTTCTCTTGTTGCAGAGCACAGGCTCTAGGCACATGGGCTTCAGTAGTTGTGGCTCGTGGGCTCTAGAATGCAGGCTTGGTAGCTGTGGCGCATGGACTTAGTTGCTCCACGGCATGTGGGATCTTCCCGGACCCGGGCTTGAACTCATGTCCCCTGCATTAGCAGGCAGATTCTTAACCACTGTGCCACCATGGAAGTCCCTACATCTTCCTTCTTAATGTCATTCCTAAAATTATTTAGTATCTTGTATTTTTATTTAAGCATATCTGAGAAAAATGTTAAAGTCACATACTCATGTTTATCTGTTTCACTCTGGAGAGAATTCCATGTTCCTCCACATTGCCTACGTCAATGTATGTATGTGCCACACATTTATCTAAACTAAATTTAAACTGAAGAACTCTGCCTACAATTAAATTTTGCAGAGAATAAAGAAATGTTCACTATTGTTATTTCTGAATTATCACCAAAGCCCATCGGTTATTCTTAACTGTAGTGGGCACATGTGCAAGAAGGCATGTGTATGTGAATTTCAGTTTGTCTAGGAGAACAGAGCATCTGCTATTTATAAAGCGAAAATCAGCCAGAACCCTGACTTCTGACACCAGTCATACAGTCCTTACCTTTTATGGATTTTAATTCTTTAGCACAAATTACAACTGTTCATATTCAGTGCCTTATTTTAAAATATGTATTTATGTAACCAAATATGATAGTTGAGACATTTTTGAACCTTGATAAGGCACTGAGTGGACTCCCAGGATTTTATTAACATATATGGGAAACACAATCCTAAATGACTAGCAAATGGTCATACAACTCTCTCTCCAGTTAGGTTTATCTTATAGAAGTTACAAGATAAACTTGGTAGAATTAAATCAACCATTAGAAAATATGGGAAGCATATTTTCTAGAAAATCAAAAGATACCTTATTTGTTAATTATTTATTTGTAACTTGCCTTGTTCCAAAAAGTAGTATGTGATGAACCTAAGAGATTAGATCTCTGTGCCCTTAGATTAGTATGTTTGGCATTTACACTAGATAATATTACAGCCTATGTGGAAATTATTTCAAAAGGAGAGGTGAAATAATTTATGTTCTAAAAGAACTCGTTACAAAATAATTCATCACAAATTGAAATTTTGACTATTTACACACAAAAAATTCCTGTATGGGTAATTATTCAGAAATTGGTCAGATGCAGAATTAGAACTCTACTTTGGGAAATTATATCTAAAGATCAGGGTTTAATTAGGAAAAGTGAAGCCACCCTAGGCATTTTGATTAGACAGAAATTCAAAACAGGGAATTATACACCTATACAACAACTATAAAGAGGGCTAGAGGAATGAAGGTGAAAAGGTTATTTTCAAAAGTTCTAGAAGTGAGGTGATGGAAGGGAAGCTGCAGCCATAACCTAAGCTGTCTGCAGCACCATAATAAGAAGCTCCAGGTCAAAGAAAATTATCATTGATTATCTTCGTTAACTACTCACAGCTCTGCACTGAGTTGAGTACAAACCAAAACAGAAAGGAACTGCAAGGTGGTGCTGGGTGCACTTTTAGCCATTATGCTTAGGAAATCAAATGCTAATGCTAATAGAATCCTTTCAAGTAAAGGAAATTATTCATTTTGTAGGATTATGGCTGCACTTTCCATGGATGCTTTTGGAAGTTCTACATCCTGTGGAAAACCGTACAACCTGATGTGACCTTGGCAGTAAATGAGCCTGCATTGCATTGAGTGGAAAATCCCAAGTCTTAATCAGATCAGAGCCAGATGATCTTGTTGTCTCATCAGGATCATTTGGATTCAATTTATTCGCCTCCTGTCAACATGTGCTCGGATATTTCCAAAGTTAGCTTTTGTCCACTTCAGGATCCTTTCTCAATCTGTTTTCCCTACATCTCACGATCACTTTAATATCTCTAATACCTGGACCTTTTTGCCCTACTGCCAGTTTGGCTTTGCTGTCTGTTGCAACGCGCATAGGGATAAAAAAAATGCTGATGGCTCAATATTTTGTGTATGCCGTGCAAATTTATGTGTGACAAATCCATCAGGGACTGCAGACAGGAGATGTGATAAAAATTCTCATTTCTTGAATGTACTAAAGCGGAAAAAGTACCAGAATGTGGCAAACAAGAGAAACCGCAATAGTTAATTATCATGACACACAGCTCATCTGTAATTAATCCTTTTTTTCAGCAGGATTCTGCAACTGTAGCATAAAAAAAAAAAAAAAACAGGTCAGATGATGCTTTAATTAAGGCTGCACAGTGTTGCTGCTTCTACAACAACAAGAACTGTTTTTTGTCTATAGGTGTGTGTGAAGCACCACAAATATTTTCTTAACATCTTTACAGAGTGCTGTTTAAGCATCTTTGCTAGCATTATGTCTGGAGACAGACTGATTACAATTCAAAGGAGTTTTTCTGTTCTCACACCCATCTCAGGAGCCACTAAAACAATCTAAATGTCATGCCAGTGGGCGAAGACACTCTCACTAAGGAGCTAGAAATGAAACATGAGGTGCCATTGCAATGGGGAATGGCACTGTCTTGAAATTTACAACCCTCTTAAGCAGCTACCCAGGCTCAGATTAAGGGCCTGCGGTGTATGCTCACTTGACAAGATCTGACTGGTCGTGAATCCACCACTGTCGCCCTGAAATATTGATCCCTAGCTATGATATTCAGTGGTGGGATGTATATAGTGAGAAGGTAATACAAAAGGAAAATTTTATAGTCACCCTATTGTGTCTGCAATTCTCTTACAAATCATGACATGGAATAAGCCTGGCAGTATGCCCCAGCTAAATCCTATAACAACAATGACAAAAAAAGGCCTGTCCTCTGTTTACAAAGATACTGCTATTGCCAGAGTAGAGAGTTGCACTGTGATAGACACACACCCTTATCTGTGTCCTTTTCTTTGGTGAACGGTTGGCCACATGTCCCAGACCCACTGCAATTAGACAGTTCTCACAATAACACCTGAGAAGAAGCAATATGTCACCTCCGTGTCAAGGCAGGTTAGAATGGCTGTTACCTTCTCCATGCTCTTCTATGTTAGCTGATTTCAGAGAATAAAATGGAGCCCTTCAAGGTCCTAGAATATGGAGGAACCTTGTGTGGAAGACCCGCATTCACTCCACCGACCTGCATTAAACTGTGACTTGAGCCAGTAGTCAATCTTCGCTGTGCTGAGCCCCTGAGATTCGGGAGTTTTTGCTATGGCACTTCACCTATGCTGACTGATACGTGCGCTGTATTATTACATGCAGTCAGCCTCCCAAATCTGTTGGTTCCACATCCACCAATTCAATCAACCACAGGTCGAAAATATTCAAAAAAAAATTCCAGAAAATTCCAAAAAGCAAAACTTGAATTTGCCACATGCCAGCAACTATTTATATACCATTTACATTGTACTTACAACTATTTACAGAGCATTTACATTGTATTAGGTATTGTAAGTAATCTAGAGATGATTTGAAGTTTATAGGAGGATGTGCATAGGTTGTATGCAAATACTATGCCATTTTACATAAGGGACTTGAGTATCTGTGGATTTTGGTATCTGTCGGGGGTGGGGGAGCTCTGGAACCAATGCCCCGCAGGTGCCAAGGGACGACTGTATTTGTAATATTCCCCTAGTTCCTCCTGTGATTAGTAATATGTATTTGCAAGACAACTGGCTAAAGACCAGGATCTGGTGAGACTTTTGTGTCATAGTTTGTGTGAATAGCATTTTTCCCTACACTATAGCAAAATAATTATATTGGTCTTAAAAACCCTAGTTTTCCCTTGACCAAAGTAATCATCTTGAACAACCTAACCGAGAAGTGACCAACACCTGACATTAAGCAGTCTATTTCTAAATCCTAGGAAAAATACCTAGCCCAGTCCTGTAGACTTCAATACATTTACAGGGGAAGTACGCTGCTCCATCCAGGGTTACAGAGTAACCAGAGAAAGTCCTCCCTTGTTTGGAGGGAACACTCTGGAGACAGTCATTACAGGCCTGTCACCCTACATTGCATACAGAGTGGCTGATCATTCTTCCATTATAAGCTGTATACATTTTAAAAGGCATATTGACTTCCACCTGCTTTATTTGGTGGAATGATGTGTCTACAAACTGTAAAGCATCTGATAGGCAACGGGAGAGGGATTTTGCTTAGTGTAGCTTATATGCAAAGGAATTTGCCTACTGCTTGCCCCAAGAATATTATACTGTTCTCCTTAGTGGAGATCCCTGAGGTTCTGAGGAATGACTCTCTGAGATCATATCTTTGAGGCTCTCAAACAGGTCTGGCTGTTTCTGTACACATAAATACATTGTAAACCACAGCTTTCTAGAGAGATAGGGATGGGAAGAATAAGGAACAGATATTAAAGCCTTGATCCTTTCCATTTCGTCTCCCAAAAAACTAAATTAAGCCAAGGTAACTCTTGACAGATTATTTCCACTTTTGTACTTGTTTATCGTGCACGGTGATAATCGCCTCCATGCCATTACTTTCCTTCAAAAGCAACTGGCACTCTGGGACATAAAACTCTAAGCCAGCCGCTTTCAATTCTTTGCCTCAGATCTCGTAATAACAGGGGGGCTGCACTGGCTTTGCAAATAATCAGAGAAGCAGACAGCCAGAAGCAGTCCTTCTCTTCTATACCCACTCCGCCCTCTAGGCCCAGCACTGGGCTCCAGTGGAAGTTGGCACAGGCAAGTGGCAACGGCCTTCACCACTGAAAGTAAATGAAGTTACGTTTCTTTAAAGACTTACTGCCTCTATTTAGAAATCAGAGCCATTTTACCGTTCATCCCATGGCAGGAATGCGGTCTACTTAGCATGCACAGAACAGCAAGGGCCCTGTGACGTTGCCTCTTAGCCTTAGAGCCCCATCTTAATGGACTCTGAAAGAGTGATACAAATAGG
The DNA here is from genome assembly GCF_964270905.1 of Leucopleurus acutus. Classification (NCBI taxonomy): domain Eukaryota; kingdom Metazoa; phylum Chordata; class Mammalia; order Artiodactyla; family Delphinidae; genus Leucopleurus; species Leucopleurus acutus. The sequence goes on along the minus strand of NC_139142.1, from coordinate 67,699,506 downwards.
AGGTAAAAACTAGAAGGGAAAGCCCTGTTATTAGTGTTAAACTGTCTCAGGCCCTGGAAATTGACTTTACTGTATTCGACTTTTTGCAAATGTATGTAAGGTCACCAATGTCTTGGCAAAGCCCACATTTCTACCATGCTGTGCCACATGGGAAATATGCCCACAGTGCTCAGGCTGTCTGCTGTTGGTAAATAGCAGCTACATTTCAGCACTTTCTATAGTGTGTGGACTTGGCCCGTGGTACTCCAGTGTTAGGATAGTGTGATGTTGGTAGCTGCTGAAATGGAGACGTGGGAGCTGTTAGGAATATTTCTCAGTTGTCATCATGACAGAGACCAGCAGAATAGAACTGGCCCACTTGTGATATACACAGCTCTTCCCAACTCCTCCTCCTATTTCCCTCCACCCATTACCTTTAGAAGTATAGAAAGAGAAAGAGAGGGAGGTGGAGGGAAGGAGAGAGGGAGGAAGCCAGCATTTAACTGGTTCCACCAAGTATATAGCCTTGGTTTTCTTCCCTTCTCCTCTTTCTCATTATTAACAATAATAAAACAAATTCCTAAACTTGGAGTTAGTTATGCAAATATTCTGTGCTTTGTTTGTTTAAAAATTCTTAGCAGCTGCTACTAGGACATCAGAATATAAGTAGCATCAGGTGTGTATTATTATACCCAGCTGAACAGCTGCAGCACTTACATTTCATTCCATATATTACACTTAACCCTTACTTCCCTGCAATAATAGTGGTTCTTCGTAAAGTTTTCGTGAGGTTCTCTCCAGGAGGCCTTGCCAGTAGTAATAGAGAATGCATGAATAACTGAAAAACCACAGAGAACTAAAAAATCTCATTCTAGGCAAGGGTTTCTCAAATTCTGTTTCATCAAAGAGTGGACCAAGAGACCAGATTACCTTTCCTCTGTCCTGTCCATTGTCTGGTGGAAAAGCTTGGAACTGTAAAATAGGTAAAACTGTAGAGGAGGAAGAAGCAGCAGCAGCAAGAGATCCAAATGCAGTCGTCCGCATTTTAGATAATTACTAGATTATGTCATCCACCAATCAATAAACATACCACAGAGAAAAATATGATATGGACCCTATACACTTACAGCTGAATATCTGTTTGGAGAGATGTTATTAATATGGAAGAGATCATCTCAGAACATGTAACCTGTAATGGCCGTCAGAGTTCCCAAAGGCAAGGTATGGTTATGGACCAGCATGGAAATGAGAGATGGTTATGGACCTGCACAGAAAATCTGAGTCAGGCCTTTGAAGGATAATTTTTCTTTGTGTGAAGAAAATAGTGACTTAGAGTTCCTACAGTCTTGCTCTAAGTCATGTGATTACTCAATGGAACCATAAGCCTGGAGCCCAGAATTTAAAGTCCCCACAGTAGACATAAGAAAATATGTCCTCACATCAGAAGTATGTGCTATTTAGGGCCATCTTGTTACTATGTCTTAGCTTTATATGGAAAATGAAGTGAATTTTCTGGGAGGACAGGAAAAAGAGGATTATATTATGGTTTCTAAAGTGAGAAGGACAAAAGGAAAGGGCTAAGCCATTGTTTCTGCTCAATATGCCAGGTAGGAGGAGAAGGACTGTTTGGTGGACACAGGCTCAATGATAGGCCACATGCTGAACACTTTTCTCGAGATGCTTAGTTTTTTCCCTCATAACAACCATCTGGGGTGGTTATACAGCTAGGATGTGTCTAGGCCAGCACACCAGCCCCCGAGGTCTAAGTTCCTTCTAGAACCCCATGCTGTCTTGTCTGGACTGCATATTGGTCTATCAACATTTGAGCTACCTGGCAGAATTAACAGCAGAGTATATTAACTGAAGGTACAGTTTAGTCCAGCTTTCATTTGACCCAGCTGCAGATACTTGGAAATGCCAATAATATAAGTGAACAATTTGCCTAAAACCATATAATAATATTATTCCCATTAACTCCATTAAGCTATGGAAGATAAGATTCACCATCCACGCACACACACACGCACACACACATACACATGCACACACATTCATATACTCCACACTGCACACACCACCACACCACACGACACCATACAAACACACACAATCCTGTGATTCTCACGCTTCTCCCTAATACAGTTCAGCTCCGGGCACAACAGCAAAGGCAAAGCTGGTCTTCTGGCAATTGCGGTAGTTTAGCCTCAGTCATTGTAAAGGATCTGGTGCCTTAAAGATTCACTACTTAATTGGTCGCACAGACCTCTTAATTCTGTAGATGTGTCGCTTACAAAGAAATGATCAGGTTTTCCGTGGCTGTTTTTACAAACATAAGATAGTACAGTACAGGCAAACATCACAAAGACTGAAAGAACCTGGGACATTGGACCCAGGTTGCAGGCCTTCCCCTCACTCCCGCTCTGGTTGCTGTGTCCTCTCCTGGGCACAGTTCCCATGGAAACATGTATTTCCCTGGACCTCTGGCTAGGCCAGGTGCAAGACAGTTACAGAAGGATTTGGAGGGCTTTGATAGGAGGGCCATCAACCAGTAAATTAGTATGTGCTGTTTAGACCTGAGATGGAGCACACCTGTACCTGAAACCTCAGACCAACCTGGCAGGACACCGAGAATATAGAATTGGGATCTTGCCCCTCCTCCCTTCCCCAACATCCCACAAAATAAAAACTAATAGACTCGTTCCTTCAGACTTTTTTTTTTTTGCTGTACGCTGGCCTCTCACTGCTGTGGCCTCTCCCGTTGCGGAGCACAGGCTCCGGACATGCAGGCTCAGCGGCCATGGCTCACGGGCCCAGCCGCTCTGCAGCATGTGGGATCTTCCCGGACCGGGGCACGAACCCGTGTCCCCTGCATCAGCAGGCGGACTCTCAACCACTGCGCCACCAGGGAAGCCCCCTTCAGACTTCTGATCCTCTCACATCTGGTCTCAAAAAGTTTTCTTTGTTTATAAAAGCAGGTACTAAATCTAAGTGTGAGCTTCAGGACCAATCTTTTTGCAGCCCAATTATTTGCACTGTCAGGTTTAATCCCACCTATTCTGTGGGAAACTCCCTTTGCCCCTCTCCTGAGGGCAGGTACATACTCTCTCTCTTCCACCTGCAAGGACTCATTTGCTGAGACACTTCTGTCATCTGTTGCAAGTTGAGACTTAAAAGGATCCCTGAGATTTAAGGACAGTTAGAGGCAGAAAACAGAGAACGTGCTCACCCCTTGCTGGGCACGGGCTATGGGGATTCTATATCCCTGAGCTGGGAACACCAACCCTTGGCCTGGATTTCTGTGTCTCTTCTCACTGACTTGGATCTCTGTCTGATCACTGTAGAAAGTGAAAGTATTTCCACCTTCTTGTGGCCATCCATAAAGCCTTAGGAGGAATTCTAAACCATTACCTGTTGAGAATTCTAACACTAACACAGGAGGGGGGAAATTAACATTTAAAGTATTCTCACACGAAGATCAGAATTTTCCTTTCAGTGTTTCCAAATTTCTATTGACTCTAATTAATTATAAGCTGAACAAAGATTGTTTTAGAATTTTTTACCCCTGAGTGATGAGTTTTTTCCTTTCTGCCCTCCTACTTATTCTACTGGGGGAAGGTGGCGGGGGGAGTGGAAGGTTGGGGAAGTAGTGATGCAGATGCTGAGAGAAAATTAAATGACCTAAAGAATTACTCTTTGTTAGTAATTTCTAAGGTCTCTGCCAGGTCATATCCATTTTCATAGAAATTTTCTAGAGGTGATGCTTTATCCAAAATAAGTGATGCCAAAGATTATACTATAGTAGGTCAGCAGGGGAAAATCTGTGGACTTCAAATTCCACCATATAGATGGCAACATATTGCCTACATATAAGCCAACTCTGGGCTTATGCATACAGAAAGCAAGGGAGGGAAAAACTTCATTAACCTCTATGTTGAAAGCTTGTTTAAAAAAAATCATTGCGCATTTAAATGATTCATTCCACTGAATGCTAAGTAGGAGGAAATCAACCTACTTTTTTATGGTCTTTCCTTCTGACTTACATCACAAGCTGTAAGTTTCAAGCCCTCCAGACTCTATCCAAGGCTATACCTGGCATTTGCTCATCTCCTGGGTAATGTGATCCAGTTTGGTCTGTGGTTGTTTACAACTGGCCCTTTGTGACTAGCTAAAAAAGAGATGATGGACCTAGATCACTAAAATGGGCAATCAGCAGGCTCCAGGAATAAAGCAACACGGCCTCTTTGTTGGTTTGAATGCCCACATTGAAAGAGGATGATTTCACCTGGTGCAGTGCCCCCACACAAAAGATAGCATCTCTACCTGCCCACTCATGCTCAAGTGCCTGTAGATGGGATTAGACTGGAATGTGCCACCACAGAAAGGTATGACCACACAGAATTTACAGATTTAAATAGGCAAAATGTGAGAAGCAAGTAAACTGATATGTGATGACAAGCACTGCCCTCCTAGACCTGATACTCTGGTTGGGGAAACATGACTCACCCACATGAAACAACTGGAGAACAATGCAAGAAAACCTAAAAAGAAGTGCTAAATTATGTGGCAATGGCCTGTATGCTACTAAAGAAACTTACAGACAGCTTTGATTAGTAGATAAGATTTGAGGTAAGTTTTGACCTTAAACTGGAGAGATCCTCTGGAAAGAGGCAGAAGGCTGGCTTGGGCTGGACCAAATGAGGCCAATAGATGGAGCTTCCATTTTCATTCACTCCATTCATTCAACAAATAAACGAGAAACCACTAAATGCCAAGCGGTCCGCGAAGTGCTGAGTATATACTACAGAGCAAAACATAGCAACCCTGGGGAAACAATGAGGGAAGTGAGGGAAATTTAGGTATAAGAAGTAAAGAAATGATATCTGGAAAATACCCTTTCCTACACCAGAAGAAGTCTGTATGCTCACTCAATAGAAAGAGGATCGCTATTGAAAAGAGCATTTGTCCCAGCTGTAAATAAGCAATCAAATAAACTCAGACTAAGGGTGGAATGGTCTTCCTTAGCACCTTACTTTTGCTTTTATTCTACCTTTAGTAGAACATGCCTTTATTCCTAAACATCATTTACTATACAAATAATCATATAGCACTTGAATTCAAATCTTTGATCTGAATTTCACACATTTCTGAGATAAAAATGTTTTCAAGAGGAGAAGAGCTTGAAATGGCACAAAATCTGACAAGCATTTTCTTTATAGTTGTGTGGCATAGTGGAAAGACGTTAGGAATTAGAGTCAAAAGACTAGCCTCAAATTCCACTGGTTCTAGTTATTGGCTATGATCTTAGGCAAATTACTCATTCTGAACTTCAGTTTCGTCACCTTTAAAAATACCTAAACTACAGGGTTATTGTGAGACCCAGAAAAGATATTGTGGATCTATGTGTCATGAACTATAAGCCATTATGCCAGTAGTAACTATTACTATTATTGTCTTTGTAATAAATAAGTTGTACATTATGTTATATACTGTTTTGGGTTTTGAGGGTTTTTTGTTTATGTGTTGTTTTTAGATCTCTTTCACTGCCCAGCACAATGCTTGGCACATCGTAGATAATAAATGGTTTGTTGAATTAAAAAAAAAGAATAAAATGACAATGTTTCTGACCAGCTTGATTGGATTTATGCTCCGAATTATTTTTCTAGGTGTGGTAAAGACTCTTTTACTGCTGGTTGAGTGAGGTTCACCATATACGGCCTGGAATAGTTTTTGCTTTCCTTCTTCTCTGCAGCATGCCAGCTGGCCCTTCCTGGTATCGAATCCATGTCTTTGACATCTCAGACTGTACCTTGTTCTGACCAAGAAAATGAATCGGCCTAGATGACAGTGTGTACAGAGCCCAGTCCGATATGCTAGGATGTGGGCAGGCATAAAGGGTCCATTTTTGAAATGATGGAAAGGCATTATTTGTGTCCCCCTTTACAAAAAACATATAATGAACTCACACTTTCAGCTTCCACCCATCCAAACACTCAGTTAGGGAACCACAGAACAGTGCTTCCTTCTAGAATCCCTTGTAACTAGACTTTTAGACATGTCACACCCCTCACCTTCCTAGATTTTCACCTCTGTGTGTTGTCTATAGGCATATGGGCAAATCATCAACAAACCTCAAGGAAGCTATAAACACCTAGCATGTACATGTTGCAACTCCTTCAACTTGCTTCCCATCCTGCCCATCCCCTGCACAAATCAGGTTTGAATGCCCAAGCTTGTCGTCACCTGGTATACAAAAATGCAGTCTAACACTGTATTTATTAACAACCCCTTTCCCTTATGTTTAATTTATTGTTACATTTTTTAAATGTACAAACAGTTATATCAGTTTTATACACAAAACCACAGGTACCGTTTTGTATCTGTCAAAATTCCAGCAGCCTGTGGTGAGAGACGGTTGAATAGATGTCCTATGCTGCCATCTAGTGCTCTCACTAAGACATGGGTTTGTTCATTTTTCTGGAAATGAGGAAACAAAGGCAGTGCAAGACATCCAAATTCTGGAACAGCTACTGATATGCATTATTAAACAGATGCATTTATGACACTTGAACCGTATTCCCTGGAACCGAGCAACTTAACTTGTTTCACACAGCAGCAGCTTACATCCTTGTTCTTGACTGGCAAAGCTCTGGCCTTTTACCCTGGAGGTACCTGATTTAAATCCAAACTGACTGGGCAACAAAATGCCCCTCGGAGGATTTTTCTACAGCTCCCATCTGGCCAAGGTTCTGTTGGCATGTCTCATCCTCCAGGAGGAACGGTTTGATCCGAATGCCTTGCCTATTACTTCAGTTTTGGGAGAAGATACAAAGGAGTCAGACAGCTTTTTTTTTTTTAATCATTATCTTTAAAATTGTCTAAAACAGCAGCCATTTTCTTTTTAGTGGCCAATAGTGATGCTTCTGAATTTTCTTTTAGTCCTCAGCTCACACAATTTGTATCACTAGTTAGATCCCAGATCTGATTTTGAATTCCTCCGTTTTTCTTTTCCTGGATCTCAAAAATGTTTTTCTTCTCATTTAATCAATCAGCACATCTCTCTACCGCACGCATGCTATGCTAAAAGCACTGCATTAGGCATGGTTAGTGGGTAGATAAATAAAAAGAAAATAACCATTCCATCTGTGTCTCTGATCACTTCCTGCCTCTGGCTTCTAAGAGGCTTTATCATCCTTCTCTCTAGACTCTCTAATGCTTCTTTTTCATGTCCTTTAAATATGTACAAGCTCTCTTCTAGTTGAAATAAATATAGAGATTTAATCCCTCTATAGTTTCCTGCTACCGGCAAATTTCTACTTTCTGTGCTTGTATCTTTCCATATTTTATCTCAAGGAAATGAGCAATTCATTGACCCAGTATCCTATTGTTCAAATACAGAATCGACTGCCTGACAAATTAGGAAGCGCCCTTCCAACATGGGGAAGTGACATCTGCTAGGGCTGCCGCTCTCAAAAGTGATTCCTGAAATGGAGAAGCTGTCACAATAGATGACCTCTAAGTTCCTTCCAACTTTGATTCTGTCCTTTTAAACTTAGTTCTATTTCAATCTCCACTTCTTCTCCAGCCATTCCCTACTTAACCCTGTCTGTAAACTCGCTACTTTCCAAAAAGGAAGTTAGCCTTTCTAGGGCAAATAGTTCACTTCTGTTCCCTCTTCTTGAAATCACTGCTTCATCGTGGCATCCTGACTGCACCCCTTTCTTGAAGCATTCTCCTCTCTTCTCTACTTTGTTTATTCTGTTTTTCAAATAACTCAGTGTCTTACATTTTTCACTGATTTCTTGTCTTCCTTTTTGGGGACTTTATCGAACTTGGATTTTGTTCATAGGTATGCTTGTGAATTTACAAATATATTTACTCACTTCCACTGTATCCTTATACAATGCTTCATGATGATAGCAATGGTGGTGGTGATAGTGACGATTATGATTTGCTCACATGATTTTAGCTACCATTCTACCAAGATAGCTCCCAAATCCTCCATTTCTACCATGATTTTTCAACCTCTTTTCAGACCCATATCACCATTTACCTTCACATCAGAATAGTTCTTCTTGGCTGTCCCATCAACACTACGGTAAGTAAGTAAATTCTGGGCTCTGACTCTCACCCCCAAACAGACATGTTTCCCAATTCTGTCCATTACTATCAATGGCAACAATATTCCCAATCTTCAACTCAGTTCAGTACCTTAGGTCCATTTTAGATTTACCCTTATTTTACCCCCAATATTTAACTTGCCCCAGGACTTGGAAATTCCTTCTTTATCCCTTTCAAATACACATCTTCATTTCCACTTCTGCAGCCATTGCACAATGAGTTTAAATCCTCACTGCCTTATACGTGGGCTGTGGAGTAATTTTAGGGCAGTTGTTTGGGCTTCTAATTCCACTCCTGTACCAGTTCATCTCACAAAAAAGCTTGGATAGTCTTTTAACTATTGCTACTAGGCCGTCACGTAGCTCACCTGTTAAAATGCCATAATAGCTCCTTATTGCCTCTCAGCACCACCAAGTTTCTTAGCCTCACACACGTGAGCCCTTTCCCAACTCTAACCCACTTTCACAGAACACATGCTCCCTGACACATGTCCCAAGTTCCAGCCAAGCTCATCTCTTTGGCATTCCTGGTACAGGAATGTTTTGTGTACAACAGTCTCCCCCTGGAATGCCTCACTCACTCCTCTCAGAATGTGTTTGTCCCTGATTGCAGTCTAAGATGAATCACACCTGTCTCTGATCCAACCTCTTCTCTGAGATCCTCCCTCAGTGGGCCCACTTTCAGGGAACTACAGATGCTCATAAAAATTTTGCTGACAGGCCATGGCCTGATAGCCTCATCACCCACCCAGCCCCACCCCATAGCTGCTCCCTGCTCTCTGACACAGGTGCATGATGTTATGCCAGGAGCGCCTCATGATGTCTGACCTGTGTGATTTGTTGCTGAGGTTGGATGCTCATATCATGTTCAGACTAAGGAGTTTCCTGGAATAGGCCTCCTCCATCATGCCCTAGATGAGTAGTGAAGACAGGAAGAGGACGATCCAAGAACTTCTGACGTGATTTGATGCGTTCACTTTGACATATTCATTCTGCTGTAGCTGTTTTGACATCGAATGGCACTTTCAATGTACAAAATCACTGTTTTCTTTGTTGTGTCATTACTAATTAACATGTGAAGCCAACGCCCTCGATTCTTACTACACCTTTAACTCTCACCATGATGCGTATTTTAAAACGCTGAAAGTCAGAAGTTAAAATATTATGTCAAAGCCACGTTTCCAGGTTGAAAAGTTCCTGGCATCAAAATGGCTGTTACAGAGCAGCTGGGTCTCAATATCATGACACAACTGGTGACCTTGATGTGAGCTGGTGATCAGACGACAGAGTGACAACAGAGCTCTGAGGGGAAGGCTCTAGCATATTCATGGGCCTCAAACTGCTGGAACAGATACCCAAGAGGAATCAGGGCCACTAGGCATGGTTCCCAATGAAAAAGTCGTTAGGGGCAGACTTAGAAGTCCACGGTCCCTCTAGCAGGGAGTGTTTGTCATGAGCAAAAAATCGACAGGTAATTGGGCCTGCAAGCAAATGCTGACGTTGCCTAATCTTCCTGCATCTATCACGGGCCAAACCTGGGGACAGGTGGTTATTACTTCCGCTTTCCTGCAGAGATAGAAGTGAAGGTGCAGTGTGAGAGAGCGTGGCTTAGAGGGTCCTGACAGATGATCTTCAGTTTTGTCAAGACTGTGGTTTATATTTTTTCAAAGGAAAGTGCTTTGCAGGGAGCTAGTTTATTTTTCACCTTTGGTATTCCATAATTTTCTGAATCTAGTGTGGTGTTCTGCTCCCCATAGTTGCTTAGTGTTAACTGTTCACATGTGTATGAGTTCACCCTGGCAATTCAAAAATGGTTACTGTAGTTTGAAGACACAGATCTCCTTTCTCTCTGACAGAAAAAAAATAGTGTATGTGGGTAGGGAGGGAACCTTGTGTATCAAAAGTATTTTCTTGATCATTTATTTGTCTACTTGTTTGTTGCCTACCTCCCTGCAGCCCACCACTCACTAGAATGTAGGCTCCATGAGAGCCGGAATATTGCCTATATTCATTGCTGTTGCCCCCTGCTTTGCACAGTGATTGGCACATAGTAGATACTCAGTAAATATTTATCAAAGAAATAATTACTTTTTTCAATTGGAAAACAAGGTCCCCAAAAGGAGTGGTTTGGTCCGTTCCAAAACAGCTTTGTGATTAGCTATGTTTTTCTCTGGGCCTTTTACTGCTCAGAATCCCTGCCAGGAAAGAAATGCTAAAGCTTCCATCTTTTAAATATGTAGATCCCTGACATTTGGTTGCTTCATGAATTTTGCATTGCATAATGACAAGTGTTTAATTTTATAAACTCCTCCTGTAATAGATCATTTTCAAGGAGAGGCATAATCTGGAAATGCAGTGTAAAGTGCTGTTCCGAATTAGACAAATGTCTTCCCCGAGCCAGCGATCCTTTCCGTAGTAAATGTTTTCAAGCATTGACGGATTGGAAGCCATGCAAATAGTCTCAACACCCAGCTGGCTGACTGAGTCAGAAATGAGATGGTCCATGGATCCTTCCTTCCTCCAGGCTGGTGTGTACCAACCCTCAGAATATCTCTGGAGTGAAGGAAACACAAACAATTGACTTGTTTTCTGAGGCCCAAATGGCCTCGCTAGGTCTAATTTCTAACTCTTTTTCCTTTGCCACAAAAATGGAAGGGAGAGAGGTAGGGAAAAGAAAACTTATTTCTGGGTTCTGGAAAACAGAGTTTAATGCTTTATGGTCTACCTTAAGCATCTATGCAATGTCCCAAGGCCTCTAGATCAGCTCATGTTGGCTTGAGGTTATAACTGGAAGAGAAGCCACACCACTGGGTAAGCTGTGGATAATCCATGCTTCATGCCCCACACTTCGTCACTGTTTGGCCTCAGGAAACTCACTGATCCTCTCTGTTCCTTGTTCTCCTTGGCAAAAAAATATGCTCAATAGTGTTCCCTTTTGAACAGAATCTGATGAAGAAAACTAAGATTAGTCTTCAAGTGAGTTGTTGTAAAAGCTATATGGTCCAAAGAAATGGGACTGGCTTCATAAATTACATACAAAGAAGATTATTCATTACACGTATTTCAAGCAAGATCATCCTTATTGTGAAGCCACTGTGTCAGTTCAGTAGGAACATTGAAAAAAATTTGGTGTGTCAAAGGTTAAGAATGCAAATTCATATGAAACACGGGCACAATATATTTAATATGGTTTGTAAAGAAAAGGGTTGTTCCAAGAGAGACTTAACAGTCAGTTACCCAGTCAATCCTCAAGGGGGTCTGTTAGTCAACAAGGCAGCCCCATGTAGCAGAAAGAATAGTGGACAAGAATCAGGAGCCCTGAGTCTAGAAGACGTTTATGGAGTGACTACTACATTACAGGTGCTGGATAAGCTTTATATAGTTAAGAAACTTGCCCCAGGTCACACAACTGGGGTTCAAACCCCAGAAGTCAGATCCTGGTGCCATTCTCTTAACCATTATAACATACTGCCTCCTACTAAAACAATTTCTGGCAAGTCACACTCAGTTCTCACATCTAAGTTTCAGTTGAACTACATAAGCTCTAAAAGTCTTTTCCAGGTATAATATAATACTAGATTGAGCAAGCTATTCTGCTTCTTTGACAGAACGTAAATGTGTGTGTATGTATGTATGTATATATACACACACAGCTTTCCAGCTCTGTCGTCCTCTTCCTCTATTGAGAGCCCATCTTGCCCAGCACTGATAGTGTTCCACAAATGGAACTGACCAGTAACACTTTGGACACACACTTTTTTTTTTTTTTTTTTTTGCGGTATGCGGGCCTCTCACTGCCATGCCCTCTCCTGTTGCGGAGCACAGGCTCCGGACGCACAGGCTCAGCGGCCACGGCTCACGGGCCCAGCCGCTCCGTGGCATGTGGGATCTTCCTGGACCGGGGCACGAACCCGTGTCCACTGCATCGGCAGGCTGACTCTCAACCACCGCACCACCAGCGAAGCCCTGGACACACACTTTTTGATGCCTTGCTAATTTTTTCAACAGCAAACTCATGCCATCCAGGCTTTACAGACCTTCCTTACTTCTAAGCAATCCTTCTCTTGTTTTGTTGATTCCCTGCCCCAACACCCATAGCAGTTGTTCCAAATATTATTTATTCCCTTCCAGTACCCAACACCATTTAAGACCCCTCCCCCACCTTACCTCCAGAAGATAATCTTTCTTCCAACATTTCCGAGATTGGTGATCCTAAAACCCCTATTCTTCACTTGACAGAATTTCTTTAAATGTTCACTATTCCTTTTCTCCTTTCTGCCTGTTTAAAGGTAATTATCAGTCTTTTGTTTCAAAAACACTTCCTCTGCTGCTCCAACTTATGGAAACTTGTTCTATAATTTCTCCTTTCTCTTATGTTTTCCATCTCACAATCTTCTTCCCATTTGTCTAGAGACATACTCAAGGCCTGTACATGAATGAATACCGTTGAAGATCTCCTATGTGCCAGACATTGTGTTAGACAATTTGCACAAAATGTTTCCTTTAGTCCTTACAGGAACCTCAAAAGGTTGATTTGATTATTGGCATGTTATATGACAGAAAAGACCTAAACAGACATTTCTCCAAAGAAGACATACAGATGGCCAACAAACACATGAAATGTTGCTCAACATCACTAACCATTAGAGAAATGCAAATCAAAACTACAATGAGGTATCACCTCACACCAGTCAGAATGGCCATCATCAAAAACTCTACAAACGATAAATGCTGGAGAGGGTGTGCAGAAAAGGGAACCCTCTTGCACTGTTGGTGGGAATGTAAATTGATACAGCCACTATGGAGAACAGTATGGAGGTTCCTTAAAAAACTACAAATAGAACTACCATACGACCCAGCAATCCCACTACTGGGCATATACTCTGAGAAAACTATAATTCAAAAAGAGTCACGTACCACAATGTTCATTGCAGCACTACTTACAATAGCCAGGGCATGGAAGCAACCTAAGTGTCCATTGACAGATGAATGGATAAAGAAGATGTGGCACATATATACAATGGAATATTACTCAGCCATAAAAAGAAACGAAATTGTGTTATTTGTAGTGAGGTGGATAGACATAGAGTCTGTCATACAGAGTGAAGTCAGAAAGAGAAAAACAAATACCGTATGCTAACACATATATATGGAATCTAAAAAAAAAATGGTTCTGAAGAACCTAGGGGCAGGACAGGAATAAAGACGCAGCTGTAGAGAATGGACTTGAGGACATGGGGCAGGGCGGGGTGGGGGGAAGGTAAGCTGGGATGAAGTGAGAGAGAGGCATGGACATATATACACTACCAAATGTAAAATAGTGGGAAGCAGCCACATAGCACAGGGAGATCAGCTCAGTGCTCTGTGACCACCTAGAAGGGTGGGATAGGGAGGGTGGGAGGGAGACGCAAGAGGGAGGAGATATGGGGATATATGTATAGCTGATTCACTTTGTTATACAGCAGAAACTAACACACCATTGTAAAGCAATTATACTCCAATAAAGATGTTAAAAAAATAAATAAAATAAAATATATGCATACTAATAAAAAAAGTAAGAAAGTAAATAAATAGAGAAATAAGAAAAAAAATAATGCTAACAAACACTGAGTGACTGGGTCAAGGTCACACAGAAAAATAATTGGTAGTGCCAGGATTTAAGCCAAGTTTGACTCCAACTTGGATGTTCTTTCTACTATATCTCACTTATTTCTTAATATAAATAAATAAACCCTTTCCTGCAACACTGCTGTTTTCTGTTTGTTTGTTTGGCTGCATTGGGTCTTCGTTGCTGCGCATGGGCTTTCTCTAGTTGCCGCGAGCGGGGGCTACTCTTCGTTGCGGTGCGCGGGCTTCTCATGGGGTGGCTTCTCTTGTTGTGGAGCACAGGCTCTAGAGCGCAAGCTCAGCAGTTGTGGCACACAGGCTTAGTTGCTCTGTGGCATGTGGGAACTTCCCGGACCAGGGCTTGAACCCGTGTCCCCTGCATTGGCAGGCGATTCTTAACCACTGGCCACCAGGGAAGTCCGAAACCCTGCTGTTTTAAGCTTTCCTTTTGTCTCTCACTGCCAAACTTCAGTTAAATACAGCAAGTGTTTATAAAATACTAGTTATGTGAAATGACCAAGCTACATGCTTCTTCCCAAAGGAAGACCAAGATGAACAGCATAATTCTTCTCTGCCAGAAACTTCCAACCTAATAAGAGTAACAGATATGTAAATAACAAAGAAACAAGGCAGAAAAAAGTGCTAAATAAAGCTATCAGAATCTTCTGAGAGCATGAAGAACAATTAACTCTAAGGAAGGATCAGAGCAGAGAATTTCACAAAATGTTACTTTCTGAGTCCTCCTTGAAGCATTCAAGGCACTTCTAATTGCCCTGCAATTCTCCCTTGGGAACGTGTCTTCTGTCCATCTCTTCGTGTTCTCTCACTCCCAACCTACACTACCACAGAAGCCTCAGAACCAGTCTACCCAACTCCAGACTTTCCCACTACAATCCAGCCCACAAAAGATCCTTTCTTCTGGGTTGTCCTTCATTATGCCCAACTCAGATTCAGCACTACCTGAAGAAATACCTTCTGTGGCTCCCCACTGCCCGATGAGTAGGAATAAATTCATTAACTTGGTCCTCAACAATCATAGGCCCACCTACAGGGCTGTTATAAGGATCAAATGTGATAACATATAGGAGAAAGATGTGAAAAACATACTCTCTAAAGATAAGCTGCTATTTATATTATGATACACTTTACACTTGGGTCACTGTCTGTTCCCTGAACTCACCTTTGGCTCATGTCATCCCTGTTCCTATAACGCCTCCCTTCCTCATTTCTAACTCTGAAACTCTATACTATATCTCTCAAGGTCCAACCATATAAGGTACAGTCTTAAGAAAACGTTTTCTGACGCCTCAACGAAGGTTTCCCAGGTGGCACAGTGGTTGAGAGTCCGCCTGCCGATGCAGGGGACACAGGTTTGTGCCCTGGTCCCGGAAGATCCCACATGCTGTGGAGCGGCTGGGCCCGTGAGCCATGGCCGCTGAGCCTGCGCGTCTGGAGCCTGTGCTCCGCAACGGGAGAGGCCACAACAGTGAGAGGCCTGCGTACCGCAAAAAAAAAAAAAGTAAATACTTAAATATCTGGAGAAATGAGTTATCTAGAAATCCTTCAGGCCATTCTGTGTGACTACTGTTTCTTTCAGCTGAGAATTTGCAAAGAGTTGGACAACAGAAAGCTAGAGATTATACTTTCAGCAAGAACCTGAAAAGCCAATAGCTGCTGACTAACAGCGGCGCCATAAACTCTATGGCTATCAACTAAGCAGGGGGAAGCATCAGGTCACTTTATTAAAGAAGGAGGGGAAGGAGGAGGAGGAATAGAGGGAAACGGAGAGGGGAGCGACTCTTTTCTAGGATACGTGGTAGACTAGATGACCATAAGGAGTTGAGCCAAGCAAGAGTAGGGATGGAACCAAAATAATCGTGAATTTGATCTCTATATCTTTAAACAAGCTCCTTAAATCCAAAAATCCTTGATTAATTCCAACTCCAACCAAGGAGATAATACTTTTCATTTTCTATGGCTATGTTTTAAGAATGACTGTATTTTAATTACAGGCAAGATGATATTTTAGGACATTTAAGGAAAGATATCTATAGCTTTTCCATCTATTCAAGGGAATTTCAAAGTATTCTAGGTTCCTTTAGTATGAGAGTATTGAAGGTGCTATGTAAATGTAGGTCATTGTTACAATTTGATGACATTCCCCTTCAAGCAAAAACTGCTAAAATCCACAAAGTACAGAATGAAGCACACACATGTCTTATTATTTGAGGGTAATTAATTAGCAAGCATATAAACAATTTACTCAGTCACAGGAAGATCGAGTAATACTATTAAACATGTGGGCCTGGAAATCCAATGCTGGTAGCTATCTTATCTGCCCCAGTGCAGGGGAAAAAATACAGAACTGACCCCATTTCCCCCCACCTCCTCCCTCCATATCCATACCCACACCCACACCCACATCTCACACACACACACACACACACCTCTAAGACGAGAGTGCAGACTCTTTAGGGACTGACGTTTTCCTCAGAATGACACCAAATAAAGTCCACATTAAACTATGTATTCAATCCTTCCAGAAACATCCTTTGTCTGCGAAAGTACTGAAACAAAATCGTACATGCTGCACACTAGCCACTATTCACCATCCCTACTAATGGTGCAAGAGGAGGACAGGTCATAAATATAAAACAACAAAAATATTTTTTAATGTATCAACTTGTATTAGACTTTGGAATGCAGGAGCTTTATAGTTTAGTTTAGAAGTGTTTTATCCTAGACACAGTATGTAACTGGAAAGACAAACTGGAATTACAGTAAACAGAGTGAAATAACCAGCCTTAGATGAACATTTGCCACAGTCAATCTATGTAGTAGATAATCAACCTTCGTAGAAAATGGAGAGCCACCTCAGCTTAAGAACCTATACAAGGGCTTCCCTGGTGGCGCAGTGGTTGGGAGTCCGCCTGCCAATGCAGGGGACGCGGGTTCGTGCCCCGGTCCAGGAGGATCCCGTGTGCCGCGGAGCGGCTGGGCCCGTGGGCCATGGCCGCTAGGCCTGCACGTCCGGAGCCTGTGCTCCACGACGGGAGAGGCCACGGCAGTGAGAGGCCCACATACCGCAAAAAAAAAAAAGAACCTATGCAATCATGTAGGTATAGATGGAAGTCACTTACTCCATTAGAGTTTGTCTCTAAAATTGTAATGTCTTTCTCCAAATCTAGTTTTCCAAATGTGCTCATCACTGGTAACTTTTTCTCCCTCTATTTTGAATGTGTGTATAATAACTGAAACTGGTTTAATGGTCATCACATTAATCCAAGAGTAAGAAATGAAAAGAATGATTCATTTCCTATTCTAGAATTTTAAATACAAATTAACAAAAAAAAAAAAAAAAAAAGCTCCTCTAAATCTTCCTTAAGGATTTTGATGGTTGAGAAATATGCAGAGCACTTGAAAGCAATAAAAGAAATAACCTAAGAAAATTAAGCAAAATGAATTTGCAATTAGTTTGTGAAATTGCGATAAATGCATTTTGAAAGCAAAGAGTAAAATGTAACTTTGTTCAGTATAATTTGAAATTGCCTTTTGTGCTTAATATAGTTCACTTATAATTAGATGAAGATTTTGTTCTGGTTTGAAACATTCAAAGTTCCATCTTGAGATTGCTATGTACTATGTACACAGAACTTTTCAGCAAGAAAGTCTGCTGCTGCTGCTGCTGCGATTGCTTTGACAGCCTTTATCCTAGTTTTATAGAAACGAAAGAGTGAAAGAACACAGCTGGTTTGAACAATGGAGCATGTTCAACATTAGGCCAAACACTTTAGATATTGCAAAATATTGCAGGCTATATTTATAGCTCTTAGCAGGTTTTTGAAATTCATGCTGATACTGCCTAACTCCTGCTTATTGGACCAAACTGCTATTTAATGATTAAATTATCTTTTGGTTTAAAAGTTTGCTTTCAAAGGCAATGACACTCAGAATAACCTCTTGGCAATATCAAAACAGTGATGACTTAAAACCCTTCCTAAAGTATTTCAAGATGTCTTAAAAACTCAAGATTATTCTAGTTACCGAGAGAGAGTTTAAAAGACTTTTGTTGATTTGCCTTATTTTTTCCCTATAGAAAAGGAATATCCTGCCTCTGATAACCTCTTCCTGTCATGTCTGTGTATGACTTTTTTTTTTTTTAAGATGTTGGGGGTAGGAGTTTATTAATTAATTTATTTATTTTTGCTGTGTTGGGTCTTCGTTTCTGTGCGAGGGCTTTCTCTGGTTGTGGCAAGTGGGGGCCACTCTTCATCGCGGTGCGCGGGCCTCTCACTACCGCGGCCTCTCTTGTTGCGGAGCACAGGCTCCAGATGCGCAGGCTCAGTAGTTGTGGCTCACGGGCCTAGTTGCTCCGCGGCACGTGGGATCCTCCCAGACCAGGGCTCGAACCTGTGTCCCCTGCATTAGCAGGCAGATTCTCAACCACTGCGCCACCAGGGAAGCCCTGTGTATGACTTTTAGTCCTAATGCACAGCACCATGAAATACGTGTTAAAGTCTCAATTTTATAGATCTGAGGCCCAGGAGGGGTCTATCCTGCTGAAGTCAATTTTTGAGAAGTCACACAAGGTAAGCAGTGAAGTCATCACTCAAACAAAGGGTTTTCTGATTCTGAAGCCAGTGTTCTTTCTACCACACCATGGAGCTTCTTGTTAGCAGAAGAGTCTATCTCATGGTTGTATCCCATTGACTTTGGACAGCAGCTGCCATAATACCTAACCAAGAAATATTTGTCATTTGAAGGATCAAGGGAAGCTGACAAGTTGCTACTGACTTGTGAATAAAATATTTACATAATATTTTTAAATTGATCCCAAATATTCTAACTGATTCTCCCTAGAACAGTAGGGCTTGGTGAAGTCCTACTCTTCATACCCTAGAAGAGTAGTCAAGCTCTTTCAGAACCAGGGAGGAAGGGCTCCCAGAACACAGAGGCTTCCACAGAGAGCACTTTGTGGTTCTCAAACTTGCCTACATATAAGAATCGCCTGGGAACATTTAAAACTCACAGCAGAAATTAACACTGCATTGTAAATCAATCAAAAATAAATAAATCAATATCTTGCCCAGGCCAATTGAATAAGATTCTCTCTGAGGGTGGGGCCAAGATTCCTAGACCTGTAAACTTCCTTGAGGAGCCCCTGAGGCTGACCTGCAATGTCCAGCTGGATCCCTAGAACTTCTGAAACAGCTTGGAGGCCGGCCCTATGAAGAGACAGTGATTCAAACTGGCAGCTTAATCGTCTACCCAAAGCATGTGAGTCGTGGTCTTACTATGTGAACCACACAGAGCTGCTCCCCCGCATTTATTCCCAGGAGTCATAGCGGGGAGACAAACAGGAACTGGGCACCACCCATACACTTGGTGGTAGATGGCAGGTGCTACAAATGAACTGGTTGCAGTGCACTAATAAAAGCTGTCACTGACCTCAAAAGAGGAGAGGACCATCGAGCTATCTGCTCTCAGAGAAACACTTGAGCCTCAGACGAGAGAGACAATTGCTC
This sequence comes from Leucopleurus acutus, assembly GCF_964270905.1. Taxonomy (NCBI): domain Eukaryota; kingdom Metazoa; phylum Chordata; class Mammalia; order Artiodactyla; family Delphinidae; genus Leucopleurus; species Leucopleurus acutus. Next base: position 67,680,278 of record NC_139142.1, on the reverse strand, counting down.
TGAGTTCTGAGCTCAGGCAGTGGGTAGGAAAGGCTTATCAAACATGATACTGTCACTGGGCCTTTCAAGGCATAAGATGATGCTTTATACAAGTAGATTAAAGGTTTACATGATCCACTCAAATAAAAAATACCTAGGGTTCTCATTTTTATTGTTTTATTTCTATGAAGACTTTGAGACCCATGTCCTCTGCCTTTTCATTTCCCGAAGTAACCGATACATTGAAGGTTCTCAGTATGATTTTTCTGTTTTGAGAGACTATTGCTTTCACCCATAGCATTTTTATTTCCTTCCTCGGTGATTCTTTTTTTTTTTTTTCAGGTTGACCAAGAATTTCTTTTTTTTAACATCTTTATTGGAGTATAATTGCTTTACAATGGTGTGTTAGTTTCTGCTTTATAACAAAGTGAATCAGTTATACACATACATATGTTCCCATATCTCTTCCCTCTTGTGTCTCCCTCCCTTCCAGCCTCCCTATCCCACCCCTCTAGGTGGTCACAAAGCACCGAGCTGATCTCCCTGTGCTATGCGGCTGCTTCCCACTAGCTATCTATTTTACGTTTGGTAGTGTATATATGTCCATGCCATTCTCTCACTTTGTCACAGTTTACCCTTCCCCCTCCCCATATCCTCAAGTCCATTCTCTAGTAGGTCTGCCTAGAGTAGAGTCATTTGAATACTTATCTAAACTCCCAACCTACTTCCACTCTTTTCATTCCCAAATAAAACACCTGGAGGGCAGGGGCTATGTCTTTTTCATCTCAGAATTCTCCAACATAAACTAGCAAGGTGACAAGTACACAGAAAGTACTTAATAAATGTTTGTTTTTGTTTGCCTTCTGAAAGTGTCCATGAAAGCAACTGCTGGAAAAAAAACATCAGAAGGTAAGTAGTGATCAGGAGCAGCAGGTGAATAAAATATAAATTTCTCAGCTGTATATACTAGGCTATTGGGTGCAATGAGGTGCCTGTTACCAACATACAACAGGCAAGTAGCTCAAAGGAAAACTTATTTCTTTGGGAATTCTACTGAACTTTAATAATCAGAATCACAAATTTTATTTGTTGGTTGCTTCTGTTTTTCACTTGGGTAAATTCTGTATCTTTCTGATCTGCAAGTTCCTGGGAAGCCAACATATTCCTCATGATACATAACATTATACTTGACACATAGAACATATTAAACAATATTTGATATTAAACAATATTTGATTAAACATATTCCTCATGATACATAACATTATACTTGACACATAGAACATATTAAACAATATTTGTCCATGAAAGCAACTGCTGGAAAAAAAACATCAGAAGGTAAGTAGTGATCAGGAGCAGCAGGTGAATAAAATATAAATTTCTCAGCTGTATATACTAGGCTATTGGGTGCAATGAGGTGCCTGTTACCAACATACAACAGGCAAGTAGCTCAAAGGAAAACTTATTTCTTTGGGAATTCTACTGAACTTTAATAATCAGAATCACAAATTTTATTTGTTGGTTGCTTCTGTTTTTCACTTGGGTAAATTCTGTATCTTTCTGATCTGCAAGTTCCTGGGAAGCCAACATATTCCTCATGATACATAACATTATACTTGACACATAGAACATATTAAACAATATTTGATTAAAGAAGAGAACATATGTGATAAATAGTCTAGGAAGTCTTGTTTCTCTTGTCTTGTATAAGTAAATTACAACAAGATATCAGAATGTTGATACCGTAGGATAGTTTTCTAGACTACAATATGTGAAGGCTGAGAGGAGGAAGGCTGAAAACATGCATATCTATGGCTCTTCAGCTCTATAGTTTATCGAAAAAAATTAATAGTAGTTTTTAAAGCCTAATTTAGTCCACACTTATTCGTTCCAAACTAAGGTCTTCAAATATGATCAGGGTTTACTCATCAGTATTGATGCTATTGTTCACATAAGAGTATCAATACGTCATTCACTCACTGATGGAAGGAATAACTTAGTTGAATTATTTCCCCTGTTTCATTTAAGTGGGGAAAATTATGCACACCATTTCTATTTACTTTATGCTAAAAGCATAACAATATAGCAATCCTACAAACCATGAAGTAGAAGCATATTTTCAAGCGTGCATGTTTTTTTAAGAAAAAAAAAATGATCGTCATGTGATAATGCATACTAAAATAGAGCTCAAAACCACTGTCTTAAAAAGACATCCTTCTTCAAGAGTTTAAAACAAAAGATAGATTCACTTCAATACCAACATGCCTTTACAAATGCATTCCCATTACCTCAATTGTCTCTCAGCCACTCTCTGCCTTCAAGACCCAGATTAAGTGCCACATTCTCTGTTAAATATTATCTGACTTTTACTCTCCACTCAAAAATAGTTCATTGTTTTCTCAATGGCCCTACATCATGTTTTATACGATTTTATGATAGAACTTCATTAATTAACTTATCCATTTATTCAATAAGCATAAGTGGCTCACCATTTGTCAGGCAGCATGCTTGGCATCGGGAATATGGAGAGAGGCACAACACTAGCTCATCCAAAGTTCTCTCCCATACCGTAAGCTCCCTGAGGTGTGATGTGTTTGTTGAATCAGCTGAGCAAGCCAAGGGCAGCAGATGACAAGAGCCCCCAGAATTATTGTGAAGCCCACAGCCCTGCCATTTAGGCCTCCACCTTCTCTTGTTTGGTTCCTTTTTCTTCCTCTGCTCTAAAGTCAACATTTCCCCTCCTCCCTCTACTCCTCTCCTTTGACCATTCCTGCTATACTTTTATCTGTCATCCATAAAATTGAACCCATTATTTTCTCTACCCAAACATCGACCATCTCCCCAGTTTCCCAAGATACAAACCTGAGGGTCATCTTCAATGTCCCTCTTTCCCTGATCTTCCACATGCATGAAACAACTAAAAATTGGTGGTTCTGTGCCCTAAATTACTATTGCACTCATCACCCTCTCTCTCTCTCAGTCTTCACTGGTCCCACTTTATTTTCCTTTTCATCTTCTGCCTGGACTATTTCCATAGCATCTTAGCTGGTCGCTGCTTATTGTAGGCTATCTCTACACCAATTTGTTCTTTACTTTATGCCAGAGTTTTCTCTCTAAAATACAAATCAGATCATTTCTTTCTCACCACCTCTCCTCTCACTAAAAGGTACTGATGGCTTTTCATCACCTTCCTAATAAGGTGCTGAGAGGTCCAAGTCTCCCTCTTGCGGCACACAGACTCTTTGTGAGCTGCCTTGCTTTAGGCAGAGCTCTCTGAACTCTCTGGGGCTCACTCCTTCGGCTCAGGAACGCACACTAAGGTGACCAGGGTTACCCTCAGAAAAACATAAATGTGAAATGTGGAAAGCTAAAGTCTCTCACACATCGCGTACTGTGTTGCTTAGGGAACTAACATAGAGGATAAGAATTTTATCAAGCGCTGTCCAAAGGACAGTGATTCTGTTCCTCACAGATGTGAATAATCCAATCACTATACCAGAACAAGATTAATAATGAACATCACAAAGTAAGTTGGGGCATCTTCTGAGAACTGTGCTTCCTTCCAGGGCACTCAGCTCTTATGTAGAATGTTTCTATCATTTCTATGACTGAATCATGGAATTTTAAAACTAGAGGAGAACTACAATAATCTAATCCAATCTCATTTCACAGATGAGAAAACTCAAGCTGAGAACACTGAGACATTTGTCCAACTAATACAGATCCATCTCCTTACCTCCTCCCAACAACAAAAAATAAGACTTTATCATATTAAACAATAGGTTCATTTATGAATTTTTCTGAGGAGCAAACTCATTCATATGCCAGAGTCTTCATTCCACTGTGGTTTCATCTTTAAAACTCACTTCTTATTTTGCATTTTCAATTAGACACAAGGTGAAATGTCTCTTTATGGAAATCTTGACTCACTTTTACCTGTCGCTGTGGGTGTATTAAAGTATATGAAGTTATAAAAAGATACGAAATATGAATATAATCTAGTTTAATTATTTCCATCCTCCAAAGGCTATGATTGCACTTAGCTATCAGTGAAATCTCCAGTGGCTGAACTTCATGCTTAGAAAAATAGTGAGCAGAAAGAAAGGCTAGGAGCTGAGTGAAAAGCACCAAAAAAGAGCATTTACCTTCACCAAAAGAACATGTCCCCATGATGGAAAAACTGTAGTTTCGTATAGCACCAGTGAGTCAAAGATGATGACAATATTCGGCAAAGTTAAACCCAGCCAAGTTCAGTCCATTTATAGATCACTGAGCTACTTTTTAAGTGAAAAACACTGGAGGCATTTTTATTTGATAAATTACTTGTACTTCCTTGTCTGTTCCTTTCCATTAGCCAAGGGCTAAATCTCTTGGCAAATGAATCACAATCGCACTTGAGACCAACCAGCCACTGAGGTACGCAATTCTTTGCATAGACTGATGTCAGCAGCACTCTCTAATTTTCAGGATGGTTAATCTGCATCAATATAATAATTTGTACCTGAGTTTTAAACATCCATGTTTGCATACATCATTTTTTTATCATGCTGATATATTTTGATCCCTGGCTTTTCCACGCTAGGCAACTGGAAGCCAAGATTTTGCAAAACTCTGAACGAGCATACTGAGGGTAGTATCTTATGCACCTCTCAGACTGCTAGGGAGTTGAATTTGATCTGGAAAGGAAAAGAAGACTTTTTGTCTATTTCACTTGGCCAAACAATTCTCTTGACCAAATATTTCTTAGGAATCAAACTCAGTGTCATAAGGGTCTTGCCTAGTTTATATTTCCTGTGATATTTCCCTTTCCTAGGCTGCATGCCTATTCTTTCTTCAGTTGCATCTCTGGACTTGAGAATTTTTCCACACAGGCACACACACTTACCACCATCCTCATGCCCCTGTCCAGAGCACATACCATCTCATATAAGCCTTACATGCTAAGACAAGTCTCTACTCACAGCATTGTCCCCATGTCCTGACCAAGAAAGAGACTTGGCATGTAGATCTATCTATGTCCAAAGTATACAATTGGGAAAAGAGAGAGAGGTGCTCAGCTATTATCTGAGCTCCAAACTTTGGAGGGAATCTCAACTGTCAGAACATATTACTTGCTCAAGGAGGCAACTGGTTGGGGTAAATGAGGGAGTTTCTCTACAGATGTTAAGATGATTTGAGACTCAAATGCACACCCACTTGACATACTACCTCCTCTATCATCACGAAGGCAAAGTGATAGTACTTTCATATCTCCTTTCCATGCTCTTCTTAAATTACTTATTGATTGACAACTTTTGACTTGTTACCCTGCAAGCCTTCCCTCCTTGTTTACTTTAGTCATTTCATGTGTATAAAAAAATGTTGAAGTGTTGGCAATAAGTACCTTTTTACGGATGATTTTGGCAAGACTGTCCCTCTCTGTATTCTTCCGTGGCACCAATATGACACAGCTCCTCTTAAGTGGGAGCTGGATGAATGCAAACAGGTTCTAAATCTGTCACTGTGGCTTCAAACCATATGGGGTGTAAATAAATGGAAGACTCAAGATAAGGAGTCCTAATCCCACCAAGGTCTCAATTCTCCTGAATGACCTTGGCATTCCAGATCTCCAGGCTGCTTTTATAAATTCACTCTTTACTGTGAAGAATTTTAGACACCAAACCAATGGCAGTAAGTGCTAAGACCCTATTAGTTGATCAGTCTTCTAATAGAAACTCCTTAGGCTTACAATTAACCACAGTATAAAAGAATTTTTTATTAAATATATAATACATATTTTAAATAAAAAAGATAAATGTGCTTCTCGTTCCTCATTTCTGAAACAAAGAAAATGGTATTTGCCTCATAGCATTGTGAAGTTTAAATAAGATAATATATTTAAAGTGTTAGTTCTTAGCACTGAGCCCAGTATTTAAAAGGTACTCATTAAATATAATGTATTATTATTGGATCAGAGATCTTGATGATATCTGTTGTCTATACATAACACAAATCAGCGATTTCCGTGGTTTATGCTTAACACTCACAATGGACACACTGATGACTTTTCATTGGGCATCAAAATAGCTAGGTGATTGACCTAATTTTTCATCTTTCAGTGAGCTGATGTAGCATTATGCAGACCCAGCCTAAGTGGACCATTAATTCCAAAATAACTGAAGGATGAGCCCACACACTTGACCTGTTTTCAGCCTCTCTGTTGAGAGTGACAGCAGAAAGTTTAAAGTTGAGTCCATTTGGCACTCAGGCATTCACAAATATTAAAGAACTGCAACCTAATCACACCATCACTTCTCAGCTTATAAGTGAGCCTGTGGGATTATTAGCTCTGCTCTCAGTGACACAGAGGTTGTTTGGAAACTAAACGTCTGCAAAAACCCTCATTCTGATGGGGTTCAGATCCTTTATATTGTACAATTATGCAACTTATCTCACAAGATTGTTTCTAAGGAGAATTTATTCTACGATACAAGCTTCTGTGAAGCAAAAACTATTAACATTAAATAATGAAAATGTTAAAGGCTGGCATAACACAAATTGTACCCTCAGTGATACCGAAAAAGCTTATATGACTTTGGCAAGGCACTTACTCTTCTTTCCTTCCTTCCTTCCTTCCTCCCTCCCTCCCTTCCCTTCCTCTCTCTCAGTCTCTCTGTCTCTGTCTCTGCCTCTCTCTCATATCGAAAGGAGATCAGCCTCGATCTGGATGGCAAATAGGCTTCAACTTATTTATCAACTCTGATCAATTGGGAGTGTCTTTCTGGAGTGTTACATAGGGAAGGATTTCAGGGTTGAATAGGGGTTCATCAGGAAAGAGCTCTATGATTGATTAGTAATGTAGGACATGGGGGAGGAAATGAGCATCACTCTGAAGTCTATTTCCTAGCCCTAGATTGGAAAATCTTCAAATCTCTCCCAACTGATAAAACGCTATCACCATTCTTATGAAGAGCCACTAAAATTGAGAAGCCCTGGCTCACAGAAGCACTTCAAATTTGATGTCTACTTAAGTACCACCAGAGGGATTTCAAGGTTGTACTAACAGAATCACCCATGGAGGTCCCTAAAGTAGAAGGACAGTCCACTGGAATTTGTACTTTTAACCTAAGCTGTAGTGAGAAGAGATGCTGAAAAGACTCTTTGATGATCCTTATGAGGATAATTCACCTCTGAGCCACAAGATTTAGCTCCACCCACCCCCCACCTTCAGAAATGATGAAAGTGGGTAGGACTGGAACCCCTCCTGGGAAACTGGATGGTTAGCCGTATCATAAAAGAAAGGGAGGTAAGGAGACTTTTGGGGTTTCAAGAATTGAGAAGGAAGAATTACCCAACAACTGGAGGACAGATCCACATAATGGACAGACAGGTATATCAGGCCCTTGGCAGGAGGGGTTGACTAGACCGTCTCTGATGCAGTGTGCCTGGGGTTGTGGGTGCCTTGGGGGACATCTGTGTATGTGACTGAAAGAGCTAAGCTCTAAGAGCAATGACTCTGGGATGATCCAGGATAATCCTGGGCATTCTAAGCTTAGCCATTTTCCCTCCATCTTCCCTCCATCCTCTCTTCAAGATGACCATCCTGCCCTTAAGGACCATGGGGGCTGATGAAAAGACTTGGCCAATAGGTATCAGTACTACTATAGTCTGTGTGGGACTTGTTAATAACCACACTATGTATGTAGCATTACAGGAACCAATCCCCAGATTTATCCTCATTGGATACAGAATTCAGACCTACAACTCAGTTAGGTTGTGTAAATTTCCAGGAGTAGGCACAAAAGAGAAATGCAGGTCTTACTGAAGAAAAATAAAAGACTTTTGTCCCCAGAGTTTTTGAAACAGTTCCTATGGACTACACTAGAACCACAAATTAAGAGACAGCTCCTGGTCTATCTCACAATACTGTTTCAATAGTTACTATGGAAAAGCAACCTGAAGGCCAAAAGGGACATGGCTTCATGTGACACAGCAGGATACATAGAGGGTCCTTTTCAAGCCCTCAGTTACCCCGTATCTATGGATAAATTCATTCCTTCCCTTTCCTTCCTTCTGCTCCTCTCCTCCCCTTTTCACAGGTGCTTGCTCTCTCACTCTCTCACACTCTGTGCTCTTTCTCCTAAAATCCTGAAGTCCTCCTAGCCTTTACTAAGTGCTTTCAGCAAATCCAGCCTCCCTTCTTTCTTCCGTCTCTCCTGTTGTTGGCATCTCCACCTGCCCTTACTCCATCCGTGCTTCTCAGCATTTTCCCCAGCTTCTTTCAAAGCCTGTACTTAGAAGGAATCTGGTCAGCTCTCTCATTCAAAGGTTTACTTCATTCATAAGACTTGATATGCTGACTCTCCCAAGGGTAGTTACATTTTTACAGGAGACAAAATCTTACATAAAAAGGAATAAAGCTGTAATGCTAAATTTTCAATCATTGTAAAACTAATGGAGGGAGCTATTGAGATATCGAGGAGTCTTCCCAAAGCCCCTTAAAAAAGCTATATCTTCAATTCCATAATACAGAGCACTTCTCAGTTTTCTAAGAGGTACCTGCTGGGATTTCTTGGCCCTGATTTGGATCCTACCCTGTAGTTTTTCTGGGGTGGTGTTCTCTCATCAGAACCAGAACTGCTGGTGCCCAGGACTCCGTAGCAATAATTCTCCTGGAACATTCAAAGACTTTAGAGCCTGGAAAGGCTTGGGAAGGAAGGAGTTAATTCTCTGAAGTGCCCATCAAGGTTGAGTTAATGGGTCTTAACAGAAACCCGAGCAGGAGACCAATCACCTGCATTCAGACTGACCACTTTTCTGTTGGAATCCTAGGTGGTCTGCCTAAGCAGGTTTCCCCATGCCCTGGGGGGGCAGAGGCTCTGAGAAGAATCCAGTTCAAGGAAGAGCAAAAGAATGATTAATAGTGCTTCCTGCCCTCGGGTTAGAGATGGGTGGGCCGCAGAGTGCTGGAAGACAAGCAAACAGCTGAATATTGGATTGCATGTGGACAGAAACCACTTACAATTTAGATTCAATATCATTCTGGTGATTGAGGGATACAATTGAAGCCCACTCTTAGCATGGCAAAGAGTAAGCTGCTGTGCCCTTTTTATTTAATTTTTATTAATTTGTTCATTTATCATTAAAGATCTTTTAAAAACTCAGTAGCATGGTCTTTATTATCTCAAAAGGTATAGTAACTATTTAGTACCACATTTATATTTGAAGGAAGAAGGAGATTGCACGTGTGGGCCTTCTTACTGGATGTATATATTATATATGCACATACAGAATATACGTACGTATGTGCACATACATTTACAATATACAGATTATAAAACACGAATGAATTCATACTATCAGGTGAATCTGCACAGCCCTGTTTCTCAACATAGGGGTTTGGAATGGTGCAGAGTGTAACAGCAATATGGGCTCTGTGGGAGGGACTGAGAGGCTGGGGAGAGATAGAGGCTTGATGAGTGAGACTGAAAGTCATTTCTCTAGTTCCGCCTCCAGTGCCCTCCTGTGAATCAAGGTTGCTTGTGACATTCCTGGTGGCAGTTTAAATAAAACAGATGAAAAACAAGGTTGTTATTCCAGGAGTAAAATTTAGACTGGAAATTAAATTTAAGCACACTGAGAACTCTCAATATACAAAGAGAGCATATATCCTGTGTGAGCGTTTGCACTGGTTATCTGCATATTTGTGCACACACATACACGCAACAGACATGTGTGGGAGACAGAATTCCTGAATTCAGACCCGGCTCTGCTGCTAACCAGCTAGTGAGGTAATCAGGCAATTCAAGTCAACTCAAAATCTCCATGTGCTTATCAATAAAATGAAGGAGTTAGATATCCTCATGGTCCTTTACAACTTTAAGATTTCTCAACATTTGTGTATAGAAGGTCATTATCAAGCAATTAGGAGAAACTCTTGTTCTTTGATCTGACCCGTGGAATGCAGTGTGTAGAAAGGAGCCACTCTCGGGAAGGTAGGAGAAGCTCTAGCACCGCTATGACAAAGTGCAGGCCATGTCCCTCAATCTCTCTCCCTGACTCAAAACTGATGGTTACACGCATAGACTTCAAAGTGTGACAGGTTCATGTCCAAGCCCAGCAATACCAGTCACTAGCTATGTACCCTTTGACCTGTTACTATATGGTCAACCCTCCATATCCAAGGGTTCTACATCTGCCGCAGTTGGTTGAAGCCCACAGTCGTACATATTTTATATAAGGGGCTTGAGCATCCATGGATTTTGGTATCTGTGGGGAGTTCTGGAACCTGCGGGATGACAGTACTATCCTAATCCTCAGGTTTTCTCCCCTGGAAATTGAAGATCACAATGTCCACTTCAACAAGCTCTTTTAAGGCTTAAGTGTGAGAATGTGGATGACATTTTTGGCATGACGCTGAGCACACATTAAGTATTCAAAATAACTCTGTGTATTGACATAGATGCGTGCCAATATATATTGAACATATTATATATTTATTTTTAAATCTCTGGTAAGCTTGATTTATACAGATTTATAGAAAAAAGACTATTGTTATTTGGCAGTGGGAGAATAGAAATTATTCATGAAGAATAAGGTTTTCATTTTCTATGGAAAAGAGCATTTGCAAATCAGGAAAAATAAGTATGATGAGATGAACTGTACAGACAACTGAATACTATATTTTAGATACCCGGTCAACCACTCAGAATTATTCCAAGGAACTTCCTTATTTATGTCCTATTTACTGCCTATAACATGGATGGCTGGAGAGGCCCCTTGATGATCCCAGGGTTAAAGCCTCAAAGATTAAGCACCCTATCTATGCATTCATGTATTTACTAAATACTTCCTTTGGATTCCTCCACAACGAAGGCTCCAGGAGAGCAGGGGCCATGCCTACCTTGCCCAGTGCTGGATCTCAAAGGCTTAGAACAATGCCTGGCACATGATAGGTGCTGAAAAAATACCATATTATAGACATCATATTTATTTGTTCTGTTCATTGTTTCCTGTCTCCTCCTGCTAAAATGTAAGCTCCGCAAGGCAGTGAACATTACTTTGCTCGCTGATGTGTCCCAAGTGCCTAGAACAGTGCCTAGCACATTGTGGGGCCTTCATAAATGTTGTGAGGATGATGACTGAAAGCGGGTAGGGAGGATGATTTAGAAACAGTAAAGTCTCTATACTCTGGGCTGTTCAAGGAGCTTCTTAACCTTCAGTTTCAAATGGAGGTTTCAAGGAAAATAGCTTCTACTGCCCCTTAAATGCAGAGCATTCAGCTAAATCACCAGACCTTTCAGGAGTTTCTGAGACAATGAAGACAAGGTAAAAAAGTCAGTTCCATATCCAAGGTTGCAAAGGCTGTTCCACATTTATCCAAACTCACGCTCTCCTACACTGGTTTGTCAAATCTTTTATTTAAATATCTCATTATCTAAGACAATTTTGTACTTACTGTCATGAAGGCTTATGAAACCTACAAACCTGTCTTGCTGGAACAGGTACAATTTAAGCCAGTGATTGTTCAAAAGAGAAAGGAAAGGTGAAGAATGGCACCACTGTGAAGATTCAGAGCAGGAAGGTAGACAGCCCTTGGAGCTAACCTCTATTCTCCAGGGTGTCTGTTTAGGCTCCTTAGACAATGCATGTAGCCTAAAGATAGAGGGGGAAAAATTGTAAGTCTTCATGTATAATTTTTGTTGTTATATCTAAACTGATAGTTGAGGGTTAGGAGCTGAAACAATATTTTATAGAAGTATCATGTTGAAGTTTTTGCAGGTTTCAAAATATTTAAATATGTAAATTTCAATGAAGAGATGTTCAGGTTTTTTGATAGTCTAATGATTTTAAGCATCTCATTTCTAGTCACACACTGACAAAAGATGTTCAGATTGCAGTGTGAGATCGTTTCTATGGTTACAGTTGTTTCCTAGCATTTTAGTGACATCTTTTGTGAGCATTGGCTGCTTCACTTATTTGTCACTAATGTATGTGTAGAACTATAGTTAATAGCCTTGGGCGGACAAAAATTTTTTCTTCTGAATGGCTGTATTGTTTTTTAGCAGCATTTTTCAATAAGGTGACAATGCATTAGAATACTAATGGTATGTACGTTATTTTAAGATGTCAAGTTTTCAATAAAATGATAATGAAAATTTTGCATTTCATTTAATAGTTAAATATTCATGAATTTTCACAGCATGATGAACTGAGTGAAAAATAAAGAAACTGTATAATGTATAATACTAAACATCATAAATCAAGTTTCTTTTCATAGAAGCTACTCAAGAGTGTTTAATATATGGTTCTTCGTGGATTTAGACCAATCTGAGCTAAATTAAAGGCACCTAAAAAGGAAACTTGTTTAAACCAATCTAACATATTTTAACACAGCATGTTTACAATGTAACAATATAAAGGAAAATGACACATTACAAACAATATATACATTATAGAAAAATTATGATGACTAAGTGGGGGATATAATCATCCGGCAACAATATTTTAAAGAAAGAAATTGTGAAGTAGGAGGTGGAGGCATGCATGGGAGTAGAGCCCTGTGACATAACCACCTATTACTATAGGATGAAAGTAAGCATAGAAATTGGGAATCTAAAAGTTCTGTCCAATGATGAGCTGTTTCAGGCATTAGGCTAATTTCTGGAGAACCAGGCATGAACATCATGTCTTCCCTCTGGCCCAGGACTGATCCAGTCCTAATGCAAATGTCAGAGTAAGGAAAAAACACTGCCCAATATTAGGGGTTAAAAGACTTCATCCAAATTCACATATCATTTGTTGTCTGGAGCAGGATCCACTCCAGCTGCCTGTTACAAAGGATGCATCTACGATGAGTATCTGGAGATGCTGTGTATGGAGTTGAGCTACCAGTGAGGAAGTGACTAATGGAATTCTAATTACTGATCACACTGATGTGGAAGATTTGACTCCGTATGAGAGAGATATTGTCAATCACTAAATAACCCATGACCTCTTCTGCCAACCTCATGGCTGAGAATTGTTCAGCTACACTCTCCTGACTGGCCAGGCATTCCACTGACCCATCCAATTAGGACTGCAGGATGAGACTGAGAGAACCATAAGATTGAGACACAGAAGGTAGACTTGGCTTCTACTGAGAGCAAATCAAGAGCAGAACCAAAATAAAGTGGATAGAAAATCATGGAGGTTCCTTAAAAAAACTAAAAATACAACTATCATATGATCCAGCAATCCCACTCCTGGGCACATATCCGGAGAAAACCATAATCTTAAAAGATGTATGCACCCCAATGTTCACTGTAGCACTATTCACAATAGCCAAGGCATGGAAGCAACCTAAATGTCCATCAACAGAGGAGTAGATAAAGAAGATGTGGTACATATATACAATGGAATATTACTCAGCCATAAAAAAGAATGAAATAATGCCATTTGCAGCAACATGGATGGACTAGAGATTATCATACTAAGTGAAGTAAGTCAGACAAAGACAAATATGATATCTCTTATATGTGGAATCTAAAAAAAAAATGGTACAAATGAACTTATTTACAAAACAGAAACAGACTCACAGACTTTGAAAACAAACTGACAGTTACCAAAGGGGAAAGGTGGTGAGGGGAGGGATAAATTAGGAGTTTGGGATTAACATATACACACTACTATATATAAAATAGATAATCCACAAGGACCTACTGTATAGCACAGGGAACTCTATTCAATATTCTGTAATAAACTATATGGGAAAAGAATCTAAAAAGGATGGATACATGTATATGTATAACTGAATCACTTTGCTGTACACCTGAAACTAACACAACATTGTAAATCAACTATACTCCAATACAAAATAAAAATTAAATTAAAAAAAATCACAGACTGGGCTTCCCTGGTGGCGCAGTGGTTGGGAGTCCGCCTGCCGGTGCAGGGGACGCGGGTTCGTGCCCTGGTCCGGGAGGATCCCACGTGCCGCGGAGTGGCTGGGCCCGTGAGCCATGGCCGCTGGGCCTGCGCGTCCGGAGCCTGTGCTCCGCAACGGGAGAGGCCACAGCAGTGACAGGCCCGCGTACCGCAAAAAAAAAAAAAAAAAAAAAAAAAAATCACAGACTGATAGGTGCTGCAGATTTGTCTAAGAATGTGGACTTAGAATGCAAAACTGTAAATTCTTGTAGTTTAAAAGCATCATCAGAGTAATGCTTTACCCAGATTGGTGATTAACTTGGTGCTATACATCTCTCACAGGTATTATTGTCACTAATTTCTTTAATGCCTAACATACATGTATAATAATATTTACAGATACATAAATACAGACGGGAATCAAACATAGTTTTTTGTTTTTCTTTTTTAAGGAGGATTCTTTTTCTTTTAACATCTTTATTGGAGTATAATTGCCTTACAATGGTGTGTTAGTTTCTGCTTTAAATCAAAGTGAATCAGCTATACATATACATATATTCCCATATCTCCTCCCTCTTGTGTCTCCCTCCCACCCTCCCTATCCCACCCCTCTAGGTGGTCACAAAGCACCAAGCTGATCTTCCTGTGCTATGCGGCTGCTTACCACTAGCTATCTATTTTACATTTGGTAGTGTATATATGTCCATGCCACTCTCTCACTTCGTCCCAGCTTACCCTTCCCACTCCCCACAGCTCTATTTACAATAGCCAGGACATGGAAGCAACCTAAGTGTCCATCGACAGATGAATGGATAAAGAAGATGGAATATTACTCAGACATGAAAAGAAATGGAGTTATTTGTAATGAGGTGGATGGACCTACAGTCTGTCATACAGAGTAAAGTAAGTCAGAAAGAGAAAAACAAATATCGTATGCTAACACATATATATGGAATCTAAAAAAAAAACAAAAAATGGTTCTGAAGAACCTAGGGGCAGGACAGGAATAAACATAGTTATTTTAAAGGTATTTTATACATGAGAATGTTACTGCTAACTATCTTATTTAACCTATTTAACATTATCTTTGATTATGCTAAATGGGTAATCATTTTACATATTAAGGAATTGAATTATCAATGAAAATAAAATAACTGACAAAGGTAAAAAACAGAAATTTCATATAAGGTTTCCTTAAGTTTAACAGACTGTGCAATTCTAGTTCATTTTAACAAAGGATTCTTTTTTTTTTTTTTTTTGCGGTACGTGGGCCTCTCACTGTTGTGGCCTCTCCCGTTGCGGAGCACAGGCTCCGGATGCGCAGGCTCAGGGGCCATGGCTCACACGCCCAGCCGCTCCGCGGCATGTGGGATCCTCCCGGACCGGGGCACGAACCCGTGTCCCCTGCATCGGCAGGCGGACTCTCAACCACTGCGCCACCAGGGAAGCCCCAAAGGATTCTTATTTATTAAATATCAACCAGGTAAATTTTGTTATTCAGTGTCCTGGCTCTACCACTTACTAGCTACACAGCATAGTGCAGGCAACCTCACCTTTGATGCTTCATTTTTTTCATCTGTAAATGGGGATAGCTGGAGTACCTACCTTATAAAATGTTGTGTAGAGTAAGTGAGGTCAATACATATATAAAATTTATCATTATGCTTGTCAAATTGTAAGCACACAATAAATATTAGCTGTCTTCAACATCATTATAGTTAATGTTAATTTATTGAGAGAGAGCATAAGATAGAACCTGTAGAGAGATGATGGGCAAAAGAAGTTGAAGACTTTCTCAGCACAAATGTCATGAAAGTGAATATAGGTATAAATAGTGTTTTACTTAAACTGGATAAAATGTTGTGGACTAGAAGTCAGCAGAGCAAATTAGCTAACTTTCTAGTAATCAGCCTCCCTTATCCATGTAAGTAGATTGCCATAACTGCTCTCTTCCTGGTCTAAATGGTGATGACCATATGATTTTATGAAACCAGATGCTTAAAAAGAATTTATAATGCAGAAGGACAAGTATCATATGATTCCACTTATATGGGGTACCTTGAATAGCCATATTCATAGAGACAGATATTAGAGTAGTGGTTTCCAGAGTTGAGGGGAGAGAGAATGGGAAGTTCTTATCTAATGGGCACAGAGTTTCAGTTTGGGATGATGAAAGTGTTCTGGAGATGTACAGTGGTGATGGCTGTACAATAATGTGAGGTACTTAACACAACAGAACTGAACACTTAAAATCGTTAACATGGGGAACTGCCTGGCGTCCAGTGGTTAGGACTCTGCACTCTCACTATTGAGGGCCCAGGTTCAATTGCTGGTCGGGGAACTAAAATCCCACAAGCCAGGCAGCACAGCCAAATATAAATAAATAAATAAATAAATAATTTTTTAAAGAAAATGGTTAAAGTGGTAAATTTTATGTGAAGTATATTTAACCACAATAAAAAAAAAGACAAATATAAGTGGCCAATAAATGTTTGGGGAAAAAACAAAATCAAAAAGGAATATACAGAGTTAATCCAATTTATTGAGGTTAAAAAAATGCCCCTTGTCCATAATTTCAGGCACTTAGTCAAATAACATATTATGGTTTTAGTCTCAGTTTGCATGATGCCCAAGACTCTAGGACTTTGATTTTACATATTATCTTATCCCTGATTAATTTTATTTTATTTTTTAAAATTTTATTTATGTTATTTATTTATTTAGTTTTGGCTGTGTTGTATCTTCGTTGCTGTGCATGATAGGCTTTCTCTAGTTGTGGCGAGCAGGAGCTACTTGTCATTGCAGTGCGCACAGGCTTCTCATTGCAGTGGCTTCTCTTGCTGCGGAGCAGGGGCTCCAGGCATGAGGGCTTCAGTAGTTGCAGCCGGCTCAGTAGTTGTGGCTTGCCGGCTCTGGAGCACACGCTCAGTAGTTGTGGCGCACGGGCTTAGTTGCTCCTCGGCATGTGGGATCTTCCTGGACCAGGGGTCGAACCCGTGTCCCCTGCATTGGCAGGCGGATTCTCAACCAATGAGCCACCAGGGAAGCCCCAAAAAGTATCTCATTAATTTTAGATAAACTCTTTTAGCTTCAGACTTGAGAATAAAACAATTACATCACATCACTATCAAAAGTGTCCACTTCAGTGCCTCAGGAAGTCTAATGAAACCATTATGATCAGCACTCCTAGCAAGGTGATATTCTTCTTCAGAATACATCAGTCTCTTGAACAGAACGAGTGAAGAGAGCATTAAGACAAATTGTGGGGCTTCCCTGGTGGCACAGTGGTTGAGAGTCCGCCTGCCGATGCAGGGCATACGTGTTCGTGCCCCGGTCCGGGAAGATCCCACGTGCCGCGGAGAGGCTGGGCCCGTGAGCCATGGCCGCTGAGCCTGCGCGTCCGGAGCCTGTGCTCCGCAACGGGAGAGGCCACAACAGTGAGAGGCCCACGTACCGCAAAAAAAAAAAAAGACAAATTGTGGCTAATGCATTCTCCTGTATGCATTCCTGGGCTGATGCCCAGCCCCATTAAATATCACCTCAAGGGGATTGGGAATGCTACTGAACAGGAAAAAGAAGACATTTTCCTCCTGCATAAGTACAGCCAACACAAACATCACCTAACACAAGTGCTGCCCTGCCATTTCTTCTTCATTTTGATGTGTTTCTTGTATGTCTCAGGAGATAGGAAACTAATATCCTGTCTGAAGAGATTCCAATCAAGCAAACACTGCTCATTTATTAGCTAGGATTAGACTAACAGCAAATTTGATCTTTGGTTTCAAGACCTTATCCTTTCACCCAAAAGTTACCCTGATTTCAAATAGCCCCATTTCTCTGTTTTATCAAGAAGTAGCAACAATCTACTACCACCACTGTTATTATGGCATTTCAATCAACTCCTTTCATTGCGGTTTGAGAAAACACTTTGTTGAAAACCAAAGGAAAATCTGCCACGTTTCCATTCAGACATATGGCAGGAAAAAAAAGCTTAATAACCAGTAATCAGAGTCTGCCTTCTTTGGGTGGAATCCACTGTGGATAAAAGCAATTTATGCTGCATTGGACAAAAATAGTTCATCGATGTTATTCTTCAAGAGATAGTAAAATAACTCCTTCTCATCTGATATCCCAAAACCAAGGAGGGAAAGAGTTCAGATAATGTTGGGATCAATAAAGTCACAAAAGCAGAGTCATGGAGGAAATAAATCTTGAAATTACTGTCTTGCTCTTTTTGTCACAGAACTAGCCAAAGAATAGTCAGGGCCATAGGGAAGGGCAGTATTACAACAAGTTTTAGTTCAGGGAATCATAGAAATTAAAGACAACAAAGATACAATATGTATCTACCTAGAGTAGTGATTTCAATGATCAACAATCTGCAGTGTTTTTCCCTTTCAGGAAATAGACCTCTGATTATTCCCCAAGGCTTAAATAATTCAGAATAGTGAAACATCAAAACTTACCTTTTAATATATTTTGAACTGACATTTGAATATGGATATATATTTTATAGAAGATTAAGCAAATGAACGAGGCTTCATGAAAGTCCAAACTCGGGAAAGGGAGAAATATCCCTTTTCTTCATTAGGTATCAAGACCCTTTAACTCTTTCCCATAATCTTCCATGCTCAGAATATTCTCCTTTGGTCCATGCCTTATCACCCTCTCAGGCAAAAGCGCCCCTCTCTACAAACTACCCTTTCTGCAAAGGGCATGTGTTTTGATACCAAAAGGTTTCTCAGTCTACATAGTGAACAGTGGGAGTTCTCATGTCAACAAAACAAAAAGTAGGCAATACATGTTTTCATTGGCAATGCAGTGATTCCTAAACTTTGCTGCACATTAGAATGGTCCAAAAGTTTTTTTAAAACCTGATGCTCAGGTCATACCCTGTGCCCATGAAATCAGAATGTCTGGGGGTAGGAGCCAAACACAGTATTTTTTAAAGATCCCCCAGTAATTCCAAGGTGCAGAAAAGTTTGGGAAAACTTCCTATCATGGAGGTCAAAATTTGTTATTAATTATATGCCAACAAACCGTCTCTTCATACCAATAATCAAGAATTGACCAATGTTTTGATTTCTTAGCATTATTTAATTATTTAAGACAACCTTAGAAAAGTCAATTCAAAGTGAAGTTGTCAGGATAAATAATAGAAAGCGTTTCTTCTTTTTTCGTTATTATTAAATCAATACCATACTATGGTGTCACTAAACATTTTCTTATTAAAGATTTTCTTCTTATGGTTTTATTTCTACTATCATTTTCCTGACAGGTCTGGCATAGACTCTACTCATGGGGAAATTTGTGTCCACTCCCTACAAGGGATAGATTTTTCTAGGAAGGTTACACTTTATAAATGTGGTTTGGTTTTCCAGTATGGTATAGGTTTTATGACATAACAGAGGAAGAGTCAAGCCACACCCATTGTAAGCTCTTACTTTTTGTCCTCAGGCTCCAAAAAACCTTACTCCCACCTGGAAACAGTGTGCTAAATCCTTATTTTGCACCTTACATTTGTAGATAATGCAAGTATCTTTCCTCTCAAAATTCTTATTCACTATATTTTCATTAATGATTTATATCAGCAGAGAATTTTAAAATCTATTTCCATCACCCAGTAATTTTTCTAAGAAAAGCAATTTCTATATTCTGATTGAAAAACTGAAGAAATTACTAGATAATCCATGCTTATTTTGACCATCTTCCTTAGCATACAGCTTAACCAGCCTCTTGCCTTTGCCTAAATGTCACTATGCCTTTTATATATGTATCTTCAGACAGCTGGCTCCTTTTCTTTCAGGTTTTTTGGACTAAGACAAACCTTGGAAACAGTCAACTTCATTAAAAATATTTTTGTCTTGTAGAGTCTAGATGACTTTATTATCTGAATGTTTCCTTCTCTCTTCACTTTTTCTTGTCCAATAACTGATATATTCATACATAAGAATACAAACAGAAAGAAAATTAAATAGCCCCCTTCAAAAATTCCTTTGGTATTATGAGAGCTAATCAACACAGACAATTTTTTAAAAATTAATTCAACCGAGCTAATTCTTGCTCACACTGTGATTTCTGTGAATATTTTATCAGTCTCCTTAAAGATTTTGGAAGTCTCCTTGAAGTTCAGAATATTACAGTTTCTTAAAAGATTTTGGAAGTCTCCTTGAAGTTCAGAATATTACAGTTTCTAAGTCCTTATACTATGCCTTATTTATGAACCTACTTACCATGATTCTAACCTAAGTTAACATTAAGTTAACAAGTATTTACTAAAGGTCTACTCTGTGCCTGGCACTGTGCAAAGCATCATAAAGAATGTAGAAGGAAAGAAGCCAAAGATCATCCCTGGATTTTGCAAACTGGTTGAGGAGGCGAGATGCTATTGGTTATAAAGCACAGCTATATTTTGAAGAAAAAATACTAAGAAAGGAAAAATAGGCATCTGATTAAATTTTGACTTGTCATCATGTATGTCAAGATGCATTGACATTTTAAGATGCATTCTGATTTTAGAGATGCAAAAATGCAAATAAATAAATAAAAGTGCATCTTAGTATCAAATGCAATAAATAGGGTATATACTGTAACAACCAGGAAATAATACACAAAAATGCTAAATACAGAAGAGGTTGCACACACAGTGATGGGCACAGGGTTGCTGCAATAGATACCACTGCAACCACTTGGATGGTTTGCACAATGACTAAAGCTAAATGGAACAAAAAGTCAAAAGCACTAGTAAAGTCCCTGGAGTTCTTTATCATGCCAGGGTAGCAAATTCCTACTTACTACTCACTTTAATGAGACAGGCACATTGAATACCACACTCACATCTGATCCACTGTCACGTCCTACTTATCTTACACCCACAGTCTTTCACATCCATCCCCTTTTCTCCTTTCACTTGCCATTGTACTATTTCTTCTCACTGTTTTCTCTACCAAATCTCTCTAGGCAGTATCTAACTTAATCTTCCCTAGCCACAGCTCTGAGCACAACAATCCCAACATTGTGGGGATGGCAACAATGGCTAATCAATGAGGACTAAACTACTTAGCTTGGCATTCAAGGCCCTAGAAGATCCGACCCCAGTATACGTTATCTCCTACTTTTCCATCGCAACAGTAGTTCTCTTAAAATATTTCTATTTAATTGACTCATCAGATCAATATTCTCCACTCCCTGTGTAAAATATGGCCTCTGTAAAACATGGATGATTAAACGCTTTGAGCTAGCAAGTAATACAGTACATCTGTGCCCTTCTCCCACCAATTAGCTACATGCTTGTCCAAACCTATTTATGCCAGTCTTACTTGTTTTTGCAATTATGTGATTTAATTAAACACAAAAACTGATAAAAGTACAGAAAGAAAATAGTTTCTATGAAAACTGAGTTATATGCTTGATTAAAAAAAAAAGCCAACAAAAGAATGATGTCCCATTAAAAACGGGCAATACAGCTATAACAGATTGAGAAAATAAATAATAAAACGCAGAAAAATATCAGACTCAGACTGCTCTCAGGTGTCTCCTAGTTTTGCTCCACTTTAAATAAGCCAAACTGGTTTATATCAATTCAGGCATAAAATGGTGTGTTTTGGGCAGGGTCTCCAATCAGCAGACTCATACTCCAAGAAAATGATTTGGTTCTTCAGGAAAAGATTGGCAAATAAATGCATGCCTGTACGTTTTATGTTAAAATTAAAAGCCTACATGTGTTGTTTTTTAATGATTCCTCACTTTTACCAAGCTTTCAACTTAGAAACTATCTATGGTCCCAACTCAATACATACAGAAACTCTGCTCCTACCCTGGGCTCCAAACAAACTTTAACTCCTAGGCCCATACTATCTCTTCCTCAAGAAATAATCTTTTCTCGGGCTTCCCTGGTGGCGCAGTGGTTGAGAGTCCGCCTGCCGATGCAGGGGACACGGGTTCGTGCCCCGGTCTGGGAAGATCCCACATGCCGTGGAGCGGCTGGGCCCGTGAGCCATGGCCGCTGAGCCTGCGCGTCCGGAGCCTGTGCTCCGCAACGGGAGAGGGGAAAAAAAAGAAATAAGCTTTTCTCATCTCTCCCACTGTTCAAATCTACCAAATCCTCAAGAACCTGTGAATGCCCCCATCTCTGTGACGTGTCCCCTAAAGCCTTTCTGTCAGAAATCAGAGTCAGAGGTACCTGAGGATTCTAGTATCAGCCGTATCATCTATTGTGGGGACCTATCAAATGGATTTTAACCTCTAAGGCTCCATTTCTTCATCTATAAGATGGAGATAATACCTACCACATAGGGTTGTTAAAGTGTTTAATGTGTAAAACACTAAGTAAGAATAATGCCTGTAATGTAGGTGGGTTAAAAAAATGAAACCCCCATCTCCACCCATGTATCCCTCTTTTGGACGCTTACAGACACTTGCTTTTCTTTCATGGTGCCTCTTCTCTATCCTGTATTACAACGTCAGTACTATCTCTTCCCGTCTGCTAGATGATATATTCCTTGACTGCTAAGCTATGCAGCTAATACTTTTTTGTGATCACTTGCCTTTCTCTTAAATAAATAAACCATTAAATGAAAGGCTGAGTGGTTGATGAACTTCTATTCTGGTCAGATAAATAGAGGCCTGGCAAAAGAATAAGGAAAAGAGAAACAGAGTATTTTACGTGCTTTGTATTTGACTTTCTATAAAACTTTTTTCAACAGGATAGATAAAATGCTTAATTATAGCAAATTATAGCGGCTTACAGATGGGTGCATCTATACCTCTTTTTTGAATGGCTTCATCTTTTGTTTTCTTGTTGATTCTGCCTTTATTCAAAAAATGTTGAAGGGCTAGATTACACCTGACAGCAGTCTTGGCAGTCGCTGGAGAATTCCAGTCTTTGCAATGCAACATTCTTTGGGAGAAGAGAAAATTTTGCCTGCTTTTCCCCCCAAAAAGGATTGAAATTCTGCATTCTTTTTAGTTGACAATTGACTGGAACATTTTGCAAATAAGTGCCAGGCCTCGATGAGGTGCAAAATACTGACTGTATTAGCTAGTTATTTAGAGAGATGTGAAGATGCTCTTGCCAACATACATTCAATTTAGGCTTTGGATGCTTTGCGTGATCTCCCAGGCAGCACTTGTTTGAAAATGTTGGAATTTAATTTTAAAGTTTTCACATTTTTTTTGTTCTTATTTTTAAAAGCAGCAATAATTTTAGTTCTTTAGAGCAGACTCTAGGGTTAATCTTTGTATATGTGTGTATGTTTATACACATATATGTAAAATCTAGAAAAGTTTTTTTGCTCTGCTTTCTTATTCTCTTGCTCTCTTCTAATTTGTGTCTTTGAACTTCAACTTTCTCAGTGTCAGAATACTGAAAATGGAATAGCAGTGCTGTTTTTTGTAGAGATGACCTTTTTAGGTCCACACCCTTCTTGGGTTAACCATGCAGATCGATATATAATTCTATAACCACAGACTACAAGGTCATTAAGGGGTAATGAAAGGTCCTTTATCAACCTACCATGTAAGGCGTGTGACAGAACCCACTTAAGTCACATATGACCAAGAATTTCTCCCCAACCAGGAGAAACTATGCTCCTTGATAAAGCTCATTCCAAATTGTCACAAATTAATATTTATAATAGTAACAACAACTTACACTTGTATATGCAGAAAACATTCATCACTTCTACTGTCCTAGTGGGAGATTTAGACATGTCTGGGCATGTTTAGCAAACTATTAGGTTAGGCTTAACTAGGGCTTTGTCATACATGAACGGGTTATGCACCTTACAGCTCTAGGGGAACCATTCATACAGGCTATTTCACTATGACCAGCCTCGACCTAGGGTGGAACATGAGCTCTGGGTGGCGAAAAATACCAGCAACAGGGACAGAAGCTTAGAGAAGAGCAACAGTAGCATCAGAGATCCAGCTTTAGGATTCATCACAAGAGCAGAAAAAGTAAACTGTGGTCCAGGATGATTCACAAGCAAGTAAGATTTCCCCTGGGGAGTCCCAGAAATGCCTGAAAGAGAAGAAATTTTTGAAGGGCTGTAGTTCCTCCATGAGAAGGAAATGAGGTTCAAAAATATAAGTGACTTTCCCAAGGTCGTGCAGGTAGACAAACCAGGATCAGAAGTCACTGGGAGTTTCATAGTCATGTATGACCACGAACAGTCTATAAACCAGGACTCTACGAATGACATACTTTGCATCTGGTAGAAGACTGAAAGAGAGGGACATCTCTGAGAGTGTGCCATAGTGTTATCAATATTATCCTTATAGGACTGGTCTGAGAATTACTTAATAGCCGTGTGCTTTGAGATATCAATAAACAAGAAAAAAAATTCAAACTTGCATCCAGTCCTGATACAATTATTTCATTAAAAGATCCTTTTGTTACGACAATGACCAAACAATGTCAGATGTAGTCTACCACCCATCCACCTTACCCCGAAGTTGTAGGTCTTTTTAGAGAACAGCATTGAAAGAGAAGTTTCAGAACTATTTTTTATATTCTCCAGTGCAACCTGCTGCAATGAATAATAGCTGTACTTAGGCCCCATGTTTGAAAGTTTTAAAATCTAATATTGCTGCATATGTCTTCTACTGTTTACTTACAATTGCATGGGCTTTGATACCAACAGACTTGGATGGGAATTCCAACTTGATACTTTTAAACTGTGTAGCCCTGGATCAGTCACTGAACCTTTCTGAAGCCTTTTCCTCATGTGTAAAAAAAGATTATAACATTCACCTTGCAAACTATACTATAGAGATGTTATCTGATACAGTTTTTCACAGATGGTACTGGTATCCACTTTTTTAGTCCTTAAGAACTAAAGGTTAAGTATACTGCGGGATTTCCCTGGTGGTCCGGTGGTTAAGACTCCGCTCCCAATGCAGGGGGCCTGGGTTAGATCCCTGGTCAGGGAACTAGAGCCCGCATGCCACAACAAAGATCCCACAGAGCCAAAAGAATTTTAAAAATGTATACTACTGCAACAAGGGAACTCCCTGGCGGTCCAGTGGTTAGCATTCCGCACTTTCACTGCCGAGGGTGTGGGTTCAATCCCTGGTCAGGAAACTAAGATCCCGCAAGCCGCGTGGCCAAAAATAAAGAAATAAATAAGGCCATAAGAAGATAAGATGATCTAAATCTGTTCAAATACTTACATATGTACAAATCTATTAGTATATCACAGGATATGGACCCAACCTAGCCTTTTTTATATTTATAAAATAATTTTATTGGGTCTTTTAAAATTTTACCAATGTAATACTTATATAAAATAATTCAACCAATGGAGGAGCATATAAACAAAAAAATTCATAGTCTTCCCCTTTCCGCCATTCAATCCCATTCCCCTGCTAGCACTCCATTTGATAAATGTCCTTCCCCACATCATCCTGTGATTATACTACCATATACCAATACCTGAACTTGTCAATCTCACCACCATCACTCCAGCAACAAAGCACCTTGGAAATGTCAGCTTCTGTTGTTCTCTTGTGTGTGGGCACTCTCTCCAACCACACCTAAACTATGATATGCCATGGGTGGGGTAGAGGACCTCCTACTAAGAAATGATCTTAAATGTTAACAGGAGCCTGTTGGAGTCCTTGTGAATGGGGGCTCTACTCACCAAAAAAATGGCTGACACAGCCCACTAATTAGGGTGATCTTTGCTGTCCAGATCAGGACACCTGTGAGAGTGAAGGGGCACACTATTAATAGTTACAGCTGGATAACCAGGACTGTTGGACACTAACTGGTATATGCTGTCTCCCTACATTTAATTCATACTGAGTCCTCTGCTTCCTTCTCATTCTCCCTCAAAACATGCCTTTAATGATATTATGTCCATTTCAGAATTCTTCAATGACTCCCCACTCTCTAGAACAGTATTTCTAAAACCCTTTGTCTCAGGATATTAATGCCCCTAGTGGCTTTTTTTTTTTTTTTTAACCAGAAGTGCAAATTGGAGGCCTACAGGTGCCACCTCGCCCTATTGTCTTCACACTACACTACATTCATATGACCTGCCTGGTCTCTGAAGGTATTTGAGTTTACGATCCCTGCTAACTTAACATTCCCAAACTTATTTAACAACAAAGTCCTTCTCTCCCAATCCCAGTGTGTAAGACTTGTCTTCCAACTAGGTTGTTAGCTCCCTTTCATTTTCATACTTTGCTATATTCAGAACAGATGTTCAGTAAATATGTCCTGACAGGAGGGAGGGAAGGAAAACAGGAACAAAGGGAGGGAGGGAGATTTATTTGATTAAGCCAATGGATACTTCCCATGTATTCCTGCCTAATCTGTTTTTTTTCCCCCAGTGTTATTGAGTGTTATATATAATTCACATACAACATTGTATAAATCTGAGGTATACAACATTGATTTGATAGATGTATATTTTGTGAAACGGTTACCACAATAAGTTTAATAAACATCCATCAACTCACACAGTTACAAATATTTTTTCCTCAAGAACTTTTAAGATCTACTCTCTTAGTAACTTTCAAATATGCCATACATCCCCAAAACTTATTTATCTTATAACTGGAAGTTTGTACCTTTTGACCGTCTTTACCCAATCCCCCCCTCCCCAATTTAATCTATTGTCTGATTCAGCCTGTCTTTTGGCCGATCAGTGGATACTGGTAATATGAAGAGTACACAAGTTTCTCTCTACCCCTATATATTTCCCCGTCACTGGAGTCACTAATGGGGAAAATGATAAAAGCATGAGTACTAATTAGTTAGTTGTAAAATGAGAAGCAGAGAGCCCAAAGGTATGCCACAAAGAGTGGGCAAGCTCAGTGGTTGGGAAGCTGCACCGAAGTGTAGAGGGACTAGGAGATATAGGATCAAGGACTGCGGGATGGGACTCCTTGAAGAAACACCAAAGGCAGCACTAGAGTTGCTTAAGAACAATTATTTTGAGTTGCTAATTTTGCCATCAAAATTTTCACTGTGGTACTTGCGATCAAAAAATGTCAGCAATTTCTTCAGATGTTTTAGGAAGTATGGTTTGGGGACACACTAAATGTCAATCCTACTGTTAACTGCTATTGAGGAGTTAATGGTAGGATGGGGTCCCTAAAACATAGTTAGGTGTGGTCATCTTCCCTACAACCTCCTAGGCAACCAAGAGGCAAGTTTGGGGCAATGGTACTGTAAGAGAGATGCTGTTATATATCGAGATCTGCTGATCTTAGAAAAGTTACTATCGTCGGAGAAAGAAATGTGATGATGATGGTGTTGATGCTGGTGGTGGTGGCAATGATGATGGTCGTAATGATGACAATGATTTGATAGGGTAAAAGGGGTACACAACCAACAGTGAGAAAGCCTGGGTACTAGCTCAGCTCTGCTATAGACCAGCTCCATGACTGTGAACAAATCAATTAAGATGTTGCTTTCTCATCTCTATGATGGGAAGATTAATACTTTC
The DNA here is from genome assembly GCF_964270905.1 of Leucopleurus acutus. Lineage (NCBI taxonomy): Eukaryota > Metazoa > Chordata > Mammalia > Artiodactyla > Delphinidae > Leucopleurus > Leucopleurus acutus. The sequence continues at coordinate 67,652,958 of NC_139142.1, read as the reverse complement.
CTGTGTGCCTCTTAAGGCCGTTACATGGGCAAAGCAAGAAATAGATGGGATCACTCTGCAATAAGCGATGTGCTTAATTAAGTAAGTAATGACACAGATATGCTCGATTGCCTTTGCCAACCAAGTTATCATGAAGAGTTGCCAGCCAGGTTGCTAGCTTTCACATGGGATCATGTGAGGTGAAAAAAAACTCCATATGCAGAGGCTGTTGGATTTTGGGAGCTTAGTGTGAAAAATGTAACGAAATATGTGAGGTTTTAATAAGTGTAAGGTTTGCAGTCCTAATTCAATGTAACTTATACATATTTTTTAAATAACACATTTTTATGGCATTTATATTTTCAAAATGTTTTCTAAAATAGCTGACCCATAATAGAAAAGAAGTATTCGTAAGGATGAAAGGGAAAACGGTACAGCTGAGAAGGAAGTGTTGGCCTAGCATTTAAAACTCTAGTCCATTATTATTGCAGGGCTCTGAGCAAGGACCTCAGTTTCCCCATGTGCCAATTGAAGATGAGGAACCGGATGATTTTCAATGTCCTTACTAACTCCAGCATTTGATAATTCTATGAAATTACCTATGTTTTCCCATGTTTCCAGATGGAGATGACTTTGAAAGGCATTCTCATTTGAGCCAGCCCTGCTGTCATCTCTGGTTGTACTGGTTCTCCTGTTATCGATGGAATGTGACACATAAAGAAGAGATGGAGAAATGTGCTTTGAAAACCAAACATGATATACATTTATATCTCAAAATATCTGCTTACAGTTTGCATGTAATTTGTAGGATGTAAATGTCAAAGCAAAAACTTGATAAAGTTAGCACACAAGTAGTTGGGTTTAACAGAGAACCAGACATGAACCTGGACACCACTAATGAATGGGCTACCATACACAGGCTAGACCAGAGCCCTCCAGATCACAAGTGGCAGAAGACAATCTATAAGAGGGAGGAGTACTAGAAATCAAGACACATTGCTGAAGACCAACCAAATGTCCGTAATGATCTGGGCTTTCTTCAGTGCAGTTTCCGGAACCGAGTGCATCCTGTTTCTAAAAGTTGCAAGGATAGCATGTTAGAATTTACTGTAAGTAGTTTAGATACTTTAGGGTTATTAAATAATCTTAGTCCATTACGCCACAATCATCATCTTGATATTGAAGCACCCCTATATAAGATCCCACAGTGTTTGCACCATTTTGCAGTTGCATTCCATGCAGTGTCCTTCCCCTTCATTAATCTTTCCCAACTCCTTTTAGTCAGTTTTGGGAACAAAGAGAAATCCCAGAGATGAAAGAACTCTTTATTAGTTTCCTTACTTTCTACACCACATCTTTCAGAGAAGGAAATCTCTTAATCTTCTCCTACAACTTCCTCTAAGTTCTAATCAGTTTTGTATCAGGAAACACTTGATATATAAGCTGATGCTGTCTTGCCATAAAAGAAAACCTTTACAAAGACCCCAAAAAGGTGCTACTGAATAAGGCATTTGGCAGTTCTTGACTTCCATGTCTCTACCATATCTCCCAGCACAATGTACACCATGTACACCATAAACGTCCCTTTTATGAATCTGAGCTTTTGTATATATCCTTACCTCCAATAGGAATGCTCACCTATCCACCCACTCACCCATTCCTCTGACACATCCTTACTTACCCTATAATACCTAATTCAAATATCCCCTTCTCCTAGAAACTTTCTTTGACCAATACCACCCTTCATACATGCATATACACACACGCACACACATGCATACAGAGTTAGATGCTCTTTAACTCAGCTCCCATAGCAAACTTTACTTCATTCCTACTTATTGCCACAGCACACTGTAATTGTTGGCTTATTTCCCCCTCCAAATTTAGATAATAACTCTCTTGTGGTCAGAGACTGTCTTATTCATGTCCATATCTCTGCCACCTAGCACAGTATTTGGACTACAGAAAGTAGTCAAGAAATATTCAGTAAATGAATAAAGGTATCCATCTCAAGTACTGGTCCCTCCCACTACTTCTCTAAAGCAATCTTTTTTGCTTCCACATTAAAATATGAAAATTTAACAAGTTCTTGACGACAATTTGGAAGCATCACTAGGACCTCTCCGACGGTATTTCTCTTGTGCTTCAAAATGTATCTGCTTTGCATGACAGTCCAGATGTCAGCCTTTCCACATTTTCCCAGAATTACCTTGAGCTGAATATGTGCCTCCCGTGTACTTCCAAACCTTCTATCTGGGCAGGCAGCTCTGTTGTTAGCTAACTGTCGGTGTTACACTGCTGTATTCATAAAGGATTGTCAGCACGGTGCAGTATTACTATGCGAGATCATTTGCTCATGTAAAAGACACATTAAACCTAGCAGTTGCTTTATCTCTTGTCAAGGGAATTGTGTGCTGTTACATTAGAGATGAGAGTTTGCAGTGTCAACCTGCTACTGCTGTTTTTGCTACCCACTTTGGAAGAAACAACAATTTGTGCGTTTCCTTGTTCTTCTTCTCTGTTAACAACTTAGCCACTATCCAAACAGGAATCTTATCAGTGCCAGGAAAATAAAATCCCTTGGGGCAAGGGTCATTTCATGCAAGTTTCTCTACCATGGGCTTGAGTCATGTTCTTTATCCTCAGGCCAGTGTCTGGGGCACTGCCACTCCCTACTAAGAGGCTTCCCACCATCTACCATATGAGTTTCCAAACTGGCATTCAGGATTTCCCATTGTCTCATTTTTACCAGGCTTCCAACAGGCTTCATACTGAATGCCCCCTCCAACATCAACTTCTTACTGGAATTACCACCTATTTGTTGCCTAAACTTTTGGAAACCTGCTCCACTGGCCAGGCTAACTCGTTACCTACACATGCAGCAGAGTTCTCCTCCAGAACCGCACGTCCCCAACAGGCAGTCTAATTCCAAAGTCCTTTTCCTCCTAGTCTGCCCCATTCTACAGACATTAACTGTGCCATATCTGCCCTATCCTGAAACACGACACATGATAGGATATGATATACAGGATATTTCCAGTTTAAAGAAGAAGGAGAAATGATTACTGAAAGAAAAAAATCCAACTTCCTGCCTCTGTTTCCTGCAAGATTTTCTTCCCTCTTTCATCCTTGTTTCCAAAATCCCTAGCAGAAAACGAAATATCCAAACCAAGCAAAAAAAAAAAAAAAAACAAGAAGAAAAAGCTTAAAGAACCAGAGGCTCTTGGGGAAAATTGGAGTCTTCGCAAGTAGGAAAAGGTGTTAATGTTAGCTTGATCACTGGCCAGGACCACTTTTTTTAAGGCTCACTTTGGTAACCTCTATTACTACTAAGAAACAGCACATTTTCAACACTACATCTTGCCTCAGCAGGCCCCTTTCAACAATATATTTTGGCTCTGTTATAGACTCACCAAATTGCATTAATCACTTTCTTCAAGATGCAGGTTGTACTGGATAATACATTTTTAAGTTTCCTTTGCTGCAAGAGCTTTCTAGCAATGGAGTAGCCTGTAAAAAGCCAGCCCTTTCCATTCTGAGCCCAACAATGCAGTATATTCTCTTTTCCTTTAACCGTCTCCTGCTCTCTGGTGCATACCTCCCTAGTGCTTTCTGGTCATGTTCTTAATCTCAGGTTCCTTAAGGATTCAGCCAGTATAATAATCTGTCTGACTAGCCATCTTTCTGGCTATCCATATTTTTTTTTTTTTTTTTTTGCGGTACGGGGGACTCTCACTGTTGTGGCTTCTCCCGTTGCGGAGCACAGGCTCCGGACGCGCAAGCTCAGTGGCCATGGCTCAAGGGCCAGCCGCTCCGCGGCATGTGGGATCTTCCCGGACCGGGGCACGAATCCGTGTCCCCTGCATCGGCAGGCGGACTCTCAACCACTGCGCCACCAGAGAAGCCCTGGCTATCCATATTTTTCATGAATCAAATAAACAATGTGATATAATTATTTTATTCCTTTTTGGTTAAACTCATGGAAAGCCTGAATTTTACAAATAAGAAACTCTTGCCTACACAAGGATATGGCTGACAGCAGGTAGCTTTCAAAAGCAAGACATGAAGTAGGAGCCTGTTTTTCTTAATGAAGTAAAATGGATCCTAACTTTGTCATTCCTCAAGAGTATGGTTCAACTAGAAAAATCTTAGGTAATATGTGTTCATTTCTAGAAATTAAAGTGTATATAAGTGATTCTATGCATCTCAATCTAACACTGAAGCACAAATTCACTTCAAATACCTATAGTCTATTAGTGTTGTGGTTTTAATGAAATTTTAGGTACAAGTTTATATTTTCTGAAGAATTTTTTAACTGTTTACATAACAAAATAAACAAATATTTTGAACATCTATTCTTTTAAAGCTATCTTTCTTAGTTTTTCCCTTGAGCCCTCTGCTCTCTTTTAAAGATACCATGTTCTTTTTTAAAAAGTAATTTCTTCACTTCCCAGAACTACCATGATTTTTATGAAAAAAGTCAACTTTAAATGATCTATTCTCATTTTTCTCTTGTCAGTTTCATTGCCAAGCCCTGTGACCTTAACTGATTATTAAATTGAATAACTGGAGCTTGCAGGTAGCAGCCTGCAAAAGAATTCCGGGGGGAAACCTTCAAGATGGCAGAGGAATAAGATGTGAAGATCACATTTCTCCCCACAAATACATCAAAAATACATCTACATGTGGAACAACTGCTACAGAACACCTACTGAATGCTGGCAGAAGACCTCAGACTTCCCAAAAGGCAAGAAAATCCCCATGTACCTGGGTAGGGCAAAAGAAAAAACAGAAAAAAAAGAATAGGGACAGGACCTGCATCTCTGGGAGGGAGCTGTGAAGGAGGAAAAGTCTCTACACACTAGGAAGCCCCTTCACTGGCAGAGACGGCGGGGATGCTTCGGAGCCACAGAGGAGAGTTCAGCAACAGGGGTGCAGAGGGCAAAGCGCAGAGATTTCCAGACAGAGGATCGGTGACAACCAGCACTCACCAGCCTGAGAGGCTTGTCTGCTCACCCACTGGGGTGGGTGGGGGCTGAGAGCTGAGGCTCGGGCTTCGGAAATCAGATCCCAGGGAGGGGACTGGGGTTGGGTGCGTGAACACAGCCTGAAGGGGACTAGTGCGCCACAGCTAGCCGGGAGGGAGTCCGGGAAAAAGTCTGGACCTGCCTAACAGCCAAGAGACCATTGTTTCGGGGTGCTCGAGGAGAAGGGATTCCTTCCCTGCCTGCCCACAGAAGGCAGAACACCACCTAAACAGGCCCCAGAGATAGGTGCGAGCCACAGCTACCAGCACAGACCCCAGAGATGGGCATGAAATGCTAAGGCTGTTGCTGCAGACACCAAGAGTCCTGTGTGCGAGCACAGGTCACTATCCACAACCCCCCGGGAGCCTGTGCAGCCCTCCACTGCCAGGGTCCCGTGATCCAGGGACAAGTTTCCCAGGAGAACACATGGCGCGCCTCAGGCTGTTGTAACGTCACCCCAGCCTCTGCAGCCACAGGCTCACCCCACATTCCAATTATAACTACCGTATCCCCTCTGTCCCCCAAGCCTGAATGAGCAAGAGCCCAGTAATCAGCCGCTGCTTTAAGCCCGTCCCATCTGGGCGGAAACAGATGTCTGAGGGCTACCTACACGAAAAGGCGGGGCCAAAAGCAAAGCTGAACTCCAGGAGCTGTGCGAACAAACAAGAGAAAGGGAAATTTCTCCGTGCAGCCTCAGGAGCAGCGGATTAAATCCCCACCATCAACCTGATGTACCCTGCATCTGTGGAATACACAACGAATCATCCCAAAATTGAGGTGGTAGACTTTGGGAGCAACTGTAGTCTTGGAGTTTGCTATCTGGGACTGATTTGTTTCTGATTTTTATGTTTATCTTAGTTTAGTTTTTAGCACTTGGTATCATTGGTGGATTTGTTTATTGCTTTGGTTGCTCTCTCTTCTTTCCTTTTAATTTTTTACTTTAATAATTTATTTATTATTTTTTTTCTTTCTTTTTTTTCTCCCTTTTCTTCTAGCCGTGTGGCTGACAGGGTCTTGGTGCTCTAGGTGGGTGTTGGGCCTGAGCCTCTAAGGTGGGAGAGTCGAGTTCAGGACATTGGACCACCAGAGACCTCCTGGCCCCACGTAATATCAATCAGAGAAAGCTCTCCCAGAGATCTCCACCTCAACGCTAAGACCCAGATCCACCCAACGGCCAGCAAGCTCCAGTGCTGGACGCCCCATGCCAAACAACTAGCAAGACAGGAACACAACCAAATCCATTAGCAGAGAGGCTGCCTAAAATCATACTAAGTTCACAGACACCCCAAAACACACCACTGGACGCGGCTCTGCCCACCAGAAAGACAAGATACAGCCCCACCCACCAGAACACAGGCACCAGTCCCCTCCAGCAGTAAGCCTACACAAGCCAATGAACAAACCTCACCCACTGGGGGCAGACACCAAAAACAATGGGAACTACGAACCTGCAGCCTGCAAAAAGGAGACCCCAAACACAGTAAGGTAAACAAAATGAGAGGATAGAGAAGTATGCAGCAGATGAAGGAGCAAGGTAATAACCCACCAGACCAAAAAAATGAAGAGGAAATAGGCAATCTACCTGAAAAAGAATTCAGAGTAATGATAGTAAAGATGATCCAAAATCTTGGAAATAGAATGCAGAAAATACAAGAACCATTTAACAAGGACCTAGAAGAACTAAAGAGCAAATAAACAATGATGAACAGCACAATAAATGAAATTAAAAATTCTCTAGAAGGAATAAAAGGCAGATTAAATGAGGCAGAGGAATAGATAAGTGACCTGGAAAATAAAATAGTGAAAATAACTACTGCAGAACAGAATAGAGAAAAAAGAATGAAAAGAACTGAGGACATCTCAGAGACCTCTGGGACATTAAATGCAACAACATTCGAATTATAGGGGTCCCAGAAGAAGAACAGAAAAAGAAAGAGTCTGAGAAGATATTTGAAGAGATTACAGTTGAAAACTTCCCCAACATGGGAAAGGAAACAGTCAAGCAAGTCCAGGAAGCACAGAGAGTCCCATACAGGATAAATCCAAGAAGAAACACACCAAGACACATATTAATCAAACTATCAAAAATTAACCACAAAAAAAAATTATTAAGAGCAACAAGGGAAAAACAACAAATAACATACAAGGGAATCCCCATAAGGTTAACAGCTGATCTTTCAGCAGAAACTCTGCAAGCCAGAAGGGAGTGGCAAGACATATTTAAAATGATGAAAGGGAAAAACCTACCACCAAGATTACTCTACCCGGCAAGGATCTCATTCAGATTCGATAGAGAAATTAAAACCTTTACAGACAAGCAAAAGCTAAGAGAATTCAGCACCACCAAACCAGCTTTCCAACAAATGTTAAAGGAACTTCTCTAGGCAGGAAACACAAGAGAAGGAAAAGACCTAAAATAACAAACCCAAAACAATTAAGAAAATGGTAATAGGAACATACATATCCATAATTACCTTAAATGTAAATGGATTAAATGCTCCCACCAAAAGACATAGACTGGCTGAATAGATACAGAAAACAAGACCCGTATATATGCTGTCTACAAGAGACCCACTTCAGACCTAGGGACACATACAGACTGAAAGTGAGGGGATGGAAAAAGATATTCCATGAAAATGGAAATCAAAAGAAAGTTGGAGTAGCAATCCTCATATCAGACAAAATAGATTTTAAAATAAAGACTATTACAAGAGACAAAGAAGGACACTACGTAATGATCAAGGGATGAATCCAAGAAGAAGATATAACAATTGGAAATATTTATGCACCCAACATAGGAGCACCTCAACACATAAGGCAAACGCTAATATCCATAAAAGGGGAAATCGATAGTAACACAGTAATAGTAGGGGAATTTAACACTCCACTTTCACCAATGGACAGATCATCCAAAATGAAAATAAATAAGGAAACACAAGCTTTAAATGACACATTAAACAAGATGGACTTCATTGATATTTATAGGACATTCAAACCAAAAACAACAGAATACACTTTCTTCTCAAGTGCACATGGAACATTCTCCAGGATAGATCATATCTTGGGTCACAAATCAAGCCTGGTAACAAAATTGAAATAGTATCAAGTATCTTTTCCAACCACAACTCTATGAGACTAGATATCAATTACAGGGAAAAAACTGTAAAAAATACAAATACATGGAGGCTAAACAATTGCTACTAAATAACCAAGAGATCACTGAAGAAATCAAAGAGGAAATCAAAAAATACCTAGAAACAAATGATAGTGAAAACATGACAACCCAAAACCTATGCAATGCAGCAAAAGCAGTTCTAAGAGGGAAGTTTATAGCATACAATCCTACATCAAGAAACAAGAAAAATCTCAAATATACAATCTAACCTTACACCAAAAGCAATTAGAGAAAGAAGAACAACAACAAAAAAAACCCCCAAAGTTAGCAGAAGGAAAGAAATCATAAAGATCAGATCAGAAATAAATGAAAAAGAAATGAAGGAAATGATAGCAAAGATCAATAAAACTAAAAGCTGGTTCTTTGAGAAGATAAACAAAATCGATAAACCATTAGCCAGACTCATCAAGAAAAAAAGGGAGAAGACTTAAATCAACAGAATTAGAAATGTAAAAGGCGAAGTAACAACTGACACTGCAGAAATACAAAGGATCATGAGAGATTACTACAAGCAACTATATGCCAATAAAATGGACAACCTGGAAGAAATGGAAAAATTCTTAGAAAAGCACAATTTTCCAAGACTGAACCAGGAAGAAATAGAAAATATAAACAGACCAGTCAGAAGCACTGAAATTGAAACTGTGATTAAAAATCTTCCAGCAAACAAAATCCCAGTACCAGATGGCTTCACAGGTGAATTCTATCAAACATTTAGGGACAAGCTAACACCTATCCTTCTCAAACTCTTCCAAAATATAGCAGAGGGAAGAACATTCCCAAACTCATTCCACAAGGCCACCATCACCCTGATACCAAAACCAGACAAAGATGTCACAAAAAGAGAAAACTACAATCCAATATCACTGATGAACATAGATGCAAAAATCCTCAGCAGAATACTAGCAAACAGAATCCAACAGCAGATTGAAAAGATCATACACCATGATCAAGTGGGGTTTATCCCAGGAATGCATGGATTCTTCAACATATGCAAATCAATCAATGTGATAAACCATATTAAAAACTGGAAGGAGAAAAACCATATGATAATCTCAATAGATGCAGAGAGAGCTTTTGACAAAATTCAACACCCATTTCTGATAAAAACTCTCCAGAAAGTAGGCAAAGAGGGAACCTACCTCAACATAATACAGGTCATATATGACAAACCCACAGCAAACATCATTCTCAATGGTGAAAAACTGAAACCATTTCCTCTAAGATCAAGAACAAAATAAGGTTGCCCACTCTCACCACTATTATTCAACATAGTTTTGGAAGTTCTAGCCACAGCAATCAGATTAGAAAAAGAAATAAAAGGAACCCAAATCGGAAAAGCAGAAGTAAACCTGTCACGGTGTGCAGATGACATGATACTATACAGACAGAATTCTGAAGATGCTACCAGAAAACTACTAGAGCTAATCAACAAATTTGGTAAACTAGCAGGATACAAAATTAATGCACAGAAATCTCTGGCATTCCTATACACTAATGATGAAAAATCTGATAAGAAATTAAGGAAACACTCCCATTTACCATTGCAACAAAAAGAATAAAATACCTAGGAATAAACCTACCTAAGGGGACAAACGACCTGTATGCAAAAAATTATAAGACACTGATGAAAGAAATTATAGATGATGCAAACAGATAGAGAGATATACCATGTTCTTGGATTGGAAGAATCCGTATTGTGAAAATGACTATACTACCCAAAGCAGTCTACAGATTCAATGCAATCCCTATCAAACTATCAATGGCATTTTTCACAGAACAAGAACAAAAAGTTTCACAATTTGTATGGAAACACAAAAGACCCCAAATAGCCAAAGCAATCTGGAGAAAGAAAAACGGAGCTGGAGGAATCAAGCTCCCTGACTTCAGACTATACCACAAAGCTAGAGTAATCCAAACAGTATGCTACTGGCACAAAAACAGAAATATAGATCAAAAGAACAGGATAGAAAGCCCAGAGATAAACCCTCGCACATATGGTCACCCTATCTTTGATAAAGGAGGCAAGAATATACAGTGGAGAAAAGACAGCCTCATCAAAAGTGGTGCTGGAAAAACTGAACAGCTACATGCAAAAGAATGAAATTAGAACACTTCCTAACACCATGCACAAAAAGAAACTCAAGGTGGGTTAAAGACTTAAATATAAGGCCAGACACTATAAAACTCTTAGAGGAAAACATAGACAAAACACTCTATGACATAAATCACAGCAAGATCCTTTTTGACCCACCTCCTAGAGAAAAGGAAATTAAAGCAAAAATAAACAAATGGGACCTAATGAAACTTAAAAGCTTTTGCAGAGCAAAGGAAACCATAAACAAGATGAAAAGACAACCGTCAGAATAGGAGAAAATATTTGCTATCGACGCAACCGACAAAGGATTAATCTAAAAAATATACAAGCAACTCATGCAGCTCAATATCAAACACAAACAACCCAATCCAAAATGGGATTACTAATAGACATTTCTCCAAAGAGGATGTACAGATTTCCAACGGACATATGAAAGGATGCTCAACATCACTAATCATTAGAGAAATGCAAATGAAAACTACAATGAGGTACCACCTCACACTGGTCAGAATGGCCATCATCAAAAAATCTAGAAACAATAAATGCTGGAGAGGGTGTGGAGAAAAGGGGAACTTCTTGCACTCTTGGTGGGAATGTCAACTGATACCACTATGGAGAACAGTATGGATGTTCCTTAAAAAACTAAAAATAGAACTGCCATACGACCCAGCAATCCCACTACTGGGCATATACCCTGAGAAAACCGTAATTCAAAAAGAGTCAATGACCACAATGTTCATTGCAGCACTATTTACAATAGCCAGGACATGGAAGCAACCTAAGTATCCTTCAAAAGATGAATGGATAAAGAAGATGTGGCACATATATACAATGGAATATTACTCAGCCATAAAAGGATATGAAATTGAATTATTTGTAGTGAGGTGGATGGACCTAGAGTCTGTCATACAGAGTGAAGTAAGTCAGAAAGAGAAAAATAGATAGCGTATGCTAACACATATATATGGAATGTAAAAAAAAAAAAAGGTTCTGATGAACCTAGGGGCAGGACAGGAATAAAGTCACAGACATAGAGAATGGACTTGAGGACACAGGGAGGGGGAAGAGTAAGCTGGGACGAAGTGAGAGAGTGGCATGGACATATATACACTACCAAATGTAAAACAGATAGTTAGTGGGAAGCAGCCACATAGCACAGGGAGATCAGCTCAGTGCTTTGTGACCACCTAGAGAGGTGGGATAGGGAGGGTGGGAATATGGGGATATATGTATACATATAGCTGATTCACTTTGTGATACAGGAGAAACTAACACAACACTGTAAAGCAATTATACTCCAATAAAGATGTTAAGAAAAAGAATGACAGTCTTCCAAATAAGGAAGGATTTTTCTGCTTGATTTCCTTCAAACTGGTACATCTGCATCTTGAGCCTTTCAGCCTTCAAGCAGCAACCACATCTTTAGGTCTTCTGGTTCTCAGTCCTTTAGACTTCAGACCAATATATTGAACCAATCTTATTGGTTCTATTTCTCTGGAGCAAACTGACAGGTACATCACACACTTTGAATCATACAACAAGTAACTTTTGGTGAATGGCTTCCTTAACTCAGCATAATGCCTTTGAGATTCAACCAAGTCATTGCATTATACCAATAGTCCATTCCTTTTTTTTCTAAGTGGTATCCCATTGTACAGAAGGACACTTGGGTTGTTTCAAGTCTTGGGCAAATACAAATAAAGCTGCTATAATCATTCAGCTTTTTTGTGTGTGAACTTATGCTTCTTGAAGCATAAGTCCAAGGTAGAGACTAATTACTGTGAATGTTTAGCTTATAAGAAACTGCCAAACTATTTTACAGAGGGGCTTTACCATTTTGCATTCCCACCAATAATGAATGAGAGTTCTAGTTACTCTGCATCCTTAGAGGCAAATGATATTAACAATTTCCTTTTAACCATTTTAATAAATGTGTAGTGGTATCTGATCATGGTTTTAATCAATGGCTAATAATATTGAACATCTTTTCATGTGTTTGTTTGCCATCCTTATATCCTCTTTGGTGAAGAGTTTGTTCAATTATTTTGTCCATTTTAAATTGGATTCTTTTTGTTGTTGTTGAATTTTGACAGTTCTTTATATTTTATGTATAGATTTTCTTTGTTGGATATATATTTTGTAAAATTTTCTTCTATGCCAGCAATTTGTCTTTTCCTTTTTACTGTGTATTTTGCAGAGCAAAATTCGTAATTTTTTTGAAATCCACATTATCAGTTTTTTCTTCCAGAGGTTGTGATTTTTGTGTCACAAAATTTTTCTATGTTTTATTCTAAAAGATTTAAAATTTTATGTATTACATTTAGATCTACAGTCCATTTTGAATTAATTTTTATATAAAGTATGGAGTTTAGATTAACGTTCTCTGTTTTCAGCATTTGTTTAAAAGATCATACTTTCCCCATTGAATTTCTTTTGCAGCAATGTTAAAAAAAATCATGTAATTTGAAGCTTTATTGTTAGATGAGTACACATGTAGGGTTGTTATATCTTCTTGTAGACTTGACTCATTTTGTAATGTCCCTCGTTATTCCTCGTAATTTTCTATACTTTAAAATTTACTTTTTCTGTTATTAATATAACCACCTCACCTTTTTTCTGATGAATGTGTGTACAGTATATCTTTTCCTACCCTTTTAATTTTAATCTTTCTGTATTATATTTCAAGTGCATTTATTGTGGAGAGCATATAGTTGGGTCATATTTATTCATCCATCTGGTAATTTTGGTAATTTCATTGATTTGTTTAGATGATTTTCACTTAATGTAACTTTATATGTTTAGATTTAGTTTTACCATTTTATTATTTGTTTTCTCTTTGTTCCCCTTCCCTCTTTTCTTCCTCCTACTGGTTTATTTGAATACTTTCTTTAGTATTGAATTTTTACTTATCTGTGGTGTTTTCATCTAATCTCTCTGTATAGATTTTTAGTGGCTGTTTAAGTATTAAATACATATTATATATATAAAAAAAAAAGAATTCCAAAGGTACCAGGGATACATATACATATAAGAAGTTTGGATATATATGATGATAGAGAAAATAAATGATGTATTAAAATTTTTAAATGGAGAATTTTATGTAATTTTTCTAAAACTGAGAGATTATAGGCACATAAGCCATATTTCAACAGCTGATGACAAAAATGAGATTTAAATACATGGCTGTCCCTTGGTATCCACAAAGGATTGGTTTCAGGACACGCCATGGATACCAAAATCTGTGTAAGCTCAAGTCCCATAGTTGGCTCTCCATATCCATGGCATCTGAATCCAAAGATTCAACCAACTGCACATCATGTATTAGGTCTGTGATAAGATTAAGTCTCCCAGATACAGAGGGCTGCCTCTATTTATTGAAAAATATTTCCATATAAGTGGACCCTCACAGATCAAATCCACGTTGTTCAAAGATCAACTGTATACATTTTATTAATAAAGAAATGTAAATTGTTAAAGAAATGCAAATTTAAACAACACTAAAATATAATTTTTTGACAGTAAAATTGGGGGAAAAAAGATGATACTACATAATGTTGGCAAAAGTACAGAGGAAATACTGCTCCTGTTTTCTGCAACTGGGAGTGCTAATTGACAAAACATTTTACAGGGCAATTTGAAAATACATGTATAATTCAAATATCATATATCCTTTGACTCAGAAATTTTATCTTTTTATTGAAGTATAATTGACATACAATGTTATATTAGTTTCAGGTGTACAACACAGTGATTTCACATTTTTATATGAGATGATCACCATGATAAATCTAGTTACCATCTATCACAATTTAAATTTATTACAATATTATTGACTATATCCTCTATTCTGTGTATTACATCCCCGTGACTTATTTATTTTATAACTGGAAGTTTGTGCCTCTTAATTGCCTTCATCTATTTTTCCCAACAGCATCCCCCTACTCTCTGGAAACTACCAGTTTTTTCTCTGTATCTATGAGTCTCTGTTTTGTTTGCTTGTTTTGTTCATTAGATTCCACATGTAAGCAAAATCATATAGTTTGTTTTTCTGTCTGCTTATTTCACTTATCATAATGCTCCGTAAGTCCATCCAGGTTGTCACAAATGGCAAGATTTCATTCTTTTTTATGACTATTTCATTATTTATATATATATACGTATATTATAGATAGATTCTTGAGGTGGGCCTGTGTCACTATAAACTTGCCTCTTGTAACTATTTTTGCTACATCCTATAGATTTTGGAAGGTTTTGTTTCCATTTCCATTTCTCTCAAGGTATTTTTTGATTTCCTCTCTGATTTCTTCATTGACCCACTGTTTGTTCAGTAGCATACTGTTTAGTCTCCAAGTGTTTGTTGTTTTTTCATTTTCTTCTAATAGTTGATTTGTAGTTTCGTATCATCATGGTTGGTAAAGATGTTTGGTATAATTTCAGTATTCTTAAATTTATTGAGACTTGTTTTGTGACCTAACGTGATCTATTCTGGAGAATGTTCCATATGCACTTGAATGTGTATTCTGCTGGTTTTGGATGGAATATTCTGTATACGTCTATTAAGTCCATTTGCCTGTGTTGTTTTAGGTCAGTGTTTCCTTATTGATTTCCTCTCTGGATGATCTATCCATTGCTATAAGAGGGATATTGAAGTCCCCTACTATTATGATATTACTGTCAATTTCTGTTTTTAATGTCTGTTAATATTTGCTTTATATTTTAGGTGCTCCCATATTGGGTGCATAAAGATTTACAAGTGTTACATCCTCTTGTTGGATTGATCCCTTTATCATTATGTAATGCCCTTCTTTGTGTCTTGTTACAGGCTTTAAGTCTATTTTGTCTGATGTAAGTATTGCTACCCCAGCTTTTTTTTTCATTTAGATTTGAATAAAATATCTTGTCATTCCTTCACTTTCAGTCTCTGTCCTGAGATCTGAAGTGAATCTCTTGTAGGCAGCATATAGACAGGTTTTGTTTTTTTATATCCATTCAGCCATCCTATGTCATTTGATTGAAGCACTCATGTTTAATTATTGATAGGTGTGTGCTTATTGCCATTTTATTCATTGTTTTTGTAGCTCTTTTCTGTTTCCTTCTCTTGCTCTCTTCCTTTGTGCTTTGATGACTTTCTTTAGTGTTAGGTTTGGAGTCCTTTCTCTTTGTTTTTTGTGTATCCTTTATAGGTTTTTGGTTTGTGGTTACCATGAGGTTCCTGTATAACAACCTACGTATATAGATGTCTATTTTAAGTTGATTGTCACCTAAGTTCAAATGCATTCTAAAAATACTACATTTTTACTCCCTCTACCCCAGTGTTTTACTTTATTGACATCATATTTTACACCTTTTAATTTTGTGTATCCCTCCACTAATTATTGTAATTATAGTTTATCTTATTACTTTTGTCTTTTAACCTTCATACTAGCTTTGTAAGTGGTTGAGCCACTACTTTTATTATATGTTTGCTTTTACCAGTGTGATTTTTTTCTTTCATATATTTTCTCATTTCTAGTTATGGCCTTTTCTTTTCCCTTAAGGAAGTCCCTTTAACATTTCTTGTATAGCCAGTTTAGTGGTGAAGAACTCCTCTAGCTTTTGCTTATCTGGAAAACTCTTTCTCTCTCCTTCAATTTTAAATGATAATCTTGCTGAGTATTCTTGTAAGTGTTTTTTTCTCCTTTCAGCACTCTTGCTGAGTAGAGTATCCTTGGAAGTTTTTTTTTTTTTTTTCCTTTCAGCACTTTGACTATATTATGCCACTCTCATCTGGCCTGTAAAGCTTCTGCTGAAAAATCAGCTGATAGCATTATGGGGATTCCCTTGTACATAACTAGTTGTTTTTTTCTTGCTGCCTTTAAGATTCTCTCTTTATCTTTAATTTTTGACATTTTAATTATAATGTGCTTTGTTGTGGGTCTCCTTGGGTTTATCTTGTTAGGATTCTCTGTGCTTCCTTGAGTTGAATGTCTGTTTCCTTTGCCAGATTAGGCAAGTTTTCAGCCACTATTTCTTCAAATAAGTTTTCTGTCCCTTTCTCTCTCTCTTCTCCTTCTGGGACTCCTATAATGCAAATGTTAGTACACTTGAAGTTGTCCCAGAGATCCCTTAAACTACCCTCATTTTTAAATTTTTTTTTACTTTCTGCTGTTTCTATTGGGTGATTTCTACTACCTCATCTTTGAGATCACTGATCCATTCTTCTGCATCATCTAATCTGCTGTTGATTCCATCTTATGTATTTTTCATTTCTGTTATTGTATTCTTCAGCTCCGATTTGTTCTTTTTTACATTTTCCATCTTTTTGTTAAAGTTCTCCCTGTGTTCATCCATTTTTCTCCAAACTTCAGGGAGCATTATTTTGAACTCTGTATCAGGTAAATTACCTAGCTCTGTTTTGTTTAGTTCTTTTTCTGAGGTTTTGTCTTGTTTTGTTTGGAACATATTCCTCTGTCTCATTTTGTCTAAATCTCTGTGTTTGTTTCTATGTATTAGGTGAATCAGCTATGTTTCCTGGTCTTAAAAGAGTGGCCTTATGTGGAAGGCTTCCTGATGGGCCCAAAAGAGCAATCCCCTCTGGTTACCAGAGCCAGGCACTTCAGAGGTATCCCATGTTGGGCTGTGTGCACCCTCCTGTTGTGGCAGTACCATGGTTGCTGTGGGTGTGTTGGTGGGCTGGGCTGGCCCCCTGTGGTGGGAGCCACTTAGGAGTGGGTTACCAGCTGGTGCAGGGTGAGTGGTGCTAGCAAGGTAGATGGCAAATGTCAGAAATGGTGCCCTCCAGCACTGGGCCAGCTAAGTAGAGGGAGAATTTTTAAAATAGTGCCTACCAGTGCTTTGTTTCCCAGAGAAAGTTCCATCAGATCCCTGCCCCTTCAGCACTTACCCTAAAAGTAGGCAATGAATCTCCTTCATATATGATCCAGATGCTTTTCAAATTGCTGCCTCCATACTGGGACTCAGAGCAAGTGGGTTTGTGCACAAACCCTTTAAGAGCAGAGTCTCCTTTTCCTATAGCTCTCTGGCTCTTCCAGATGTAAACCCCACTGGTTTTCAAAGCCAACCGTTATAGGGGCTTTTCTTCCTGGTGCAGGCCCCCAAGGCTAGGCTGCCCAATATGGAACTCAGACCCTTCACTCCTTAGGGAGGACCTCCACTGTTCTGATAACACCTCCCACTTGTGGGTTGCCATGCCAGTGGTATAGGTCCTGACTAGACTGCATCTCTGGCCCTCCTACCCATCTCGATGTGTTTTTTACTTTATATTCTTAGTTGTAAAAGAGCTGTTCTACTAGTCTTCAAGTCGTTCTCAGAGAGTTATCCTATATGTAGTTGTAGTTCTTGTGTGTCCATGGGAGGAGGTGAGTTCAAGATGTTCCTACTCCACCATCTTGATCCCCAGCAACTTTATCCTTATAAATGTATATGCACATATACTAACACAAATATACGTACAAAAATATTTTCTGACTGAGTGTTGAGCACTAGCCCTGGAATAAGACAGACCTGAGTTTTGGAATTGCAACTCCATTACTTCCTAGATATGTGACCTTGGACAAATTACTAAGGACATCTAGATTTCACTGTCCTCATCTGCAAGGTTATTTTGAGAATTAAATGAAATGAGGCCTATGGAGCATGTAACAAACTGTCTGGCACCTCATAAGTACTTATGAGGTGTTTATTACTCTTCATAGTGATGATAATATTATTATAAATACTATGCAGCATCATTTATAGTAGCAAAACACCCAACTATCTGTCAATTGTGGAATCAGTTAAATAAACTTAGGTCCATTCAACAGAATAAAACATAGTTATTTAAAAATGAGATCATTATACATAGAAATAGAGCCAAGATATTCTATGAAAAAAATCAAGTTTCAGTATTAAAAGTATTATTCTATATATGTGAAAAGACATAATAATACATTTTTATTAGGATATATAGAGAGAGAAGGAGAGAAAGATGGAGCAAATGTGAGTAACAGATACAAGAATATGGACCAAAATATCAGTAGTGATTATCTCTGGAAAATGGATTAATGGGGCATTTTAATTTTCTTCTCCATTATAAATCTCTATATTTTATTTTTTTAAATGAGAACATATTATTACTTCTGTAATTAATAAAAAGATTATTTTGAAAGAGTAAAAATGAATTCAATACATAATTCTTCATATTGAAACTTCAACTCAGAGAAAATAAGATGTGTATTCTTATCAACTCTTAGCAAATAAAGCTGTTTCAAGATGAAATACTCAAGTATAAAGGGAGCTTTATTCTTTTCCCCTACCTTAGCTTAGGCCTGCTTGTTTGTTTCAGTGTATTGAATATGTAGGGCATTGAAAGAAAAACTCAAGGATGATAGATACATATAAAACACACAGGAATATTTTTAAATGAGTCAACATGAACAGAGAGATATAATTTATTAAACTAGCTGTTTTCTATTTTTCAATTATATATATGAAGGATTATCTGGATCATTTTCATCCTCAGATTCCCAGAATCTACTTTATAGAAAGTGTTCAAATCTAACCCAATCTAACTCTTACTTCTATGAGGAAACTGAGTCTCAGAGAAGGTGAGTTGCCCCCCGTGGTCAGATTGCTGGTTAGTGGCAGAGTCAGGTCTTAACCCAGGTCTTCCACTTGCAATTCAATTTCCCTTCCTACTCAAGTTGTTCCTTCCCCAAACAGTGTTACTAAGTAGATAAATTGGCCTAGATTCTTCCCTCCTTAAGGGCAGTGGTGATAAGAGGGAAAACTCTAATAAAGCTATACAACTTTATAATTTTATTTCATCCTAAATTGTTTCCTCAGTGAGTATTTTAAATGTAAAATACTAGGCAACTGGAGTGTCTACTATTATTGTGTCCCTTTAAAGATTCTTCTGCCTTACTAACTTTCTTCTGGTCACTTGATAAATCAAGGATGTCTGATATCTTTGTGTTAACTTTACCTAGGAAAAACTAAAAAAGGACAGAAGAAAACTTTCTCAAAATATAAACTAGATTGGAATACCATTATGAATTTGGAAGTGTGATCCCCTTCTTTGAATGGCTTTTTCCGTTTCTTCTGCCCATTCAAACAAATTTCTTCTTAGTCATGATTTAATGCACTTCCTCTGCCTTAGCTATGGCAGCACTTATCACAAAGGAGATATAAATGTCAAAGCTAAAGAAAGGTAAATGAAAGGGAATGAAGGATCCAAGCACAAGGGATAAACAGGCAATGCCAACCAAGGAGAAAGTGAACTCTGAGCAGTGGTAGGAATTTTACTTAGCTGAATTTACTTAACATGGTGGCAAATGTAAGCGTGGCATAACACATAAGGTTTTTATGAGACCTGATATTTTTCCCCTAGATTCGAGTCCATCCGAATTTAAGCAGGCAGAAGAATGATTGATTCAACAGTATATCTTTTACTTAATTCAGCCCCAGTTAAGTTTTTCCCCCTATTACCATGTTACACAAGGGCAACCCCACACTGGCATTTGGTTGTTAATTACATTTGATGTGCAGTAACACAAGAGAGCTAATTAACTTTCATCAAAAAAGCTTTATTTACTGTGACAAATTAAATAAACTCATAAAGTGTTCAGTCACAATGGCTCTCAGTTATTATGCAGTCCAAGTAATGTAGTGCAAACATATTCCCAGGCCTCTCTCAGGTATCACTTCAGTCTCGCAGCCCTTCTGCACATGCAGATTATAAATGGATCTTTTTAATGAATAGAACTGAAAGTCAACTGCTCTTTGTTTTGCTTTGTTTTATGTATGTGTGTGCATGCGTGTGTTGAGTGTGTATGTGTTCTCTAAGGTACAGCTGGATACATTGGTCATATTTAATTTCCTTAATCCTTGCTTACTTCACAGTTCAACAGATTTTTCCTGGACTTTAATCAGAGAACTGTCATAAAGCAAAAAGGGAAAAAATGTTTATTGTTCCAAAGCCCATACTCTCTGTTAAGCATGACTGCCTAAAACTGGTCACCTTCAGACTCTTCTTCCAGATAGTGTTGACTCTTTAACAGAACATCACTACTCTATGATGACTCAAAAACAGTGCCTTTATCTTTTCGTAGAGTAAAAGGATAAGATTAGCTTCCTCAGCCAACAGAAAACAACAGAAGAACTGAGTGTCTTTGGAGCAAGTTTTCTTGCTTTGGAAAAACTAGTTGTAATTTCCACCATTCTTTGCAAAACAGGGTTTAAAATTCATTACCTGTGGTACTTATTTAAGAAAATACATTCTCCTTCTATTTAGTTAATTGTTAAGGTAATTATTTGAGGCTGGTAGCATAGCAAAGTGGAAAAAACCACTGAACTTGAAACCAGAGGATAATAGTAACTAGCTCATACAGCTAAATAAGTGGCAGAACCAGGACTAACTCAGAAGCTTGCCATCAACTATTAACAGCAAAGCAACTTTGGGCAAGTTATTGAACTCGCATTTCCTTTTCCACAAAATGTAGACAACATTTAAGAATGCTTATAAATGGGAATTACAATAAATGAAACTGTAAATTGTTGATGTCATTATGAACATTTGTTGACTGGCTTCACCAAAAAAAATCATAATGAAAGTCTCTGAATTGCCATCTTTCAATAGTAGAGTTCTATATCTATAGGCTAAGAAATGACTAGGGAAAAGGACTTTCTTGAAGAACAAAATGTTTCCTTATCTACACGACAACTCAGAATAGCAGTATCTCTTGAAGAGACTACTGTTCTGTGTACTTTGAGTAAAGAGGAGAAGAACTGAGAAACCGAAGCAAGGTCTAGGGAAACTGTTGGCTCTCTGATAACCTCCCCAGGCATTTCTGAAAGTGAGCCATCCTTGAGTCCCTCGTAGAGCCCTCCAAGAGAAATAAAGGCAAAAGATTGCCTTGGAATTGATCTTCCTTTAAAACTGAACTGAGTGGCCTCTACAAATTTAGCCCAGGAGTCATGTTTGGTCATTTCCCATTAAACCTCAATCCAAAAGGAAGTCATGCTTCCCAGAGATGGATGGGAAGACACCCTCAGGGCAGGATGTCTTTCTGGAATAAGCTGTAGTTTGTAGCTGAGGTCCAGAGTCACTCTGTTCCTGAAGGACTTCTATCCTCCTTCTACCTAATCAGTGTTTTTGTCTTTGGGACAGACATCAAGTTCAGGTAAAAAAGGCTCACCAATAATGCACTGTATCTGGCAATAGGTCACAGCAGGTTCTGGTAAAGAAGTCACAGTAGGAAATGCAGCTGAGTGTGGGCATAACAAAATGTCCTTTATTTACAGGAGCATAACCTGTAATACACAGTTTCAACACTGAGGTACACCATAGTGAGTCTAAAAGACTGCTGATTCTCTAATGGAAACTTTGAGTGATTCCAAAGGTCTAGGGTCTTGTACGCTGGGTGATTATTATACACTAACAAGGCAATATGAGTATTTTACCTCAGAATATTCATAAAAACAATGGCACACTTCTACCCCTGCCAACATTTCCTTTCCAGGGCACTACAGTTCACAACTGTCACATAGGTCTTCTAATTGAAAAGATGACAAAAGACTGAACAATTTTGTTTTTCACTAACTGCCTTCTTCATAAACTACATCTCACTTAAGGGGCTCCCAAAGACCTATACTTCATAAGCAGAACCATTTGCCTCCCCCTCCCTCAGGAAAATTATGAGATAAAATGAAAACAAAGACTCAAAACAGAAATAAAGCCTGAAATAGATCATCTGTGCAAATGGAGAGATACAACTAGCAATACTGAAAAATCTTATAGCCTAGTCTACAAGGAACAATCTTATAGTTCTCTATCCCATCAGGAAAGATAGGCACATAAGAGGCTGACCAATTTACTATAAACAGCCCTTTTTATGCTAGACTGATTGCAGAGATGTTACTATAATGGAGAATTCTGAAGAGGACATTAAAATACAACTACAATGCCAAATGGAGTAGTTGATTTTTAGAGCTTTATTCAGACTGAACGTGACACTACCTTCTGCGTATGGAAGTGTCCATGGGTGGCCATTAAATCAAACTGAGTATCTTACAAGCCTATTCATATTTACCAGAGTATGGTGGCTCTTTTAACCAATTCTGCAAGTGCATATTGCAGGGACCTAGAGGGGATGTAAAGACCCTTCTAACACTGTTCGGAGCTCTCTTTGATTACAATGCTCCCTGTGGGACTACAGGAGTTACTCACCACTCCCCACTCCCCATTTTGAATGTTAAGAAATTGTGAACCACGCAAGTGACAGTGCATTCCTTTCAGCTTGAATCATTTCAGTGAGATTCAAAGAAGTCAGTCAAATCAATGCCAGTTTGTAATTCCCCCCTTGTATTTTAGGGGAGAAAATTGGAAGGAGACCCACAAATCTCTCTGATTCTGCCCTGCTTCTGGGCACAAAACTTGCTGTGACTCTATTGTGAAGATATGCCTTGAGCTGCAGTGGATATCCCAACTTCTCAGGGTCAGGGACTTGAAAAGAACGACATGACTTTGGCTTTTTTTGACCATAGGAGTCTGTGAGACTTTACACTGTTGAAGCAGGAGATGTCAATATTCTTTCCCTTTCAAAATACCAAATTAGGGTGATTCTCCTAATCTGAAACATCCTTGAGGATCAGAATAGGGCTCTTACCTCTCTCATTTTCTCATCTTAATGGGCCATGTTGTATCAGTCGACAATTACAATTTTAATTGTATTTCAGGTAAAGTTTATGGAGTAGAAAAGAAAAGGAATAGCTTGTTTACCTTTAGGACATCCTAGAACTTAGAGGTTTAATGGAGTATTGGAATACAGTCTCCATCGAAGAACCACAGTGAGAGAATACAAGCTCACTCCATGCCGCTGTCACTATTGAATTCATTTTGCGAAATGCCTTTGAATATTTTCAGTGATAGCCAAGTTTTCCTACTTAGAGGATGGACTTTTAAAAACAGTTTAAATACACTGATTATCAATTTCAATGAATTAGGTAATGAATTAACTGTCCTAGAGAATATTATTTTTATTTGGAAAAAAAGAAATGGGACTGTAATAATCTAATGCTAATCTTCTTATGAGGTTCTAGAATTGATTCTGAAAGCAGTATGAAAACTTGCTTGCGAAAAAATGTTATGCTCCATGTAAAATGTCTGCTTCTTTGAAAACTACTCAGAGTCCTACATACCTATTAAAAACTGGCCAAGGACCAGATTGCAAAATATTTTACAACAAACAGCCACTTGTTCATGCAAGAGATACTGACTGAGCACCTACTACATAGGAGTCAGGCACTGTGTTAGGCTGGGGATCCAAAGATGATCAACAAATATCCTCAAGAGGACTATAATATAGTGAGGAAAAAGCCATGGAAACAAACAATATTATAATGTGGTTGTTATGAGAGAGAGTTGTACAAAGTGTAGGGGCAGCATAGGAAAGGGAGTGCTTAATAATAATAGCTAACACACAGTGCCTTTTATGTGCCAGGTTCATACTAAATAAATTAACTCATTTACTCCTCACATCAACCTTATTATAAGGTTAGCGCTATGTATCTGAGAGAGGCAAAGGTTATCCGAGGAGTAACATTCAAGCGGAGGCATGGTAACCTGAGATAGTGGGACGTAATTGAGATTACAAGTAGTGCATCATGAATGGTGAGTGAAGTCCTGGGTAGAGATGGAAAGGGAGCCAGAATGAGACTGTACCTAAATATACACACATATGAAAGGCCCGATTCACTGAGGGCCTTCGGTGACAACCAAAGGAGGTTAGGATTATCCTGTAGATGCTGGGGAACTCTTAGAGAATTCTGAACACCTATTTGCACTAAATCCCACCCCATATAGCCAGTCAACTATAGGGGAGGCTTACAAAGACAAAGGTCAGAATTAAGTGCTGAAAACGTCCTTCACGGCATCAGCAAAATGGAGTAAGCTGCAAGATCTCCGAACACAAGGGATCTGCTTAGCAAGGCACGATGAATATCCAAAGCCTTGGCTCTCTTGATAACCTGAGATAGTCGTCTAATGCTCCTAAGAGGGCCAGGCAAAGTGGCCTTGACTCGGCCTTAGCACTCCACTGAGGACCCTGGGCCTAACCACGGGAACGAATTCCAGTCAGAACCAAAGCTCGTTTGTACAGTTAAACGAATAAACGTGTTTAAACCTAGGCTCTGACTTCTTACCAGTCTGTGTGGCTAAAATACCAAAGAGTAATTATAACAGGAGTTCTAGTTACCGTTTTTCTGTCCGCTATAGCATTTAAATGAGACTAAATTCAGCTGTTTGAGTGCCCTCTGACAATATTTTTTCTCTTAGCTCCATGACTGTTTTATCACTACACACACACTTGACCTAATCGGCACCATTCTGCACTCTAAAATGTTTATACTGTTAAATGAATTTTTAATCTAACTTTTACAGCATTCAATTTCAGTTTCCTCAGCCATCCACAGTGTAATACCTAATGTTTTAAAATAATCTAGACAGCTTAAAAAAAAAAGCAGGGGGAGGGGGAAGAATCACCATGTTATGAAGCAAATGATTAATTAAAGCAAATTAGATTCTGGCAGCTCTTGCTATCGTTAGCATGTGTTCCCTGACTAGACTAATAAATCTTTGTTGAGAATGTATGCTTTCACAAGGTTCAAGAGTCACCTGGGAAAGGACATTATTGACTAATATTTTTGTGTTGCTGTTAGTTTTATATTCTATTACCCTATGGAATAACAACTAATATTTTTCAAACATTTAAGAGTGCATTCAGGAGTCTGACTTTGCTCACTGTTTAGAGGTAGACTTGGGGGCGGTGGAACCCAGCAATTTCTCTATGCTTGGATAAATTACAATTAGCCGATACAGCTAACATGTCGGCAAATGCTAGAAAATCTAAAATACGCAACACTGTGAGCGCCTGTCGCATAATAACGTCCTTGCTGTGGCACAGCCCCGGGATCTCAGCAGCTGCAAACGTTCTCTACACCACACCACACAGCACAGCGACAACAGCATGGCTCTCCTCTCCTCCAGAGGTTTGCCTTCTTTCCTTTCCTAGTATCTGGCACTTCCACATTGAGTAAAGTAACAATGCTGGGGCAAACAGCTCTCTGAATCCAACCAAACGCTGCTGCCATGCAAACTAAACAGTCTTTGCATTGTTCCTGAGGGCACAGAAGGGAGATGTTGACAACTATTTCAAGAAAGGGGCCACATATTTGCGTTTATTTAGACTCTTCCAAGTGTTATTACCCCAATCAACCTTTAATCATTTTTTTCTAAACTAAATTGTTGCATTTTTCAAACTCATACTGTTTATTGCCTAATTCTTAGGTTTGAAAGTATATTTCCTACAACATCCCCATTTGCTTTACCTTAGGCTTAGCCAGCTGTGTCCTTTTTGCCCAAATCCAGGCAAATGCCAGTGTAAACTGCAAGCTCGGTTGCCTGCAGTCTCTAGTCATCATATGTCACATTGTCTTAAAACTCATCAGGAGAAAGCATACATTTATTTGAAGTCTGTGACACTGTGACAGGAAAAAAAAAATTATAACAATAATATAGGTACCAGGAATAAATTATCTTGAGGTTTGTTAAATAAGGGGGAGGGAAGGAACATAATCCGCAAAAGTGAAATTTTGATTATAATAAATAATTACATGCTATTAAATATTTGTACTGGTTTTGAAATAGTATGGCCCATAAAACGCTGAGACATGGTCAGATGAATTAATGTTCCTCCTCACAATTCTATATGTGTTTAACCTCTACCCCCTGCCAGAGCTGTGTTCATTTTCATTTCTAAGTGAGCTGGGTAGGACTACCAAAAACTAACCCTACATTTAAATATGTACATTATAGATATTCCCTTTTTGTTCCTTTCAGCTGAAGACTCTGAAGTGAGCTGTGATTGCCCACCAAAGTAATTTCCTCTACCCACTCCCTCTACCATCCTTCCACCCTCCACATTTGACCACGTTTCTCTTTTCCTTGGGGCTCCTTTTCATCCTTGGGCAGCACAGCTTCCTGGTGCCTCAGCAGACAGGACGACAGCCTACGGTGCTGCTCAGTATGGCAGCACAGCCCCACGGCCTGGGTGTTTATTCAGACGTTTTAAAATGATCCGGTATTGCATGAGTTAAAAAAAAATTCCCCCTGGAAAAGCTAATTATTGCATGCAGATACTTCTTTGTGTGATCAAGGAGGGGACAATTTAATAGGCTCTGTAATACAACCAAGAACAAAATTGCTTTAAAGGAAGTCTCTTGTTGAGTGACAACTCTGTTGCCTGAGCCAATTAGGTCCCAATAAAGAGTGTTGAATTGGCTCCTGCTTTCTCATTAATTATGTTCTGTCACATACATGGGGCTTGATTTAGCAATTTTGTATTACATTAAGATACTGAAAGGCCGGGAACAAATGGCTCACTCTGATAATAGCCATTCTCTACACGGTGTGACATTTACTATCCAGCTGTCCGTAAGGCAGCCTAGCACTTCAGTTCAGGGGTTTATTTGTCATTGCTTCAAAGGGACACTCAGCTTTTCACAAAAAAAGAAACAGAGAGGCTAATAGATAGGACAAAATGTACTGCTGATATGCTTTATTAGAGATAGGATGCTAGGGTTTTGCTAACAAGCTCATCCGTTGGGACTCTGCCGAGTTTGCTGCCAATCATCCTACACACAAAGGCACACTAGTTAACAAGGAGAAATGAATTACAGACACTTATTCTGCCGGTGGGATCACAAATACACCAATCTGTGAAAGAGGCACAAACTCCAGAGACAAACTACATATTTGTCAATAACCTCCTAGAAAGAACCCTAGTGATTCTTTGAAGACCTTTGATTTAGCTTCCCTCTAAAATACATGTATAGGAAATGTTTTCGTTACCATGACATTCCTTCTTTGTTATTTGTACAAATTTTCATCACATTAAAAACAGAAAACTGAGGAGGTCTGCAAATGTTTTAGTAGGTACCTACACACTACTTTTCATATCCCGCCACAGGGAGCTGCCGCTTTGGTTATTTCATTAAGAACAACAGAAAATTAAATCTTTAAACTTTCAGGTTTGAGCTATAATCTACCAATGCAATAGGAAATAATCTATAACTCAGAATCTATCATGTATACCAGTTAAATGAATAGGTTAGGGACCAAATGAAAACCAAATCCCTCTAAAGAATTAGATGACTTTTTAGCATAAATAGGTATACATGTACCACTACAAATGTATACACAGACATATTTATAAAATCTTTACATACATATTTATACATACATAGGTGATTTTATAACATATAAACATGAACCTAAATCAATGTTTCTCTGTATTAAGTAGAAACATTTTACACATTCTATTTATGAAACTGAGACAAATCTCTGGGCATGGCATCGATCAACATTTTTGCCACTTCTATTATTTAAACATTCTCCTGCAAACACATCATAGAGAAGGGCTTATTGTTGATTATAAAAAATGATAACCTTCAACTCAAGCTTACCTACTGACCACATGAGATTAATCAAATCTGAATATGTCATTTGCAGGTTAATTACAAAACGGCTCTCCAAAATACTGTCCTAGAGACAGTACACTGTTCCTCTGATTGCGGTCTGCATCAATTGGTTTAATTATCCTTCCCACCATCTTGGATTATGGGATAAAAAAGATAAAAGGAAATTTACCAGATCCCCTTTTCTCAGGCAGAAGCTCAAAGAATATAAAGATCTGTTGGGTTCAGTTTCAACCTCAGGGAGAACAGTCCAGCCCTCCACCTCTGCTGCTTTTACCCTTTCATGAGACTCAAAGCATTCTCTACCAAACCGTAAAGGCGTCAAGGGAGTGGCTTTTTAGGAAAAGCTTCCTTCATCTTTTCCTAAACAATTCCCCACATAGATACCCTGGCCTCCTCTATTCACCCCTACTCTAATTCCTCTGGATCTGAGATCCTAAATAATTCTTTATCTTTGTTGACCTACTAATAATTCTATGGAAAGGAGGCCATGAAGCAGAGATGTAGGATGGCTATATGCTTCAGTTGTATGTGTGATACATCCCTTTCTTCCTTTAGCCCTCATCAGCAGCAAGGGATGGGTGAAAATAATTTGTTTGGAGAAACAGGCCTTACCGAATGTAACACCTAACCATTTTTTTTCCCAATTTCTAAGTATTAAAAAATCATTCTTGAGAAGGCACACTCCAAATCATCTCCTTCATTTTAAAATAATGCCTTAAAAATGGTAGAGGAGGCAAAAAAAGAAAATTACACAGTGTCAATTTTTCTTCCTTCTCCCCACTTCCCCAAGAAAACATCATATGCAAGAAAGCACTTGCACATTATTTCTTAACACCAATAATACCCATGAATTATATATATTTTTTAAAGCACGTATTGAACACAGACCTGGTTGAAAGAGCTTACAAACTAAAGAGAACCATGAAATACTTTTCTTCCTCTCTAAAATTTGCCATGTTTCTATTTTAGAAATGCCTTTGCAATAAATAATATATATAATAGAGGCAAGAATCATTTTATTCTCACTAAGCAGGAGCTTCATCTTTGCTATTCAGGTACTCCATAAGGCTGAAATCTTTCAAAAAGCCTGAGCCCCTCTCAGGCTGTAGCGAAGGTATTTATATAGACATTAAGTATTTATGCAGCAATTTATATTTTCAAAATCGTTTGTAACCATTAGTTAGTTCATCCAAATAACTTCCTTCTGAAGTATCTGAGCGCTTTGTTTCCCAAGCACAGAGAGTCGGGTTCAGGGAGGTGACTGACACATGGCACGAAGGACTTGTATCTCAGAAGGGATTTCCTAAGGGTTTTGTGGAAGCTTCTCTTCTTCAAGTCTTTAAATATAGGTTGGATCCCTATTGAAAAGCTTTATTTATGACTTTGTTGTGGTTTATCTGCAGGCAGAGGAACTGAGTAAGTGATTCTGGTGCTTGCAGTCCTAGCTTTATATGCCCTTGGGATATTTATGTCCACAGGACAGCTCAGGAGCAGGCTGCAAATCAGAGGACACAACTACTATCTCCACTTAAGGGATCGTGGCTTGCCAATATGAAATATTATGAAAGGATAGTTGGGAGAGCTGTGTCTTCAAAAAGGTTCTCTTGAAAATCTACTCCCACTGCTACGCCAAGGCAGATGTAGAGAACAGACCCCATATGCAAGACTGTGTTCAGCTTGAAAGACCCTACTTTGTCACACCCATTAGTTTCCTACTAATATGCTGATTCTACCTCTCTTCCTACCTTAACACTGTGGTATCTTTGGAATCACAAAGATGGCCCCCATAATTCCTGTCTTCCACCTACACTCAGGTGGTCTGTAGAATTTGAGATGCTACGACTGCTTTGACCACTAGATATGGAATAAGTGATACTGTGCCAGTTGTAGACCTACCCTGTAGAAGAACTGGCAACTTCTCCTCTCTCTTGGAATGTTCACTCTTAGGGCACTCCCTCTTGGAGCCCTGAGCCTCTATGTAAGAAGTCCAGGCTCCTCTGCTACAGAGAAAGACCACATGCAAAAGCACAGAGGCTCCAGATACATGAGTAAAGAAACCACTTTGGATGTTCAGCTCTGTCAAAGCCTTCAAATGACTCCATCCCCAGCCACCATCTTATGGTAATCACACGAGAGAGACACCCAAGTTAGATCCCAGCTGAGCCTCATCAATTCCAGAATGATGAGATCATAATAAATTGTAATTGTAAGCCACTAAGTTTTGGAGTGATTGGAAACAGATAAGAAGAATAACCACTATTAACGTTGCTTTCTCCATTTCCCTGTGTCCTCAGAGCTACGAGAGAAACCTAGAGGCAGGGCTGAGCTAGACTAAGCTAGAAAGATAGGGCTCTTGAGAATTGGCAGCATGGTATAGAGGACTAGAGTCAGTCTTGTGAAACCTTGGGCAAGTTATTTAACTTCTCTGAGTATCAATCTCCTCATCTATAAAATGGGACTAATGACATGACCTCAAAGCATTAGGACGATTTAATGAGCTAAAGGATGTTAAGCACCTAACAGAGTGCAGAGACAGGCAGGTCCTCAATAACTCGAACTATTATCATTATTGTTATCATTAGTAACATTGCCTAAGCATACTAGACTTCCTTTCCAATATCTGCTAAATCCACAAGCCATTGCCTTTTCCCAAACTGCCCTCAGCCTCATTAAAGGGGGCATCCAGAAGACATTTACATATGATCTCACCCCAAGATCATAGCTAATTGGATTTAAAGAAGACAGCTGACCTGAGATAGACCAGTCAGATTCCTGATCATTTCAAATTGGAAATGAGACTGAGAGAAGCCAGTTCATTTCTGTGTATAACTGCAATGAGAACGGGTAAGGAAGCTTAAAGAT
This sequence comes from Leucopleurus acutus, assembly GCF_964270905.1. Classification (NCBI taxonomy): domain Eukaryota; kingdom Metazoa; phylum Chordata; class Mammalia; order Artiodactyla; family Delphinidae; genus Leucopleurus; species Leucopleurus acutus. The sequence continues at coordinate 67,622,303 of NC_139142.1, read as the reverse complement.
GCCCAAATTCTACCCTGTGGACTGAGAACAGAGAATATCATTCCAGAGAGAAAGAGAAATAGAGCGAGAGCAAGAGAGGGAGAGAAAGAAGGAAGGGCATTTCCTAGAACCCTGATGGCTATCCGAGTTCTGTTTCTTGGCTTTTTCTGAGACTCAATTGTAATCCTTCTCTAGAATATTATAAGCGGCACCTATATCCTTATAACAGTGCCCTCTTTTCTCTTGATTAAGCTGGTTTCTATCAGGCATTCAAAGAATTCAAAAAATCCAAACAAAAGACAAGGAACTAAAAGAGGAAGCTTCAGATAGGACACAGTCAGTGGCCTCCCTATGCCCAAAAGCAGTTAGGATCCGTAATGGATCCACTGAAGCAGTGTTTAAGCCTTACATATCTCCTTTTCTATATCACTAAGGTTCTGTTTATCATTGCTAGAATGGTCCAATGTCCTCTTTTTTTTAGTAACAGCTTTATTAAGATATAACTTACAAAACATACAGTTTAAAGTGTACATTGCAGTGCTTTTAATACATTACCCCTAGAAAAGAACCCATACCCATTAGTAGTCATTTTCCATTTTTCTCCCACCACTAATCTCAGTCTTATGCAACCACTAATTTACTTTCTATAGATTTGCCTATCCTGGATATTTCATATAAATGGAATTATACAATATGTGGCCTTTTGTGACTGGTTTCTTTCACTTAGCATAATGTTTTCAAGGTTCATCTATTCTATTCTACATATCAGTACCTCATTCATTTTTATTGATGAATAATATTCCATTGTATAAATACACCTCATTTTATTTATCCATTCATCAGCTGATGAACATTTGGTTTATTTCTACTTTTGGGCTATTTTGAAAAACAATGCTGTGAACATTCATGTACAAGTTTTTGTGTGGATATATGTCTTCATTTCTCTCCAGTATATATCTAGGGATAGAATTGCTGGGTCATATGGTAAATCTATGTTTAACAGCCAGACTGTTTTCCAAAGTAAAGGCACCATTTTATATTCCCTCCAGCAGCATATTGAAAGGGTTCCAATTTCTCCACATCCTTATCAACATTTGCTATTCTTTGTTTGTTTAATTATAACAATCCCAGTGTAATGTGAAGTGGTATCTCACTGAGTTTTATTTGCATTTCCCTGATGATTAGTGATGTTGAAAATCTTCTCATGTGCTTATTGGTCATATGTATATCTTGTTCGGAGAAATATCTATTCAGATCCTTTGCCTATTTTTTAATTGGGATGTTTGTCTTTTTGTTGTTGAGTTGTAAGACTTCCTTACGTATTGTACCTACAAATCCCTTATCAGATATATGATTTGTAAATACTTTCTCCCAATCCCTGGGTTGTCTTTTCACTTTCTTCATAATGACCTTTGAAGCAAAAAAGTTTTTAACTTTGATGAAGTCCAACTTATCTTTTTTTGGTTGCTTGTGCTTTTTATGTCATATCTAAGAAACCATTGCCAAAACCGAAGTCACAAGGATTTACCCCTGTTTTCTTTTAACATTTTATAGTTTTAGCTATAAAACTTTAGGTCTTTGATCCATTTTGAATTAACTATTTTATATGGAGGTAGGGATCCTACTTCATTCTTTTTGCATGTGAACATCCACTTGCCCCAACACCACTTGTTGAAAAGACTATTCTTTTTTATGTTCAACTGAATTGGCACCCTTGTCAAAACTCAACGGACCATAAATCTGTGTTTATTTCTGGTTTCTTTTTCTTTTCTTTTTTTTTTTTGGCCACACCATGCAGCTTGCGGAATCTCACTTCCCAGACCAGGGATTGAACCAGGGCCATGGCAGTGAAAGCCCAGAATCCTAACCACTAGGCCACCAGAGAACTCCCTATTTCTGTATTCTTAATTCTCTTCCATTGATTTATAGGTCTATCCTATGCTAGTATCACACTATCTTGCTTACTGTAGCTTTGTATTATAGTAAGTTTTTTTTGTTTTGTTTTGTTGCGGTACGCAGGCCTCTCACTGCTATGGTCTCTCCCGTTGCGGAGCACAGGCTCCGGACGCACTGGCCCAGCCGCTCCGCGGCCCGTGGGATCCTCCCGGACTGGGGCACGAACCCGTGTCCCCTGCATAGGCAGGCGGACTCTCAACCACTGCGCCCCCAGGGAAGCCCCCAATATAGTAAGTTTTGAAATCGAAAAGTGTGAATAGTGAAACATTAATCTTTTTCAAGAGTGTGTGGCTCTTCCAGGTTTGCTGAATTTTCACAGGAATTTTAAGATCGGTTTGTCAATTCCTGCAAGGAAGTTAACTGGAATTTTTATAGGCACTGTGCTGAATCTGTAAATCAATTGACAGAGTATTGGCATCTTAACAATATTAGATCTTCCAATCTGTGAACATGGAACGTCTTACCATTTATTCAGGTCTTCTTTAATTTCTGTCAGCAATGTTTTGTGGATTTCAGAATTTAGTTTTGCATTTGTTTTGTTAAATTTATTTCTAAGTATTTAGTTTTTATTCTTTTCTGATGCTGTTGTAAATGGAATTAGTTTCTTAATTTCATTTTCAGATTATTTATTACAAGCATACAGAAATATTAATACAATTGATTTTTGCATATTGATCTTGTATACTGCAACCTTGTTTGCCAGTTCTAATAGTTTTCAGTGAATTCCTCAGGATTTGGATTTTCCATATACAAGATCATATCCTCTATAAATAGAGGTAGTTTTACATTTTCCTTTCCAATCTGGATGCCTTTTATTTCATTTTCCCTCCTAAGCGCCCTGGCTAGAACCTCAGTACAATGTAGAATGGAAGTAGTAAGAGCAGTAGTCTTTGCCTTGTTCTTGATCTTGGGGGAAAGCATTCAGCCTTTCACAGCCAAATATGCTGTTAGCTGTTAGTTTCCAAGGTCTTCTTGGTCACTAAATATTTTGTTCACATTTTTGAGATATTTATATCAAATCTTCATGTTTTTGTATGACCAGACATTGTTCACTTTTTACAGAGTCTTAAAGTTAACATCCCATATTCCACCATACTCATACAGATATAACAGCATCAGTTTACACTGGGTTGTGCGAACAAGTATACTGGGTGAATCTCATAATAGAGTCCTGGACGTGCCCTTAACTCTTGCGCCTATTCTGAACCTCACCCTTCTGCCAACTGACGAAAGCAGCCCTGGCTCCTACCACCTCTCTTTGAGAATCACGTGAGCGAAGTATGAGAAGTACTTTAGAAAATGCAACACTTCATGCAAAGAGATAATTCTTTATTCCTCCTAAAATATATAAAGATTTTTCTCATGTATATGTACCAAATGTTGTTGAAGACATCAACTCCTTTCCTCCCTTATTTGTATAATTGATGATTCTGTTGCAGCAGGCAGGTAGCTAGATAAGAGCAGAGAAAGGGGGCAGGGGCCAGGGGGCAGGAAATCACACATCTTGTGAACAGGGGGGTTCCATGGGCAGACAAGGAAAAGCAGAAACCCCCAGACTGACAGGAAACTACACATTTGGGGTGATACGTGTCCTGGAGGCACACAAAGAAAGCTGGGGAAAGGCGGGAATCTCCTGCGTTCAAATTTAACCTGTTGCTCATTATGCCATCATTACAATAAAAGTAGTCGCGCAGATAAGAAGTACCTATCATGCATGGCCTGATGCCATGACACTTCCGATCAAAGATAAAAAAGGACAAAAATCTCTCCTTCCCTCGGGAAGGTGGGGCTGGAATGAAAATCAAGGAATACACCCCCCAAACCTCTCCTTCCCCAGTGAATATCCCACCCCTTCATTTGTATGCCCCTCATAACCGGCTTGCCAAAGAAACCCAGGGCAGCAGCTACTTACTTGCCTGCCCGCTCTCCCTCTGAGAGTGTATTCTTGCTTAAATAAATCCTCACTTTACTTTCTTGATGCCCCCCTGCCTCGTCTCTGAATTCTTTCTGTGACGAGGCAAGAACCCTAAATTCACCGGGAACAATTCTGCATCATGATTAATGTAGAAAGTTTTTTTAATTTCCAAACTACATAAAACAAATTTTTAAAAAACTAACTCCACTTATTTGTTAGTTTATTTATTTATTTGTTTGCTTAGGTATAGTTGGTTTACAATATTAGTTTCAGATGTACAACATAGTGATTTAAAATTTTTATAGATTATATTCCACTTAAAGTTTTTATAAAGTATTGGCTATATTCTTTGTGCTGTATGATATATCCTGTACCTTATTTATTTTATACATAGTAGTTTATACCTCTTAATCCCCGATTCCTATGTTGCTCCTCCCACTTCCCTCTCCCCACTGGTAACCACTAGTTTGTTCTCTATATCTGTGAGTCTGTTTCTGTTTTGTTATATTCATTAGTTTATTTTTTTATATCCCACATATAAGTGATAACACATAGTATTTGTCCTTCTCTGTCTAAATTCTTTATTTTTAATGCAGAACCAGAATTCAGACTCAACCTCTAAAGGTTTTTCTGTATATATTAAAAGGTGAAGTTTTTACCTAAATTGGGGATATATTTTTAAATGACTCACCAATTATATTTTCCTGAAATATTTTTAGACTTGTGTTATTGCTAGAAACATGGCAATTAAAATCTTTGCCCCTCAGTTTCATTATTTGTAAATGGAGGGGATTAAAGAACATAATAATAAAATCCCTTCCAATGATAAAATTCATAACTTTCAGATTCCATGAAGAAGTCTACCTAAGGTTGTTAAGATAATGTGAAACTTTTCTAAGGACTAATTCAAGTAGCTGTCTGCTTTATCTTATTGCCTTTTTAGTTCAAATATGTTTTGATTCTTTGCTAAACAGTGTTTTTTAATTTTTTTCAGAAATCAGCACAATTTTTTCCTTTGATATTAAACAGATTACTTGCTTTCCAACAATTAATTATTTCTATCATAAAAAAACTTTTCACTTTGTGGAATTATTTAAACACTGTTACATTAATGGAAAACATTATTCTCAGGATTAATTTCTTTGATATGTACTTACTTACATTTACCATAATGCACACTACTGTCTTAGAGCACCACGATTTACAGAGCAATTAACAAAATGTGGATTTAAGTTGAACATTTGCATAAATTAAGAAATGACATCACTTTCTCTGAGAGGCCTTCCCTGATTCATCAGCCTAGATCTGATCCCTCTGACACATATTTACACAGCTATATACTTTTCCTTCACAGTATTAAGTATCTAATGTCATATTTCTCTGGGCAGTAATTATTAATATTTGTCTACCCACCAGAGTAAGCTCCTCAATGATAGAGGTTAGATCTTTTTTCTCTTTAGGACAAACATAGTGCCTGGCATTTAAGGATTAACTGAAGAGAATGGAAGGAAGGGAGGAGGGAGACATAGCTTTAGCTGAAAAGTCTGTGTCATTGCCATGGGGCAGGGTCAGCCAGGGAGTCCTGAACCACTGACACAAAAGGGTTCACCTGGCTTCCAGATTCAGCAACAGTTTTTACTTCTAGTTCGGTCCTCCTTCCTTGCTTCTGTCTTGCTTTCTAGGATCCAGCCTACCTTTCCCCAGACTCTGGTTCCTCTCACCTCTCTACTTTTGGCCCTTCAGTGTCATTAATCAGCCACCTTTCCATAGAAGGTTTCCCAAGCCTGGTTACCAGCAGAGAAACCCACCCACTCAAACCTAGCCATTCCGATTTGGTTCAAGACAGAGTCAATGCTTCCAACTTGTTTGCAGGTATGAAAATCATATTTAACTCTAATTCTACATGTTATTTTTAAAGTCAGTTTAAGCCGAATAATAAGGATTAGAAAGAGGTCCATTATAACTTTGAGCCCACTGAATAGTCTAGATTTGCTAGGCAACCACCGAAGATATTATTTCCTCCTGAAACTATTCTTCCAATCCAGGTAATGGCATGCTGGCGATAGTCAAATAAGATAATGTATATCCATTGATGGATTTGTGTGTGTCATCCTAACTAGAGTCATAAAAATTAAAATGCACACTTCAATTGTGAACACATTTTATGTATCTGGGGAAAAAAGTTATTTATAAAATAGCAGAATTCATATTATTGGAACACAAATTGCACATGTTGTACATTATCATTTAAAGTAAATCAAGAAATCACAATTAACAGTAGTTCATCTGGGGAGAAATGATTATGGCTGGGGAAGAGGAAGCAGGGAAAGGCTGTCACTTTTTATTTTGTGCCCTCCTAATCATTCTGAAATTTCTAAAGATAATACAACTTTTATTTTTCTTAAATATCAGCAGGAACTATCTAGGTAGAGAGATTATGGAGAATATTTTCAATATCTTCTTTATATTTTTATATTAAGAAACTATTAAAATTCCTTTTAATAAAGAAGGCACAGATTTTTTTTAATCAAGAAGGTGACATTTAAAGGAACAGTGAAGTAATAAAACTACCTAGGTATAGATCAGGTATGTCCTGATCAATTTGAAGTGTGTTTATTCACTGCCTAATGATCTAACATTGAAGACCTAGCTCATATGTCTCCCTTCAAAATCCTGCAATGCAGTCCCAGGTTTCAATCAGCACAGAGGTCTCACTGAGAGGGACATGGCTCCTCTTGCTTCAGGGAAACAGTTGTGTACGCAGAAGTAAGCACTGGGCCAGGGGTTTGTTATGTGCTATGTACACAAATATGACTCGGTTGTAGTTCTTGCCTCCCAGTTACACAGTCTAGTAGAGGAGTAAGATATAGTCAAACAAATAACTAAAACATTCTAGGACAATTCTATATCTTTCTATACAATTAAAATATTCTAGGTACAACATGCCACGGGTGCACAGAAGAAGGAAGAAGACAGAAGACAGAAGACAGAAGACAGAAGACGTTTCATTGAAAAGATGCTCAACATCTTATGATAAGGCTGGAAATCAAACTACTTAATCAGGAAACAGTTCAAAGTGTGCTAACATAAGAGCATGACCCTCAAAATCTTCCCCACACTAGTCCCAAGCTCTGTTGCCAACTTCATCTCCTACTGGATGTGCCCATAATTACTATGTTCCTGCCACACATAAAACCAAGGGTCACCCAACATGCCACGCACTTTCAGGGGATTCTTCCGCTGGTGCTCTTCCTATAGGTTGAATGTCCTTATTTTTCCAGTCTGTCAAAATCTTAATTATCCTTTAATTATTTTTATCTAAATGCCACCCTACCTGATGCTGCCGATTAGAGTTTCTCCCTTCTTCCTCTAATATTTATTATATCTACTACATGCTAGGCATTGTTCTAAATCCTTTACATGTATTGATGGATTTAATTCTCAAGACAACAATTTTAGAAAAGCATCGATATTGATCCCCTTCACAGACGAAGTAACTGACTCACAGCAAGTAAAATAACTTGCTCAAGGTCATACAACAATAATGACTAGTTTGTTGAGAATCAACTGCTCTACAGAGGTGGTTCGTTAATACCCATAACAACTCTGTGAAAGCGTTACTCTACTCAATATTCTGTGATAACCTATATGGGAAGAGAATCTGAAAAAGAATAGATACATGTGTAAGTGAATCACTTTGCTGTATACCTGAAACCAATACAACACTGGAAATGAACTCTACTCCAATAAAAAATGAAAATTTAAGAAAAATTTTTTTAGAAAAGAGTTACTACATTCTCCTATTAGAGGTGAGGGAATGGAGGGTTAAAGAGGTTACTAACAAGCCCCCACTGCAATAAGTGTGTGGAGCCAGGATTCAAACCCAGTCAGTTTAACCATCTTGACTGCAACACCCACCTCAGTCCCACCACTACCACAACACTCTCTTTTTACTCCACTTCCTAATTTGGTTCAAAGACCTCTTGGAACAGTGACCCCCCTCATCTCATTATATGAATGTGGAAACTGAGGCCCAGAGAATTACTCAGGTCTCAATCACAGACCATGTTCTTGTCATCATATCGCTCTGCCTCCCTCAAAAACCTAGGAGGGAGCTGATAATGAGCCACTCTCATTGCTGACCTCCCGCGGTTACCTTCCTGTCCTGGGTGACTGGGCTCTGGCAAGACAGAGCTACAAGAAGAAGGTAGCAGACTCTGTGGGGGGATGGCAAGAGTCTAAGACCTGTTATTTATACGTGCTCAAACGAGTGCACATACATGTACCAAGTTAATCTGTGGGCTACCAGGATAATTAATTTAATGTATGAATAAAATAACATACAGATGTATAATAGAAATGAGTAAAGATGGCTATTGCTAAGCCAATGCAAAATGGTGAATATGCCCAACACAATGAAAGAGATAAGTTATCATCTGCATGTGCCGCCGTTTCACGTGAGTTAAGGTGCAAATCTTACTGATTCTGTCATCCTGTACAAATCATTTTAACTTTTTACCTCTCCTTCGTCTAACATAATGCCTAATTTTAAAAACGGACAGTCTTTAATGATTTCCAAAAAAAAAAAAGGATACTTCATTTAATGTCATTTTTATACAGGTGAACATCTAAAAGGAATACCAGTGTTATTAAACTCTCAGAAGTTCTTTAAATCTCTTTTCATCAGACTTTGCATGGATTTACTGCACCTTATGATGCATAGGAGTGGTATTTTACTATTTGTCAGGGGTATTGCCTGACACCTTAATATGAACTCGTTTTAAAATGAACATATGATAAAGTGAGAATGGTTGAATCTTAGCTCCTCAAATACTATCTAATAACATATTCTAGTTACACAAATAATATGAATGTGTGTTTAGGAGAATAATGTAAAAATTTTATAGCATCTTAATTTTGCAGAGCACTTCACAGTATATGAAATACTTTCATAAACATTATTTCAATTTGATCATTACAACAACCCTATAAGATAGAGAGAACAGGATTCATATTCCAATATTACATTATGTGCGTGTATGTGTGTGTGTTTGTATGATGATTCCCTAGATTAACACAGCTAGTAGGGCAGCAAAGCCAGTTGAAATTGCTTTAAGTCAAGTCTGTTTCCAGGCTCTGTTTATCTTTCTAATGGCCATGATGATTTTTAGAAATCATCTACTCTAATTCCCACAAGTCGTAGATGAAGAAACAGCCCCAAAGAAGTACAGTGATCCAAGGCTATTGACCAGTGAGTGGTAAAGTCCCAGAAATCAAAGCCTCCTGCCTTGAACATTTTTTCACTAAACTGAATTAACTCAAGCTGAGGGCATCCTATTATGAGAGAAAGTAGACAGTGTTGCTAATTCAGTCATGCATTGCCTCAGAGTTCTGCCCTAGGGACAAGTCTCGGTGTGACTACATTTTACAAGGTCTTGTTGGGCTTCTCCTAATGAGGCTAAAGATGCAACTATATTAAGAAAGAAATATTACTGAACCAGCATCCCCTACCCCCCCCCCACCATGATAAAATTCTAGGCGCTAGCAGCACCTCTACAGCCCTACATTAATGCAGAGGGACCCACCGCTTAAAGAGGTATGGCAAGAAGAAGAGATAAGGCAAGCCTGGAAGGAGGCTAAAAAATAAGGCAATCGTCTTGGTTGTGCTTACAGAGATCTCATGTCTCCATACAAAGCTTAACGCCCACAGTGAGCCCGCTCTTCAGCAAATGTGCCTGGGCTCACCATTCCCACCACACTCCGCTGCTCCCCAGTTAAATTTACACTCGTGTCCAGCACTGTGGGAATGAGACCGCAGCCTGTCCTATCCGACCAGATGGGTTGAGAGTCTCTGTCAACACCAACACTATTTTGTACCGCTGACTGAAATACTTTCAATATTATTCTTAGTAATTTTTTTATTATAGAAGTAAAACTCTGAAAACTTAATAAACTGTTTCTTCAAAGTTACTGGCCTTTTAAAAAGAGTCTTAACCACTATTTTGGGGGAAGTAGCAGTCAAGAGAACGTGCTTTGTAATTTGACAACCTTTGTAAATTGACAACAATTTAGGTTTAAATCCTAAACCTTCCATTTATCTGCTATGGGATCTTAGACAAGTTACTGGACTTTGCTAAACTTTATCAACTGTAAAATAACTTCTGCCTTTCAGGGTTGTTACGAAGATTCAAGAAGATTATATATTTAAAGCTATTAGCACAGTGCCTGACATTGGATGAACACCAAATAAATGATAACTCTTGTCTTTATTTTTCCATAAAAAGTATCAGGGTTCACAAAGATATAATGATTTTTGATTTTACAAATGACTGAGGCTAAATATGCCCACTGGGTGGTTAATTGACACTTATTCACTCGTTCATTTGGCAAACACTTCTTGAGAACCTGCCATGTACTAAATGTTATATTTGCTATAATGATGACTAAAACTCCCTCCACTGTCAAGGTGTTCAGAGACTAATGGATATTCAATTCAATTATATACATTGCTAACAAATTCCTTATGCATCATCGAACATATGTAAGTGTCTGTCTCCTCCCCTACGGAAAGCTGCTGATGGCACAGACTACATCTTACTTGCTCAGCATCACAATACCTACTTAATACACTATCTGGCACTTAGTCAGAACTCAATAAGTATGTGCTCAATAAATAAATTGACTTGAACGAAATGAAATCACTGTTTCTAGGAAGCATTTGTTTTTATGATTTAAATATTTAGTTAATATTTTGGATCCACATAACTTATTTTAAGATTCAACACCTTCTTATGTTACTTCATTTATTCAAATAAATATCTCTTTAGGAAAAATGGGAGTTGATATTATTATATACTATATATATCTATGTAAAATTAACTAATAAAGTTAAATTAGTAAAGAAACTGACACTTTTAATTTGGTAATATAGAAAGATATGAAACTTCATGGTAGGGTATTGGCATGTTCCAATATTGTAATGGTATAGTGACCATCAACCAAATGACATTCCAAACTGGGTATGGCATCTGTCACCTATTGATGATCTAATTTGATTCTACTGACCTAACTGGCCAAGAAGAGCCCTTTACCCAAAATTACATGACTATCACACTGCAATCTATGGACTCCATTGTAAAGGATGACTTCCCCAGACAGGTGGATTATTCAACAAAGAACTATTCTTGACCATAAACTTACCCCTCAATTCTATCTCTTACAGGTCTTGATCTTTAATGGACTCCTCCTCTTCTTCTCCCAATACCAGAGTTTAATGCAATTTCAGCCAAAAAACTCTGTAGCTGAGAGACTATAAGATAATCTTCAGTTTTAAAGCTGTGGGTCAATAACACAACTTCTAGGAAAGGGGCTCACCCTCTATTATAAATATTGCCTGGTTCACTACAGGCAGAGTTCACATACACACTTTACTATGCAAAGAAATTTTTAAAAATTAGAAATGAAAATTCATTGATAAAAGAATATAATTCCACTAGACACCCAGAGCCTCTAGCAATTGATTTCAAGTAGATGCTGCCTGATTGCTACTCACCTTATTGAAATGCAGAAATCTCAACTTCAGCTTGTGTTAATGGCAATCTTACTAGCACGACTGTATGTCCTACATTAGTGACTGTCTTTTCTGCTCATTGTGCATGTAAGGCTAACTTCATGATCCACACAGTGGAGCATGGGACTGAGGAAATGGTCCCACTGATTCTGGCAACATCTCAAATATTTGCCACTTTCATGTAGATTTTGTGACAAACAGACATATACACATTCTGACTACCTGAGAAAACAGTTACAGGAAGAAAATCCACAGCTGAATATTAATTTTTTAATAAGAGAAATGGGGAGACAGAATGAAGATCTGATTGGAGCAAATCCCACAAACTGAAGGCATACCCTTTGGGAGATTAGGCATTCTCTTCTGAAAAACTGATTCCTGGTTCTCTGCCATTTTCTATCTTTGTCCCAGACTGAGGGCTTAAATGGAACCTGAAGACTAGAGGCCCAGACTGGTAATGGATTTCTAGGAGTTCATTAATGGTGATACCTGAAGTAGAAAAATGAATTTAAAAACCTTTGTGTTTATTCTACATTATATCCACATAACTGTAAGTACTTGTTGCACTGAATTCCTCTTTTAAAAAGTGTGTTTCAAGGGACTAGAAGATATGAACCAGACTGTGTGGTAAGCATTTGTAAAGCAAAGGAATGGAATACCTGAAGCAAAGAAGAAGCCAAATGCTTAATCCATCCTAGAGTTTTTCCTGGAAGGGTTCCCAGGGTGCTTTATTTGAAGTTTATGTGAAGGTGTGAAGTTTAGCAAGGTTTAGCAAAAACCACAATAAATCCCCCTTGTTATCTTATTTATAATTTTGAACTGCTGAATAATTCTGGTATGGAAATAAAAACCAAAACATGCATTGATGTTCAATATAAAGTAATGCTAAAAGGCTGTCTTAAATACACAGCAACTATACGCTATTACAAATAATTTTGAATTTCTTAAAAGTGCATTCAACATTTTAGTTCACCTGACTTGATTTTGGGGCTTAGGATGAGTCTTCTACTGATTTCAGTTACATTAGTTAATTCCAATAAACATTAATTAAATACTGGACATTTCTTTGCTAGATGCTTCAAGGCCTGTGAACTCCTTGAGAGTAAGAATAGGGCCTTATTTATTTAGTTGAAGAATAAAAATAGAGAAACTAAATTACCATTCATGGTATATATAGTGGGAGAAACGTAGAAAACAAATTGCTATGCTGTTCAAAGCATGGGAAAATCACCACTGTTTGTGAAAACCAAAATAGGCATCATTGGAGAAGCAGCATTTATATGGGCCCTGATGGATGGTGAAGATTTTGATGGGCCCAGAGGCACAGTTAGGAATGTGACAAAACAAGCAAAAGAAGAGCATGGGCTCTGCTCAGATTCCAATTCAGATTCTACTATCAAACAGTTGTGTGATCTAGGACAAGTCATTTAAACTCTCTTACCTTGATTTCCTTATGAAAAAATGGAGCTAGTAATAATACTTACCTCTTAGGATAGTTGTAATAATTAAATAAATTATTAGAGGGATGGACTGGGGGTTTGGAGTTAGTAGATGCAAACTATTACATTTAGAATGGATAAACAACAAGGTCCTACTGTATAGCACAGGGAACTGAATCCAGTCTCCTGGGATAAACCATAATGGAAAAGAATATAAAAAAAGAATGTATATATGTGTATAACTGAGTCACTTTGCTGTACAGCAGAAATTAGCACAACATTGTAAATCAGCTATAAGTCAATTAAATAAATAAACAAACAAACACAAAGTGCTTAGAGCCTGGAACATACTAAGTCTTGTAAAAGAGTTACCTATTAACATTCTGGGTAGAGCAAAGGCATGGTTAAAAGAAAATGTGTACAGAATGATGAATAACTGGCTGGAGTGAAGGGCAAAAACAGGGGAGTAGTAAAAGATAAAACTAGCAGGATAAATTCTATTGTAGAGTGCATCAAATACCCGAGAGTTTATTCTAAATCACGTAGGAAGTAGGGAGCCAACAGAGTTTTGTTGCTGTTTTTGCTTTTTGTTCTTGCCTTTAACTGAGGTACCAGGTTAAATCAGAGTTGCACTTTAGGAGAATTAATCTGGCCCTGGTGCAAAGGATGGATTAACGGTGGGATAGACAAGATGTGAGGAAAAGCTAATGCAAAAAGCAGACCAGAAGTAATAAGAGACTTAGCTAAGGTTACAACAGTAGAAATGGAAAAGAGAAGACAGGTTCTCTCATCTGTTCATGATAAAAATTAAATAACTTAGGTATCAGGGAGAATTTTTAAAAGGTTACCAATGACTCTGGTTCAAGTCTAGGAGACTTTGATGTCAATAAATAAAATAGGAGAGTCAAGTTAAGCAATTCTCACGCAGTGACGATGAACAGCTTGCCTTTGGATAGGCTGAGTTTAAGGTATCTAGAGGACAACCCACTGGCAATTAAAACTATGTATCTGGAGATGACAATATGAAATTATCTGTATAGAGATAACAGATGAAGAAACAAGAACAGATAAGACTTCTGGGAAAGAGCAGGAGAGAAAGAGAAATATTGGGTTGGCCAAAAAATTCGTTCAATTTTTTCCGTAAGATGGCTCTATAGTAGCACTTAGTTGTCTTTAACTTCATTCGAAACAAGTTTGTTAGATTGTATTGTGACAGCTGTCATATCAGCATGAGTTAAAAAAAAAACTTATCAAATTGGTGAATTTTTGTGTAGCCATATTAATATTGAAGATGGAAGGAAAAAAGCAACATTTTTGGCATGTTATGCTTTATTATTTCAAGAAAGCTAAAAACACAACTGAAATGCAAAAAAAGATTTGTACAGTGTATCTTTTGTGACTGATCGAACAAAAGATCAGTGACAGATCAAACGTGTCAAAAGTAGATTGCAAAGTTTCGTGCTGGAGATCTATCGCTGGACGATGCTCCACAGTTGGGTAGGCCAGTTGAAGTTGAGAGCAAACAAATCAAGACATTGAGAACAATCAAGGTTGTACCATGCGGGAGATAGCCGACATACTCAAAATATCCAAATCAAACATCGAAAATCATTTGCACCAGCTTGGTTATGTTAATCACTTTGATGTTTGGGTTCCACATAAGTTAAGCGAAAGAAAACTTCCTGACCGTATTTCCCCCTGTGATTCTCTACTGAAACATAACAAAAACGATATGTTTTTAAAACAAATTGTAATGGGTGATGAAAAGTGGATACTGTACAATAGTGTAGAATGGAAGAGATCATGGGGCAAGTGAAATAAACCACCACCAAGCACACCAAAGGCCGGTCTTCATCCAAAGAAGGTGATGTTGTGTATATGGTGGGATTGGAAGGTAGTCCTCTATTATGAGCTCCTTCCAGAAAACCAAACAATTACTTCCAACAACAAGTATTGTTCCCAGTTAGACCAACTGAAAGCGGCACTCGACAAAAAGCATCTGGAATTAGTCAACAGAAAACGCATCATCTTCCATCAGGATAACGCAAGACTGCATGTTTCTTTGATGACCAGGCAAAAACTGTTACAACTTGGCTGGCAAGTTTTGATTCATCCATCATATTCACCAGACATTGCATCTTCGGATTTCCATTTATTTCAGTCTTTACAAAATTCTCTTAAGGGAAAAAATTTCAATTCCCTGGAAGACTGTAAAAGGCACCTGGAACAGTTCTTTTCTCAAAAAGATAAAATGTTTTGGGAAGATGGAATTATGAAATTGCCTGGAAAATGGCAGAAGGTAGGGGAACAAAAGGGTGAATACATTGTTCAATAAAGTTCTTGGTGAAAATGAAAAATGTGCTTTTTATTTTTAATTAAAAACCAAAGGAACCTTTGGCCAACCCAATAACTCCAAGAATAAGACAGGAAATCCCATTGTATAAGGAGCACAAACAACAAGAAAGTAGGCAGGGACCAATAGCAATGGAAGTGGACAGAGATCACGTAGGAGTCACCCAGGCCTGACAGTTGCATCACCATCGTGTTTGCTGTGGAAGTGATCCCACACCTAACTGAAACTCCATAGCTTTAAGAGAAAAATTATTTCTTCCTTAAGTTGTTATGCTTTTTATTACTTTTTCCTCACTGTGGAGAAATCATAAAAATCCCCTCTGAATATGAGACTTAACTTGGTCTTAAGTTCACACTCCAAACCTATGAAAATTAAATTATAGAATTATCTCTTGTATTTATGCTTAAGGACATAGAGACTGCTCCCTCTGCTCTTACTTAAGTTTATTATAAATAATGATGATGATGATGATGATGATATCTAGAGAGATAACTATTTATGCCTTGCAAATATCTCTTTGTACAGTCACTGCATATTAACCTTTCAAGAAGAAAATATTTCCTATACCTTAATCTTCTGACTCTTTAATAAGAAGAAGGTTCTCATATCCCCAAAGTAGAGCCTGTAGAATTAAGGGAACTTGAAATTGATATAAAAAATCATTTTCTTCAATGAATTCAAGTTGTTATGTGTCAACTTCAATTTGGCATTGGTAACCCCTGCATTCTCTCTATCTCCCTCCTTCTATAAATTCAACTTTTTTTCTTGACACCAAACTGATCCCATTACCTAGGCTTCCTATTAACCTCTCTCCATATCCCATCTATGCTTTTCTACCATCCCAGGCCACTTGTTTTCATTGCCTCATTACCTCTAGCATCTCTGAAGCATTCAGCCCATAACATTTATGCTGAAATAATCATAACCCATGTCTTTTTCTCTTCCCCTTTCTCCTTTTACCATCAGAAAAAGACTTTCCATTATAAATGTGTCCTTTGGATCATTTTATAAACTGAATCCTTGCTAAAACCCCATAGCCTTTGATCAATTCCTACTTGTGTGATTTTTAAATCTACTTTTGTTTACTCTTTCATTTTTATTCAACTAGAATTTATCAAGCATCTACAGTAGTAGACATTTATTGATTTTACATCTATTTCTTAACTTTGGGGCCCCCTAATTTTACTTCTTCATTCCCACTCTTAATAAAGACAGTTTGGATTGGGTCCCAGGGGTGGAATGAGACCTGGGCATGAGGAACTCATAGCATTTCATAACCTGGAACCGTAATCATTGGTACAGGGATGAGCAAATGAACCAATTTAGGCCAATGAGAATGGATCCAAAAACTTCTGCAGGAGCTAGAAAGAGAGTCTCTCTCTTCTAAGAGGCTGGATCCTGTGATGATAGGAGCCTGAAGTTTCCTGGGGTCACCTCTGAGATTTTCAGGTAAATCAACCAATATATTCCTTTAAAAAAAATGAATCTAGTTTGAGTTGCTTTTCTGTCACAACCATTCCCACTTCTGCATCTACTATGGGTCAAGCACTATCTTAGGTCCTAGAGAAATAGAAAAAAAATAAGACATATTTCTGCCCTCAAAGAACTCACATCTAGTAGATAAGATAGATGTATGTAAAGATCACAAATCACAAAAAAGCAAGGACTAGAAGGTGCCTTGCACTCCAAGATTTAAAGAACTGGTTGAACTACTTTGTTTTCCAGCTGAAGAGAATGGAGTATATACACATGCAAGAGAGTTTTTCTAATTAGTACCATTCCATCATAAATGAATGAATGAATGAATGAATGAATATCCAAACTGAACAGGAGAATGAATAAACTAATACAGTCATAAAAGGGACTATCAGCAAAGAATTCATAACTATGTGAATAATACTGAATGAAAAGTAGATCACAGAAGAATGCATGGAGTATGACATCATTTATAACAAAGTTCAAAAACAAGCAAACTCTAAAAATAAGGAAGTTATGGATAAATACATATGTATTAAAATTATTTTTTAAGCACAATTCAGTATAGTGGTTACTGGAGTAACACTATAGCAGCAGGGGTTTGCAATGAACAAGGGATCTAAAGAAAGCCTCAATAACATTGGTAATATTCTACTGCTTAAGTGTAATTGTGGCCTCTTGAGTGTCTAGTTTATAATTATGTTTTCTAACTTACACATTTTATATAGTACTTTTTAAAACTATGCTTTTAAAAACTATCTTCCAAATATGCTGCCTTTCTCATATTTACTTTCCATGTTTATAGTTTTAAAAACCTATCACTAAACATGTTGACCCATAAACCACTAGGGTTTCAATAAGTCTTACTATGATTAATTATATGAATCCCTCTTCTAGATTTATGCAACAATAGCAGAGGATGACTTTAAGTTCAAATTAACATATTTTCTTCTTGGTTCCATATTTCTATAATGTGATTTATATTTTCAGGGTCATTCAATTTTGAATAACGAAAAGGAGATTCAGAAAATGAAATTTACATCATTAATCCAAATGTACATACAAATATCCCCAAAACATTTGTCTATAAGTTGCAAAATCCCTCCAATATAAACAACAGAGGAATGATTTGATGACAGCCACAGGTACAGCTCTGTTGAACTCCTGGGTTTGTTGCATTTGAGTTTAATTATTTCTAATGAAACTTCTCCCTCTGTTTGGCCCTAACTAAGGTGTAGGATCACTCAAGTTGTGCCGGCAGGTCTCAACTTGTAAGCACAAGTGGCCTCTTTAGCCCACAGGCAGGCTGCCTTACACCTTGTACAGGCAGATAGAGAGAGATTAGGGTCTGTGAGTGTAACTCAGTTGTGTCTGTCAACATCAGTCAATGCCAAGCTGTGGGGACAATTGTCAAAAATGTAGGATCGGGTCCTGCTCATGAATTAGCTTTTCATCCCATTCAATCACGTTACTAAGTACCTACCACATACAAGGCACTCAACCAGGTGTTTGGCGTAATTAAAAGGATGAGACCTAGTTTCCGCTTTGAGGAATTATTCCCAAGGTATACGTTAGAGCAGTGGTTCTCAAACTTTAGCTTGCATCGGAATCACCTAGAGGGTTTGTTAAAACACAGTTTCCTGGGCCCCACCATCAGAGTTTCTGATTCAGTAGATCTGGGATGGAGCTGAAGAATTTGCATTTCTCATGTGTTCCCAAGTGATACTGATGCAGCAGGTCCAGGGGACCACATCTTCAGAACCACTGTGATAGACTGTTTCAGAGGTCCAGGAAGCCTTTCAAGTTGTTGGCATACTTGATTAAATAGTCATTGAAAAAAATGACTTGAAAGAAAGAATTTTTCTTCCAAGTGTACAGCAAATATATTTTTTAATATTATTGGTATTATTAATTTTTAAATTAATAATTATTGCTGACATATAGGGAGTCTTTATTACATGCCAGTCAGGGCTAGCTGCTTTACATGCATTGCTTCAATGGATTGTCACAGAAACTCAATTAGGTTGGTATTATCATCTCCATTTTACAGATGAGGAAACTAAGGATTAGAGATGTTAAGGAACTTGCCCTAAAGCAAGGTTTCTCAATCTAAGCACTTGACATCTGGGCCTGGATAATTCTTTGGGCAGGGGGCTGTCCTGTGCACTGTAGGATGTTTAGCAGCATCTCTGGCCTATGTCCGTTAGCCAGTAGCATTCCCCCTCAGTGTGACAACCAGAAATGTTTCCAGACATTATCAACTGTCCCTGCCTCTGGTTGAGAACTACTGCCCCAAACAGTTTAGGAAACACCTAACCATTTAGCATCCTCATCTATCAGGAGGTCATATGTATTTTCACTGCAGAAGCACAGAACTTTAAAGCTGGAAAGAAAGTTAGAGATTATTTGAATGAATCTGCTCACATTCAGAGAAGGAACCCATGGTCCATAGAGGTATTACAGCATTCTGCCAGGAATCAGGGGGAATTCAGATCAATACCAACTTCTTCAACAATGTATAAACCTTTCTTCATTTGGCTGCCCCATTTATCCTCAAGAAATATCCCAAGCCCACGTGCACACATAACAAGTATGTTTTACTCTGTGCCAGCAAATGCTCAAAAGGCGAATGGCCTGGCTCCTTCTCATTGCATGCCCCAGAATGCATGAGAAAATGTATTGGGACCCCTGGGGAAGTTTTGTAAAAGGGCAGGTCCAAACAGAATAAATTGATGGGAGCTGAAGACACTCATGTAAACTCATGTAAACCTGCCTGGGTTTGCCTTTCAAAAAGACAGCTCTGTCAGTGAAAATACAGAGTTTGCCCAATATGAAGAAATCTGGTAATCATATACAGTTACAAAACCTCTAAATGTTAGCAAGTTGAATCAATCATCCAAGTAGTTTTCCTTGTCCAGAGTCCAAATTGCAATAATTGGATGAAGACATCTGCACTGTTTTAACCTGTCATGTTAAATATCTGTATTTTGTAACTCATCTTGATAGCTAATTTTCATGGAAGTATGTGTTAATTGAGAAAAAAGACATCTTTAAGATGGTTATCCTAAGATAATCACACCCTAGGGCATTGTGAGGCAAGAGGTTCCGCTCTGGATCTGTGATTCTCCAAGGATATGATTATCACATGAGAGCTGCCACACCTCCTGAAGAGCTACCTCTCTGCAACGACGTCTCCATCTGACTCAGGTGGCGGGTGTTGAGTCCCTCCATTTTTCACAGCATCACATTCATCTCTTCCCTGGAGGCTGTGTGGTTTCTCAAAAATAATACCTTGAGGCAAGGTACAGTCAAGAAAACAGTGCTCTTCAGAAGAAGATGACCACAGGAAAAGTTAAACTTGGTTTTTTGGAAAACACACACACACACACACACACACACACACACACACACACACACACACACACACTCATAGATTTAGATCCTATTTCAGTGACCATTCTTTCCAAATCCCAAATGGACACTCTTACTCTATATACCTTCATTCTTCCCTGGTTTTTACCAGGTCATTGCCACCCCATCACCACTCTGTTTATACAATATATTCCTTTTTTAATGAAAAATCTGTTTATTTTTATCTAGCCATTCATTGCCCATGTAACTAGTCAAGTATCAGGCTTTTATTTCCCCCCGAAGACTCTTGCTTAATACAGTGTATTTCTTCTGTTCTAATAACATGATGCAAAAGACAATCTAATGAATTAAATCAAATATATCAATTTGCAGTGTTGAAAATGACCCTTATTCAGTTATGACAATTAACTCCTACAACTAGCCAATTTGTATGCCGAAAGATTTCAAAGTGTTAGCAGGTTATGGGGTTATATATACTCTGACAAGCAACAACAGAAGATCTGTTCCACTGATACTAACGCTAGCCTTAGGAGTTCTAAAATTAACATATAAGCTATAGCAATATTTGTTAAAGGTGCTGCTACAGAAGTCAGTATGGAATAAAAACATTTTCTTTATTTAAGCCTTTCACTTTTTAAAATGAAGAGTTGCTATTTTGTAATGTTTACTTTTGAATATATAAACTGTGAAATAATGGTGAAAACACTTGAAAAGTAGCCAAAAGATAAGAGAAAAAAACTCCCTATCGACTGTATCCTAGATTTAAAAAAACATGTGAAGTTCTTTAAGGCTGTTCTTTAAAACTCTAGTTAGAGAAAGGAAGGAGACTGTCAATCTGCAGTAGCGTATAAAGATTTGAGGTGCTGATGCATTTTCCTGCTTTGAGTGCACGAAGTCGTCCTTGTTTCGGGTTTCCCTGGCAACCCTTCTCAAAGTATGTACAGGAAGAGCAGGTCCTAAATGGAGTCTGGTCTGAAGAGGGGCCATAAAAAAAAAAAAGAGTCTAAGTTCCATACTTTTATTCTTTCAGAAGTGCATGTGTGTAATGAAGGATGGACAAGAAAGGAGAACACATCATTTTTCAGTCATGGCTACCCATGTGAGAGTGAGATAACAATGATTTTTGAAAGCCTGTGTTGTTTTCCTGGATATGAGACATGCAAGGAGACATGGACTTCCTAGAAAGTTTCTTTCAAAGACCATTTTCATCTCAGAGCTGCCTCAATAGCCAAAGATGAGTAGAAGCTATTTGCTTTTTTTTTTTTTTAATATATCTTTACCAGAGTATAACTGCTTCACAATACTGTGCTAGCCTCTGTCACACAACAAAGTGAATTGGTCGTGTGCATACATACATCCCCACATCCCCTCCCTCTTGAGCCTCCCTCCCACCCTCCCTATCCCACCCTTCAAGGTCCTCGCAAAGCACTGAGCTGATCCCCCTGTGCTATGCTGCTGCTTCCCGCTGGCTAACTATTTTACATTTGTTAGTGTATATATGTTGATGCTATCCTCACTTTGCCCCAGCTTCCCCCTCCCACTGTGTCCTCAAGTCCATTCTCTATGTCTACGTCTTTATTCCTGCCGTGCCACTAGGTTCATCAGTACCATTTTTTTTTTTTTTAGATTCCATACATATTTGTCAGCATACGGTATTTGTTTTTCTCTTTCTTACTTCACTCTGTATGACAGACTCTAGGTCCATGCACCTCACTACAAATAATTCAATTTCGTTTCTTTTTATGGCTGAGTAATATTCCATTGTATATATGTGCCACATCTTCTTTATCCATTCATCTGTCAATGGACATTCCACCCTGAATACACCAGATCTCATGTGATCTTAGAAGCTAAGCAGGGTCGGGCCTGGTTAGTAATTGGATGGGAACTATTTGCTTTTGGTGATGCCCTAAGTCTATGTGATTTCTCTTCATAGAAAATTTTCATGAAGTCATCCCCATGGATAAAAGCTTATTGAAATTGTTAACAACTGACTTCCTCATTTATAAAAGCAATACTGTGCTTAATCATTGTCTTTTATCAGTGGTCTCTGCTTCCTAACCACCCACTTAGATTCTACCTCTGCTACATGACTGCAACTGGTACCACAGCTTGCCCAGCACAAGACCCCATGAACTCTGCTCAGACTGTACGGTATGTTACCTCTGTTGATGCCCTTCTTAAAACTTTCCTCTTACTTGGCTTTGTGACTCTGCTGTTTTCTCTTCTTCCATTTCCTTATTTTCCCTGGCAGGGCTGGGACCAGGGTAAGGCAAGTAAGACACTAGCCTTGGACACAAAATTTAGGGTTGTACCATAAAACTCGGTAATCAAAATAAATGATATTTTAATGCAATATTTTTTTAAAAAAATAATTATATGGAAACAATTAATGATGAACAAATGTCAAAATTATAAATAAAACAGGATCCATGTTGATTAGATCAAATCAGTATTCATTAGAATACTTTTACTTCCCTCATTCCCCACTCTACTATGACATATCCCATTCCTAAAGTTTGCATCATTAGTCATACTACTTCTATTTCAAGAATCTTTATTTAGCAGTTATATGTTCCCATCATGCTACAATAATACACACACACATTTACACATATACATTCATCATCTGTTCTCATTCAATTATTCAATTTTTCTTTGTCGGAGATTTTCTTGAATATTCTCCCCAGATATGGTATGTAGATAATACATTCTCAGGATTATTATGCATCCTCGGGTGTTTTTATCTGCAAACAAGTAAGGGGTATCTTGGCTGGATGCAGAATTCTCATATTGCCTTCTTTTTCTCTTGGTAGTGTTTGGATTTCACTCTACTGCCTTCTATTTTCCAGTGTTGTAGACAAGAGGTCTGACTGCCCGTTTGATTCTTACCTATTTTTAAAACAGTTTGTTCCCTCTCTGGGAGTCTATACAATTTGCCTTTTATCCTTTGAGCTCAGAGAGATTCTTGGGCTAGGACTGGGTTGTTTTTTTTCTTGACAATAATGCCAGGAACTCAGTGAGCCCTTTGAATCTCTGGCTCAAATTTTCCTTCAATACAGAGAAATTGTCTTCTATTATTTGTCTAATTATTGCCTCTTCTCCATTGATTCCTACATCTCCTATGGAACTCCTATTTGTATCTTGAGTACCTGTTCTCCAAAACTACTATCTTTTCCCTCTTGATTTCTCTATCTTCCCACTTCTGTTCTGCAGTGTTCTTTTTTTTTCCCCCACTTTATTTCCCAGGCCCCTAATTCAGAATTCAATGGCGGCTATCTTTTCCTCCAATTCATATATTGATTTTTTTAATTCAAAAATTATGAGTTTTTTTAGTTCCAAGACTGTGAGAGATTGTATACTGTATTTGAACCTCAAGTTCTCCTATTAATTTTTGTTCAAATTGTCTTCAGTTCTATTTCCTTTAGGAGCTACATATTCTGGATGCTGTTCTCCTATCACTGCTGATCCGCTAGTTTTCTTTTCCAATTTCTAACTCATTCTCAGACCTCATGTGCAGAGTTTGGGGTGCCCTAAAGAGAAGCACGCTGCTTCCACAGACCATCTCCAGCAGTCAGTTTATCAGTTTGCTACCAGGGAATTGTAAGGAAGCCCTTCATCTCCCCACTCGCCCCTGTAGTCAAGGCTAGGGCTCCTCCAGCCTCCAGAGTAAGGTGCCCACATTCACCTGATCCACTTTCCCTCACCTCTTGGGAGTCAGTAAGGCCACTTCCTTGGGGGTGCTGCTCTTCCTCAGGAGGTGGGCAAAGGGGACCCAAGCCGAGCCCTCTGCAGGGTGCACGGCATTCTGGTCCTCACACCTGAGTGTTCCGCTGCAGTCTGCAGGCTTCTCTTCAGGCCCAGAGAGCACAAGGCTTTGTGCTTGCTCCCCCTCCAGCCCTGGGAGAGGCCTTGCTCACACCTTCCATACCCTGCGCACAGCCAAGCAACTTCCTCAGTGTGGCAGAGGTGACTGGGACTTAGGAGCAGAGCTGGACAAGGAGTAAAGTACCTACTGATTCAAGCTCCATCTTTCCAGAATCAGGTAGGTATTCAATTTTTTCAACCCCTTAAACTATTCTTTCCTTCTTTCCTTATTTCAGTTAATGTCATTGGGGTCTCATAGTACGCTGATATAAAATATCAGTCGTTTTTGAGAACTCATTTTCCTTATCACCCTCTTTCAACTAACCTACAAATAGTTTTAAATTGTAAACCCTACATTATATCTTGAATCCACTTCCTCCTTTACTTTTCCAGCTGCCATACATTTTTTTCAGGCCTTTATTGTATTACCTCCAGCCTAAATGTATGCATTAACTTCATCACTTACTTCTCTCCCTCTATTCGGTATACTGTTGGCAGGTACTATACGAAAACATAGTTGTGACTGAGTGATTCTTAATATTTACTGAAATCAAATCATCCAAGGTTTTCTCCCATAAATCTTCGTGAACTTATCACACATACACACTCATTCATGCGCATGCACACATGCGTGTGTACACACACACACACACACACACACCGCCTCCTCCTCAGACACATAGCCTAGCACTTTCCCAAGTCCCGGTTAGGCTTATCTTGTCTTTTCTCCTCTTTCCCAGTCCATCCTCTCTCAAGTCCTATTTATCCTCCAGGGCTCGGCTCTCAGATGTCTCTACCATGAAGGCTTCCCCTGTTCTCTGTCTAATGTAATACATACCAGTTTCATTCCCCTGCAACATTTTCTTTGAATCTTTATTATAATTTGCATTTCACTCACGAGAATCTGTAAACTCCTTGAATGCAATGATTATGTGTGTGGTTTACCTTTGCTTCTTCCCCACTACCTGGAAAATTGTAAGTACTTCTACAGTAGCGAATTGAATAAAACTATTCAGATCAACATTTATTTGGCCTCTCCAATGTGCCACTCAGTGAGCTAATGCTTGAGATGAAACAAGCATAGACCCTGTCCTTGGAGATTCAAATGCCAAGTTTTATATTGCAATATTGCAATTAAATGATCTGATATGTATCCATGTGTATATGTATCAGATTATATATAGTTGAGGGATTTCTTTTTTGTCTTAACCTCACAAACCCTACTACAGAGTGTGTTCCAACACTAGCCTGCACCTTGCTGTCCAGCACACACATCCAGGCAATGATCAATGTTTCTTTCTGTCTCTTTAGACTGAGAAATTGAGGATGTCCTGGGTTAATTGCCAATTTCCCCATGAGTTCCCAGCTACTACCCTGATTGACAACCTTTTGTTCTAGCTCTATGCCTGGTACCCAGGTGCACAGGATGTAACTCTCTGTGGATCATCATTGCTCTAGATTGGCAGGCTCACTGAGGGTCTATATTGGTTCCTGATTCTGGCTGCATACTGCTAGCCAGACAAAACCATGCATACATGGAGATGGACAGGCCAACACACATTTAGTTTCTAAGATCTCAGATAAAAACCACGACATTAAAGAAAGTAGGAGTTGGGACAAACTACTCTCTCCCTGATATTGTCAGAGACGAACTACAGGCCTGGATAATACTTAGATCTGACCCAGTAAAGAGTGTTATATTAGGGCTTGTCCAAAAAGTAACGGTGCGGTTCCAGGTGTCCGCTCCTCTGGTGAGACAGGGCCAGGAGATGCTCTCCCCAGCTCCTTGCCTGGGTGAGCAAGTCAGGCTCTAGGGCCGGCAGAAATCCTCGTTGGAGGGTCCCACCGAGTTCCCCGGTCAGAGTGCTGCAGCTGAGCGGAGTGGCTGCTTGGGACGACTGCTCAGGCGCTGCAGAAAGCCTTCTTGGAATCTGCCATGTTATCACTTTGGGACCATTGTCCAGCTGCTCCTGACTTGGCCACATGAAGGCTCAGACTGTCCCAGTCTCTGAACTGAAGAGAACCAAGACTATTAGCATATCTCTCACCACCATCAATGCAAGGTATTTCAATGAAGAGTACCAGGAGGACATCTACAAATCCCAGACTGGCATGTGCAAGTTCTGAGGAATGGTGGAATAACCCAATGTATCTAGGTGACCTTTGGAGACAGCTGAGTCAGAGTTACAACAGGGCAGTGGCTGACAGCCAAATCATAGCCCATCTTCTCCAGCCATGTGGCTGACAGGGGCTTGTGCTCCTGATAGCTGTCAGGCCTGAGCCTCTGAGGTGGGAGAGCCAAATTCAGGACATTAGTCCACCAGAGACCTCCCGGCCCAACTTAATATCAATCAGTGAGAGTTCTGCCAGAGATCTCCATCTCAACGCTAAGACCCAGCTCCACTCAACGACCATCAAGGTCCAGTGCTGGACACCCCATGCCAAACAACTAGCAAGACAGGAACACAACCAAACCCATTAGCACAGAGGCTGCCTAAAATCATACTAAGCTCACAGACACCCCAAAACATGACACCGAACGTGGTCCTGCCTGCCAGAAAGACAAGAAACAGACTCATCCACCATAACACAGGCACCAGTCCCCTCCACCAGGAAGCCTACACAAGCCACTAAACCAACCTTACCCACTGGGGGCATGCACCAAAAACAAAGGGAACTATGAACCTGCAGCCTGAAAAAAAGAGACTCCAAACACAGTAAGTGAAGCAAAATTAGGAGACAGAGAAATACACAGCAGATGAAGGAGCAAGGTCAAAACCAGACCAAACAAATGAAGAGGACATAGGCAGTCCACCTGAAAAAGAATTCAGACTAACGATAGTAAAGATGATCCAAAATATTAGAAATACATTGGAGAAAATACAAGAAACATTTAACAAGGACCTAGAAGAATTAAGAGCAAAAAAACAATGATGAGCAACACAATAAATGAAATTAAAAATTCTTTAGAAGGAATCAATAGCAGAATAACTGAGGCAGAAGAACAGATAAGTGACCTGGAAGATAAAATACTGGAAATAACTACCGCAGAGCAGGATAAAGGAAAAAGAATGAAAAGAACTGAGGACAGTCTCAGAGACCTCTGGGACAACATTAAATGCACCAACATTCGAATTACAGGGGTTCCAGAAGAAGAAGAGAAAAAGAAAGAGTCTGAAAGAATATTTGAAGAAATTATAGTTGGAAACTCACCTATTATGGGAAAGGAAATAGTCAATCAAGTCCAGGAAGCACAGAGAGTCCCATATAGGATAAATTGAAGGAGAAACACGCCAAGACACATTAATCAAACTATCGAAAATTAAAAATAAAGAAAAAATATTAAAAGCAGCAAAGCAAAAGCAACAAATAACATACAAGGGAATCCCCATAAGGTTAACAGCTGATCTTTCAACAGAAACTCTGCAAGCCAGAAGGAGTGGCAGGACATATTTAAAGTCATGAAAGGGAAAAACCTACAACAAAGATTACTCTACCAAGCAAGGATCTCATTCAGATTCGACCAAGAAATTAAAACCTTTACAGACAAGCAAAAGCTAAGAGAAATCAGCACCACCAAACCAGCTGTACAACAAATGCTAAAGGAACTTCTCTAGGCAGGAAACACAAGAGGAGGAAAAGATCTATAATAACAAACACAAAACAATTAAGAAAATGGTAATAGGAACATACATATCGATAATTACCTTAAATGTAAATGGATTAAATGCTCCAACTAAAAGACATATACTGGCTGAATAGATACAAAAAACAAGACCCGTATATATGGTGTCTACAAGAGACCCACTTCAGACTTAGGGACAAATATAGACTGAAAGTGAGGGGATGGAAAAAGATATTCCATGAAAATGGAAATCAAAAGAAAGCTGGAGTAGCAACTCTCATATCAGACAAAATACACTTTAAAATAAAGACTATTATAAGGGACAAAGAAGGACACTACATAATGATCAAGGGATCAGTCTAAGAAAAAGATATAACAATTGTAAACATCTATGCACCCAACATAGGAGCACCTCAATACATAAGGCAAATGCTAATAGCCATAACAGGAGAAATCAACAGTAACACAATAGTAGGGGATTTTAACACCCCACTTTCATCAATGGACAGAAAATCCGAAATGAAAATAAATAAGGAATCACAAGCTTTAAATGACACATTAAACAAGATGGACTTAACTGATATTTATAGGACATTCCATCCAAATCAAGCCTTGGTAAATTTAAGAAAATTGAAATTGTATGAAGTATCTTTTCCAACCACAACACTATGAGACTAGATATCAATAACATGGAAAAAACTGTTAAAAATACAAACACAGGGAGGCTAAACAATACACTAATAAATAACCAAGAGATCACTGAAGAAATCAAAGAGGAAATCAAAAAATACCCAGAAACAAATGACAATGAAAACATGATAACCCCAAACCTATGCAATGCCGCAAAAGTAGTTCTAAGAGGGAAGTTTTAGCAATAAAATCTGACCTCAAGAAACAAGAAACATCTCAAATAAACAAGCTAACCTTACACCTAAAGCAATTAGAGAAAGAACAAAAAAAACCCCCAAAGTTAGCAGAACAAAAGAAATCATAAAGATCAGATCAGAAATAAGTGAAAAAGAAATGAAGGAAATGACAGCAAAGATCAATAAAACTAAAAGCTGGTTCTTTGAGAAGATAAACAAAATTGATAAACCATTAGCCAGTCTCACCAAGAAAAAAAGGGGAGAAGACTCAAATCAACAGAATTAGAAATGAAAAAGGAGAAGTAACAACTGACACTGCAGAAATACAAAGGATCATGAGCAATTACTACAAGCAAGTATATACCAATAAAACGGACAACCTGGAAGAAATGGACAAATTCTTAGAAAAGCACAATCCTCCAAGACTGAACCAGGAAGAAATAGAAAATATAAAGAGACCAACCACAAGCACTGAAATTGAAACTGTGATTAAAAATCTTCCAACATACAAAAGCCCAGAATCAGAACAATTCACAGGCAAATTCTATCAAACATTTAGAGAAGAGCTAACACCTATCCTTCTCAAACTCTTCCAAAATATAGCAGAGGGAGGAACACTCCCAAGCTCATTCTACGAGGCCACCATCACCCTGATACCAAAACCAGACAAAGATGTCACAAAGAAAGAAAACTACAGGTCAATATCACTGATGAACATAGATGCAAAAATCCTCAACAAAATACGAGCAAACAGAATCCAACAGCACATTAGAAGGATCATACACCATGATCAAGTGGGGTTTATCCCAGGAATGCAAGGATTCTTCAATATATGCAAATCAATCAATGTGATAAACCATATTAACAACTTGAAAGAGAAAAACCATATGATCATCTCAATAGATGCAGAGAAAGCTTTTGACAAAATTCAACACCCATTTATGATAAAAACCCTCCAGAAGGTAGTCATAGAGGGAACTTACCTCAACATAATAAAGGCCATATATGACAACCCCACAGCCAATATCGTTCTCAATGGTGAAAAACTGAAACCATTTCCTCTAAGATCAGGAACAAGCCAAGGTTGCCCACTCTCACCACTATTATTCAACATAGTTTTGGAAGTTTTAGCCACAGCAATCAGAGAAGAAAAAGAAATAAAAGGAATCCAAATCGGAAAAGAAGAAGTAAAACTGTCACTGTTTGCAGATGACATGATACCATACAGAGAATCCTAAAGATGCTACCAGAAAACTACTAGAGCTAATCAATGAATTTGGTAAAGTAGCAGGATACAAAATTAATGCACAGAAATCTCTGGCATTCCTATACACTAATGATGAAAAATCTGAAAGAGAAATTAAGGAAACATTCCCATTTACCACTGCAACAAAAAGAATAAAATACCGAGGAATAAACCTACCTAAGGAAACAAAAGACCTGTATGCAGAAAACTATAAGACACTGATGAAAGAAATTAAAGACGATACAAACAGATGGAGAGATATGCCATGTTCTTGGATTGGAAGAATCAATATTGTGAAAATGACTATACTACCCAAAGCAATCTACAGATTCAGTGCAATCCCTATCACACTACCAATGACATTTTTCACAGAACTAGAACAAAGAATTTCACAATTTGTATGGAAACACAAAAGACCCTGAATAGCCAAAGCAATCTTGAGAAAGAAAAACGAAGCTGGAGTAATCAAGCTCCCTGACTTCAGACTATACCACAAAGCTAGAGTAATCAAGACAGTACGGTACTGGCACAAAAACAGAAATATAGATCAATGGAACAGGATAGAAAGCCCAGAGATAAACCCTCGCACATATGGTCACTTTATCTTTGATAAAGGGGGCAAGGTTACAATGGAGAAAAGACAGCCTCTTCAATAAGTGGTGTCAGGAAAACTGGACAGCTACATGTAAAACACTGAAATTAGAACACTTCCTAACACCGTACACAAAAATAAACTCAAAATGGATTAAAGACCTAAAGTAAGGCCAGACACTATAAAACTCTTAGAGGAAAACATAGGCAGAACACTATGACATAAATCACAGCAAGATCCTTTTTGACCCACCTCCTAGAGAAAGGGAAATAAAAACAAAAATAAACAAATGGGACCTAATGAAACTTAAAAGCTTTTACACAGCAAAGGGAACCATAAACAAGACGAAAAGACAACCCTCAGAATGGGAGAAAATATTTGCAAACAAAGTAACAGACAAAGGATTAATCTCCGAAATATACAAGCAGCTCATGCAGCTCAATATCAAAAAAAAAAAAACAACTCAATCCAAAATTGGGCAGAAGATCTAAATAGACATTTCTCCAAAGAAGATATACAGATTGCCAACAAACACATGAAAGGATGTTCAACATCACTAATCATTAGAGAAATGCAAATTAAAACTACAATGAGGTACCACCTCACACCAGTCAGAATGGCCATCATCTAGAAGTCTACAAACAATAAATGCTGGAGAGAGTGTGGAGAAAAGGGAACCCACTTGCACTGTTGGTGGGAATGTAAATTGATACAGCCACTATGGAGAACAGTATGGAGGTTCCTTAAAAAAATAAAAATAGAACTACCATACGACCCAGCAATCCCACTACTGGGCATATATCCTGAGAAAACCATAATTCAAAATAGTCATGTACCACAGTGTTCATTGCAGCACTATTTACAATAGCCAGGACACGGAAGCAACCTAAGTGTCCACAGATAGTTGAATGGATAAAGAAGATGTGACACATATATACAATGGAATATTACTCAGCCATAAAAAGAAACGAAATTGAGTTATTTGTAGTGAGGTGGATGGACCTAGAGTCTGTCATACAGAGTGAAGTAAGTCAGAAAGAGAAAAACAAATACCGTATGCTAACACATATATATGGAATCAAAAAAAATGGTTCTGAGGAACCTAGGGGCATGACAGGAATAAAGACACAGATGTGGAGAATGGACTTGAGGACATGCGGAAGGGACAGGGTGGGCTGGGACAAGGTGAGAGAGTGGTATGGTCATATATACACTACCAAATGTAGAATGGATGGCTCTTGGGAAGCAGCTGCATAGCACAGGGAGATCAGCTAGGTGCTTTGTGACCACCTAGAGGGGTGGGATAGGGAGGGTGGGAGGGAAAGGCAAGGGGGGGGAATATGGGGATATGTATATATGTATGGCTGATTCACTTTGTTATACAGCAGAAGCTAACGCACCATTGCAGAGCAATTATACTTCAATAAAGATGTTGGGAAAAAAAGTAATGGCGTGGAAATTCATAAATTCCTGCTTGAGAGGACTTAATGATGTGCTGAGTTCTACATTACATAGTATGACTTAAAATCACTTCCTACTAAGCCCTCTGATTTGGGGCAAAATATTTAACCTCTCTGGTTTCAGTTTCCCATTTGGTAAGATGGAAGACTAGAACTACTGACTTTTTGGCTATATAGAGCAATAGACTGTGGGTCTATAATATGTTCTGAAATTAGAAATTGCTAGCTAAACATGAATCTGCTGAAGACAAAAGAAGGGAAGGACAAAGTCAAAATTCCATGTCAGAGATCTGGGAGGAACTCAATCGTGAGATGCCTTGTTAATCAGTAGTCAGTCACAGCAGATAGAATTCTGGAGTCTTTCATTACCATCCACTGCGTAGTGCACCTGGCTGTTTTGTTGAACATACATTGATTAGTCCTCTAAATTCACTCAAGTAGACATGATTGAGGATGATTCCAAAAGTACCATGACTGTATTTGTCAAGAAATAAATGGGTTAATGTCAAAAAGCCACTGACTCTTGAATTCCAGTATCTAAATGGCTACTGTTCCTCTCAGCATAGAATTTTCTGGAAGACAGAACACATACTAAAGCTCCAAAAAAGAAAATATCCATTAAAAATACAAAGAGACAGGGGCTCCACTAATGTAATATGAAAATTCAACTTGCAAGTAAGATGCCAGAGTTGAACTGATTGCTGTGTATAACAGTGACACAAATATAAAGACTCCCTAAGGCTAAATTGGGCTCCTGCTTTGAAATTCTAATTAGAAATATGAGTGCCCCAACTCTGCAAAAGTACATGTGTGTTTAATTATTCTCCTTTTTCACCTTATCTCTTCCATTATTTTATATCCTTTTCCCTCCTCCTTTCTTGCTGTTCTCAAGCAACCCATGCTCCTCACTTAATCTAAGTGTAGGGCCTTTCTTTAAGTTGGCATTAATTGACAAGCAGTGTTTAATTATTATTTTTTATGTCTGAAGAGGGCTAATATTAACTCTCCATGGGCTTGAAGGCGAGCCCGGCCCCCTTGTTTCTGGTGGCATTGCTCTGCCTTCACCACCTGCGTTTCTTGAGTCAGGCAGACATGCCACATATTCTTCCTCTTAATGGTATGTATGTTCATTTATGCTAATTGAGGCTGCTGGGCACCTCACTTGTCTTCTACCATTGCAATTGGCACTTTGGACAGCTGAAGATTAAGTCATCTTTACACAATCTAAGAGGTGTATGGAAAAAACACAGCCTTGAGGACTCTGAACCTGGAGTCTTCTTAATGCCAGGAGTGTGCCTTGTCAAAATGGCATCCTCAGTTGGCACCCAGCACCTAACATTGCTCCATATTTGACTGACCAATAATTAATATCTCAAAGGACCTGTAAACCATATGCTTATGCACTGGTGCTCTGGATTAAGAGTGGGAACCTCACATATTGCCATAATCGTGATGATCTGACTTTTCCCTAAATTCATCAATCACACCAGAAATCTATCTAGTTCACTGGCATAATGGTCAACCTTCTGAATCAAAGCTGGAGAAACCCTTGTTGACATTAAGTATGAGGTAATCTGCTTTTCAAGAAGAGACATTTTATTCAGTTTTCCTTATCACCCTATGTTGAGCTTGAACCTCTTGGGTTAAAACAGGACCTGAACCACCAGACAGAAAGGGCAAATGAAAGTTACCCCAGTGAGCTACAAGTCAAATCCAATAAGGACAGCTGAAGTAGAAAAGTATCCAGGATTAGGTATAAATGAACAAGCAGGAACTCTAGGTCTAAGATCAACAGGCGCTAAGCCAGGAAATTAGGGTAAGAAGAGTGAAAAAACAGACTTAGGTTCATGGGTTGAGGCTTCCAGGCACAGTCACATGTCCCTAGAGTCTCAAGGTCCTAGGTGACACTTAGAAATACCATGGCAAGTGGAAATGGCACAGGATCTAGAGTCAAAGAACCTGGATTCCAGCCCTGACTTCAACATATACTGATTGTATGAAAATAGGCAGAACACATCTTTAAATTTATTATAATTTAAATCTTTCTTACAGAATTTTTGTGAGGATTAAATGAGATAATATATATGAAAGCAGTTTGGACATCTTAAGTTGCTTTATAAATTTTAATTATTATTAACTTGAGACATATTTCCTTAGAAGTAGTGGAAAACAAGAATTCAACTGGTACTGTGGTTCAGCCACATATGGATTTAATAGGCATTATTGTCTTCTAGTTAGTTCGGCCATCTGTGGATCATTCAAAAAGAAACAACAAACTTTGGAAAACAAGCCATTCATAAACAAGGAACTGTCCATATATGCCTTGTGATTGAAAGCTTTTGACCTATTAATGCCCATAAAGAGCAGAACTTGGAAGGAATCCTGTGTTGAATGTTTTTCTTTCAATCTAGATTTATCAATGTACTGGTACTAGTCATCAAGTAAATAAATCACAAACTCAATTTATCTCTGCCAGGCTCCACAAACACCAACTTGTGTGCTAATAACATAAAAGAAAACAGTAACTGTGTTTCAAACACACACACACACACACCAACCATCAGTGGTTCTCAAAGTGTGGTCCCAAAGCTGCAACAGCAACAGTCTAACAAACCTGGAAACTTGTTAGAAACAGCAAATTCCATTGAGCCCCATGATCTCTGAGGATAGGGTCCAGTAATCTATGTTTTAACAAGCCCTCCAAGTGATGCTGACACTCTCTGGAAATTTGAGAGCCACTATATTGCACTGAGAACAGAAGTAGCAACATAGCATGATTTGGGCTTCCCTGGTGGCGCAGTGGTTGAGAGTCTGCCTGCCGATGCAGGGAGCACGGGTTCGTGTCCTGGTTCGGGAAGAACCCACATGCCGCGGAGCAGCTGGGCCCATGAGCCATGGCCGCTGAGCCTGCGCATCCGGAGCTTGTGCTCCACGACGGGAGAGGCCACAACAGTGAGAGGCCCGCGTACCGCAAAAAAAAAAAAAAAGCACGATTTTATTTGTAGATTACTGTGGGACCTTAACTAGTTTTTAAACCTTAACATGTTTTAAAATGGCTGAAGTTTCAATACAACATGTGCAACTAAATGTCACAACTATAAAGGAATGACCAAGACAATATAGATTTTAATTTGTATTTATAGGTTTATTATTTAATGAAGTTCATTTTTCCAACCTTAGTCTGAATAGATGAATGTCTTGGTCAAGTCTAATTTCCTGTGATACTTCAGCAATTCAAACATTCCCAAAAAAACTGAGCATATTTTTATTTACTAAGGGCTCTAATCAAGGTGTAAGCTCTTACAATTACTCTTGGTAATAGAAACGTAAATTAAACTCAGTTCATCCATTTTAGCAATATCTCTCCTTGTTTGGCTTTTAATAGTATATAAGTCTAGCTATTATGTTAATACCTTGTTATATAAAGTTTATAATATACTTTAATAATATAGACAATAAAATTACAATTTAATATGGTAGGGTAAGAACAAAATAGATTTTCAAGGAAAATAGAGGCTATGATTTTTTTCTATATAATTATTAAAAGAAAAATCTTATTTGACTAATGATTGGAGGTGCAAGGTCAATTTTTCTCCTCTTATTCATTTTAACAAAGTAAGCTACACAAGTATCAATAAGAGTATAAAAATCTCCTATGAATCAGTCAACCATTTCTTCTTTCATAAATACTATAATTTAAAAATATTATGTAAAAATAAAGTTTTATTGCACATATTACAGCAACTTTATTTTCATCATGTTTAGGCCTGAGGGTTAGGACCCAGAACTCTCTGCCCTAGAATTCCATCAGCCTCCGTTACACTTCTGGGTCACTGGAAATGATGCCCATGTAGTTCCTGAGGAAGCACGGTACAAGTATTTGTGAATGACTTGGCTTTTCCTGAAAGTACCTCATCAACAATTACCAACACTAAATGCAATCTTCCTACCACAAACCACAGTTTGTGACATTAAGAAGAAAAGCAGACAAGCAATCACACCTTTAACTTACTCTGACCAGCCCTTCTGGTGATATCTGGAACTAACATCAGGGCTTCCTTCTGTTTCTCATTCCTCAGTGTCCCACAGCATCCTCCTGGGAAAACCCACCCACACCCTCCAGCCTGACCATCATTTTGTCTCCAGTGAAACCGCAGAAGAATTTCTATCCCTTTCCTACTCCCCCTTATTTAAAACATTGCTCCACACAGTTTGGCATGACACTTCTTGCTTAAGAGAAAGTTCTGTTTCTTCCCAAATGAAAACTGAAAACTACAGA
Source organism: Leucopleurus acutus (assembly GCF_964270905.1). Lineage (NCBI taxonomy): Eukaryota > Metazoa > Chordata > Mammalia > Artiodactyla > Delphinidae > Leucopleurus > Leucopleurus acutus. The sequence goes on along the minus strand of NC_139142.1, from coordinate 67,586,308 downwards.
ATAAGATTTCTAGCCTTAGAGAGTCTACTGATGAGAAAAATGGAGATCTAGGATTTAACATGAAAATCCTGGAATTATGGGAATGAGAAAAGGGGAGAGAGCTGCTGAATATATGAGAACACCACATATCATGAATCATGTAGGTATAAAACTTAACATATCTAAATATTTTTAAATAACCCTTTAAAATAGCATTTTATAATTACAGTGGGACCCTCTGGTGTGTGAATTATGGTATATTCATGTTTAGCTGCATTAACTGCACTCAGCTTTTAGCTATGTGCCTAGCAACACACTGGGTATGAATTAATGTGCAATAATTCATGGCCTGTTGTGTCTTATTAAATATAGCATTGATTCAATTTTAGAACTGCAACATAATGACTCAAATATTTTTCAGAATGCCAAGTGCCCCATACGATTTTCACTTGAGAGCCTGTTTTCACATTTGCAACCCTCACTTACAATAGTAATATTTTTCTACTGCAGAGAAAAAAATGCAATTGCCCACCCAAAAAAATAAAATACCAAGAGGAATTACCTCCTGAATAGCCCTGTTTACCCTAATAAATATGAGTCTCTAAAAATCTGCTTTAAACGGGGGGAAAAAAAGTTTTCTGTCTTTCAGGCCACTTTAAAAACTACTTTAAAAGACTCAGTTTCTTTGTTCTCCATTATTCTGTGATTCAAAGCAAAATAATAATATGTCACATTTAGCGGGGAAAGTGCCCAGCAAGAGAGCTGTGGTCCAGTTCTGATTCTGCTAATTTACTGTGTAATTACCAATAAGTCACAATCACTCGGGACCTCAGTTTCCCCATCTGTAAAACAGGTTTGATGCTACCTCTTTTCCCACGGCAGGTGGTGTCATGAAAAGAAAAACAACATAAATCTGTGAAGATGCTACATAAATCAGTACAGGCAATGTGCCTAGCTAGCTCCATACTAAGCATACTTCATGCTAAAGAGCTTCCATGTCCATTATCTCATTGTAAACTCCCAACAATGCTGTGGGTGGATAGGTACTATTATTCCCATTTCACAGCTGAGCTTTGGTCACAGGATGTTCTTCCCTTCAGTGGCAGATGCACATGAAGCAGTGAAAGACCTAACCTGAATAAACCACGATTTCCAAAGTCACAGTTAGAGTGCCCTAACATCTACTGGACAGAGGAAGAAACAGAGAGGAACTGACAAGTGTAACTTAGTGGCAAAGTTACAACCCAAATCCTGGTCTAGAGACTTTCAGGCAGACCAGAGACTACCCTTATGATGAAAAGGATGAGCAACTACCTGACCTCATAATTTTCACTTGAGCCAGTGAGAAGCCTCTCGCCACAACCTTAGACAACACTGGACACAACTAAATCAGAGTTTTATAAGTGATAGTGAGTGTTCTGTCAGTCCAAATCTCATACTGCAATACTTTTCCAGTGGACATCCTTCCATGTCTTCATGTTCAGAATTACATTTTGAAATGACTTTTGATTTGTTTTAAGCAAAATATAAGATCTATATTTTATTAATTGAAGGAGGTTACAGAACTTTCCTTTTGTTACTAGCTACCACAGTGCTTGCTATATGCCCTAATTCTCCCAGAAGTCTGACGTTCTCTGCAAGGATGAGCTATAAAAAAAAAAAAACAATAACCAAAACCAGTATTATAACAGAGAAGAATAAACCTGAGTCCATATTGGATCTATTCCCTCAGCTCTAATCCTTGTGCTCTATTGCCTGTGCTTAGTCATGCTGGCTCTGCACCTTTGTAAAAGAATGTTGCCTGTAACCTGAAATATATATGATAGCACATTCTTGAGGCTCTACCTTTTAAAGGTATAACACTTTTCCATTCATATAGAGATAAAAAGTTTCATAACCGAAAATGAAAACTGTTTTGTTGGAGGTTTAAAGGAACATTGTGACCACACCTACATGTACAGCTACAAGAACAAAGGATTCCATCACCAAGAAATATGCAACCACCAGCCACATCCCCCCTCCTTTTAGTATAAAAGAAGCCTGAATTTTAACTCGGGTAAGATGGTTCTTTGGGACACTAGCCTGCTGTATTTCTGAATAAGGTAGTGACTTGTCCCAACACCTGTCTCCCAATTTACTGGCCTGTAGTGGGGCAAGCAGTACAAGCTTGAGCTCAGTAACAGTATCTCATGCCCAGCTCATGTTCATGCATCTGACAGGGCCACTTCCAGCATAAAAGCACCCCTGGCACCAATACTGCAAAAAAACTTTTAATTTTGGCCCAAGATAATTTATTTCTTTTGTGCTATGAGGAAACCTGAGGAAAAGTAGTAGGTTGGGGCCACGATCAACCTTACTGGGACAGAATGTACACGAGGGATACACTAGGGATCAGTGTATCTTGGTACATCCATGCCATATACACAGACATGGAACAAAGAAATATGGAGTTCTTTTAGAGTAAGTCAAACCCAGTTTCTAACTCTAGCTTCCTCATTACTAGTATGTGACCCTGCAGACTGATTTAATCTCTCAGCATGTTATTTAACTGTAAATGGAGCAAATAACAGTTGCTATCTCACAGAGTATGAGAATTCAATGGAATATTCCATATACATCATGGAGGACAGAGCCTGACACATAATAAGCACTCAAAAGTGCTAACTAATATTACGTTACAGAAATTATTGTGGGTCCATGTTCTAGATAAGATATGGATCAAATGCTAGTTATTATAGGTCAAACATGTCTAAGCCTTTCCATTCTATAGGTCCCTCATCACAGAATTTTATTAAATATATGAATGCTCCTAGTATTCTCTTATATTATCACTACACAAAATTTTCATTGCACTCAGCATGTACCTACGTTACAGTTCATTCTGCCTTATGGCAGAATTACTTGTACATTTTTCTCCTTCCCGACACAGTAAGCATGGGAGAGCAGGAAGCACAACTGGCTGTCCTGTTCAAGGACTAAGACAGTGCGGTGCATCTATCCAGCTGGAGTCCAATAAAAGTCAGTTGAATTATACTGAAGATGCCACCACAGAGTAAGGCATCCACTTGCTCATCATATCAAAGCAGATGCTGTTGGGTAACACAATTATTGCTTTCTGTTAGGAGTTGTACCAGAGGCTCAAGTGAAGACTCTATGAACAGAAGAAACATGGGGGAAATTAGATGGCTAGCCCAGTTCACCGCAAGTGAATGTTATTTTGGGTCAGGCTTTTTAGAATTCCAAAAGATTCTTCTGCACGCTGGAAGACGAAGGGTTATGATTCTGAAACACCAGTGGCTTTTTCACTCTTCAATGCAAAATAAAAGCCCATTTAGACTTTCTTTTGCAATTATCACCTATTTGAATTCTGGTAATGCTTATTTAGTTAGCAATCTAGCTCTTTTCCCTGTTTAAAAGAAATAAATAGCTGAGCAGATTTTTTCTTTCATACGTTGATATGAGGAGACCAGGATTTTGATCTTCTTTGATATGACAACAGAGACTTGTTTAGTGGCAACAAGTCTTCTGAGGCCTGATCTCCTCTCCTCCACAAGCTGAATGAGCAGAAGAGAACACAAGGGAGGCAGACCTCTTGGCGCCAGGACTGAAGTAGCAGGACCTGTTTCTGAGAGCTCAGGTAGTAGGTGGACTCTACTCTTCCTGCCCAGCCAGAGTGAGAGAGAATAATGGGGCAGACAACTGCAGGAGGGGTGATGCCAATCCCTGAACGAGTAGGTGCCCCTGGTTTCTCCTTTATATGGAATTCCCTATTATTCTTCTCGTCTTCTTTCTTACCAATCTTATCAACCTGCTGGTTTGGAAATTACATCAAAATAGGACCACACAGATTTTTTTTGTGGACCATGCTCAGAAATTTTCAGAAGAAAGCAAGATGGACCAAGCTGTATTATCCCTGTCTCAGAGAAACCCTTATGCATGTCACATGGAAATTCAGCTGTCATCACCCTGCCTCCTTCAAGACGTCTGTACCCTATTCTTCAAAGCACTGGAGCACATATTAGGCAGAACAGCTAGTGCATTACTAAAATACCCTGACAGGTGTGGATAGACTTTACTGCTTCTCCCACACCACACACACACACACACACACACACACACACACACACACACACATACACACACACACACCCCATTTACCACTTCAGAGATCTCTATTCACTGAAAAGATTTTCCAGTCTTCTCTGTCATCAAATCTGGAAAAGATCTTGCTTCTACCTCCACTGCAGCTGTCACTGTTCTCCTGACCTTCGACTGGACCCCCAAGCCAATAAAATTTCATGCTTCTTTTGAAGGTTGTCCCATGGGGTTACCAGAGGCAATGGAACATAATGGTTATGTAAGTGGACTCTGGAGCCAGACAGCTAGATCCTAATCTTGGCTTAATCCCTTATAAGCTATTTGTTTGGGGACAAGGTTCTTAATCTGTCAATGCTACAGTTTCCTCATTTGGGATGATAGTAATCGTGTCTATGTCAGGTTATTGTAAATATTAAATAAATTACTATATGCTAAGTATTTAGAAAGTACCTGGAACATAGTAAGTAGTTAATAAATGTTCACTCCTAACAATGTTCTATCCCCCATCATCCCCATATTCTACTTGATATGATTTTGTTCTTGGTTTATTACTAATCTTAATTTAAAACTCTGAACTCGGGACTTCCCTGGTAGTCTAGTGGTAAAGAATCTGCCTTCCAATGAAGGGGACATGGGTTCGATCCCTGGTCGGGGAACTAAGATCCCACATGCCGCAGGGCAACTAAGCCCACACGCCACAACTACTGAGCTCATGCGCCTCAGTGAGAGAGCCCATGCGCCCTGGAGCCCACGCGCCAACTGGAGAGAGAAAACCCACACACCACAACTAGAGAGAAGCCTGCGTGTCAACAAAAGATCCCACACACCTCAACGAAGACCCCACGTGCTGCAACTAAGATCTGATGCAGCCAAAAAAATAAAGAAAATAAATAAATATTAAAACTTTGAATTTCAGATTTCTTTCCCTCGGATGGTATTTTTCTAAGAGGATGTTCTCTTTTTTCTTTTCAGTTCAAGGTACTTAAGTTGCACAGACTTCTTATGATGGAATACAAGACAGAGCAACAAGTAAAACTGCCCTGAAAGCTTGACTTTCAGACCTAACTCATATAATTATTATTCTGGAGGGTTAGATAGTGCCTGACACAACTGGCTTTCAATAAATTCGAAAATAAACAAATGCATTTGCCCTCTTTTCTCACTGAGCACAAGGTGGCCAATCCCAGAAGGGGGGAAAGTCTCTTCCTTCTGCCCTGCTTCCCCCGGCCAATTTCTCCACCATAACTTTCAAGGAACATTCTAAATATGCTCTGGGTGACTTATCTCCCCAAATGGGTTCAGGGACACATATCACGTCTTATAACCCTTTGGGTCATTTGAGTGCTTCATAGACTGTGAGGGCTAATTCATTTGTTCAGCTGCAGACAGAGATGATCTCTTCCTATTTCTTAGAACACTTTTTCCCCTGGGCTTCTAGCCACCAAAATCTCCTGCTATTCTCCCTTCTTTCAGCCATTCTTTTTCTGTCTCTTTTTCAGATCTTCCTCCTCTATTCAAACCCTGAATGATGATGTGCCCAAGAGCTTGGTCCTTGGCACTCTTACCTTCATATCTCTGCCTGCTTCCTGCACAATCATCTCCCATCCCAGGGCTCCAAAGAGTCTATGCCTCTGGGACAGGCCTCTTCCTTGAGATCTGGACTTCCGCATTCAACCTCCCTCTCACCTGCTCCAGTCATTTATCAAACACACAGTTCAAGCTCAACACAGCCGAAGCACAAGTCTTGATTTCTAACTCAAACCTACTCCTCCCCCAAGCTTTGCACTTAGTACATGGAAACACCATTCTCACGGTTACTTGGACCCAAAACTTAGGCCTCACCGCTGATTTCTCCCTCACACGTACTCCACAGCCAGGTCAATCGCAAGTTCTGTTACCTCCATGTTCAGTGTGTGTCCCTGTGTCCCAAACCTAGACTCCCCTCACTGCCCCCTCTTCTACCAGCCTGGTCCAAGCCACTGCCATACCGCACCTAACTGATGCAATGGGCTGCCTAACTGGTCTCCGCTGCCATCTGCCCTCTCCCACCCTAACAGTCCATTCAACACAGCAGCCAGCCATATCTCTAAAACAAAAACCAGAGTCAGTCATATCCCCGTTAAAACACATCAACTTTCAGATTTTCCTACTTGAATAGAAGCTCCAATAAGGCAAAGGTTTTGCCTGTCTTGTTCCTTGCTTATGCCCAGCAACTAGAGCAGCACCTGGCACATGACAGTACCTCAATATCTGTTGAATGAATAATGACTTCATTAAATATTCAATGAGAGTCTACTTTGTGTTTGGTCATGTGCTGAATTCTGGGAGCATATCAAAAAAATAACAAATATGGTCCATGTCCTTATGCCTAGTGAGGAATGCAAACATTCACATAGGTAAACACTAACAGATATGACAGTGTTACATGAGTGTGATGGTTAATTTTTTTTTTCAGTACGCGGGCCTCTCCCGTTGCGGAGCACAGGCTCCAGACGCACAGGCTCAGCAGCCATGGCTCACGGGCCCAGCAGCTCCGCGGCATGTGGGATCCTCCCGGACCGGGGCACGAACCCGTGTCCCCTGCATCGGCAGGCGGACTCTCAACCACTGCGCCACCAGGGAAGCCCCGATGGTTAATTTTATGTGTCAACCTGGCTGGGCCACAGTACCCAGATATTTGGTCAAACATTATTTTGGATGTTTCTGTGGGGATGTTTTTTGGTAAGATTAACATTTAAATTGGTGGACTTTTAGCAAAGCAGACTACACTCCATAGTTTAGATGGGCCTCATCCAATCAGTTGAAAGCCTTCATAGAACCAAGACTGACCTTCCCCAACAAGAAGTAATTCTGCCAACAGACAGCCTTTGGACTTGAACTGCAACAATGGCTCTTCCTTGGGTCATCAACCTGCCAGCCCAGCCCATCAGATTTTGGACTCTCTAGGCCTCCAGAATCGTGTAAGCCAACTACTTAAAACCAATTAATCGGTCAACCTCTCTCTCTCTCTCTCTCTCTCTCTCTCTCTCTCTCCCCTCCCACCCCCATCTAACTATCTATCTAACTACACACACACACACACACACACACACACACACACACACACACACATCCTGTTGGTCCTATTTCTCTGGAGAACCCTGATTATTACAATGGGGAAATGAAGGGTGATGTAGGGGCATATATTAAAGGGTCCTCCTAACATAGTTTGAGAAATCAGTGAAGGCCTCCTAAAGGAACAACATTTACACCAAGATTTACATCATGGGTAGATGTCAGACACAACCAGTGTAAAGGGGAAGCCAAAACTATTCCAGGCAAAGGAAACAGCATTTTCAGTGGCCCTACTGTAAAAGAAGTGCTTTCCAGGCACTAAGAGGTACAGCCTTGGCTGGTTGAGTGTCCTCATATGAGAGGTGCAACCTAGATGCTTCATTTGGCAGGCCTCACACTAAGAAAGTCAAGCACACTGTCACACAGTCCCTCTCAGCAGAGGTCGCAGTCAGCCTGATCTGAAGAAAAACACCATACATATTCATCCCTCCTGTTGGCAAAGTTCATGCCCTCCCTCTCTGCACAGGGATATAATCAGTGAAGTCTGACATGACTCCAGGCTGCAGACACCCAAGAAAACAGCAAAGTCCTTATGAGGAGAGACCTAATTCAGCCTCGGAGCAGTCCAGTCAGCAGTCACTCCATTCTGAAACCTGTCAGACTGCAATGCTGTTCAAGGCTGTTGTTTTGACATTAGCTTGACACGTTCACATGTCACCCTCATTGTGTGAACTCCTACTCAGTGTTTTGTAATAACAGCAAAGGCATCAATATTTAAAAACAATCAAATGTATGTTTGGTTTAAATAGGCAGTTGAGCCACAATCACTTACCAAAAATCTTCTATGTGTATTTGCCTGTTACATATATTTTAACTTAACCTTTCATATGGGAAGTCTCTTATCTGAATTAATTAACTACAAAGGGTCCGTAATTTAACAGATCCAGGGTTCTACTCTCCTCTCTAAAATATCATAAACTAAGTTACTTCCACACTTTATATGCTGCTTTCATCACCACTCTAAAGATGACATAAGATTCTGTAGGTATATACCAATAGATGAATGTCCTAAAAACTGCTCATAAGGTATAAATACCTTGACAGACATCTCCCTGATGGAGGCAAACTGCTGAACTCATTCACTTTGTTTTCACTCTTCCATTTGGCAGGCGTAGATGAGAACTGACACCAGATGCCTATGGAAGTGGCTGACGTGACACTCATGTCCCCCCACATATTTCCCCAGGCCCCTACATTTTACTACAATGGTATAGTTCTTTTTGCTAAGAGACTGATGAATAAGGACTTGCCCGGAAGTTGTCACATAAGCTGAATTTGCCCACACGGCTCACTAACATTGAATAGAACCAGTTTAATCCAATATTCTCTCTGTGGTGTCAAGGCTGAAAACATAAATGGGACAATTAGAAAGACAGTCAGCTAAACAACCTGTCTTGTAGGTTGCTTGAAAATAGCCATCGGCTCTTCGGACAAAATTTTTGAACCAGAACATACCTGAGGAGTAGGTGTACCCCCTATCATTCATCCTAAAATGTTGGCTGAATTCCAAAAGCCCCATAGTCTCCAAAGGCATGATGTGGCTCTCCATATATCAATCCTGGTAGATCCCAGAAAGTTTTTCCATACTGCTCTCCTAAATTTTGATGTTTTTCAAAGATTGAGTAAAGGGAGTAATAGGCATCTGTGTAATAGGCATTATATTTAGTATTTTGAAAACCTAATGGAAAACATACATAACTAAAATAAATATACATACTAGGCTTTCTTTCACTTTGTTTTATCTAATTTTTATGGCATTACATCAAATCAATAACACTGGTTATCATATGTCAGTCCAAAACTCTGATTGGCAGTTATCCCTAGTTTATCTTAATAAACAAGGAAAACAAAGCAATTATTACTTGATAAATACTATTTGGTAAATAAAATTGTTAAAGTGTGAAGTCCCTGAGGGGAAAAAAAGCAATTTTTAAAAAGGCCTTAGTGATGACAAAGGGTTGGAACCCTGGCCCTGACTGTACTTATGTCTCCAACTGTCTGCACAACTTCCCTGGATTCACTCCATTGGAGAAGATGCAGAGTTAGGTCAAGAGACTCTGAGTGAGGCACATGCCAGGCTTGAACAAGTCCTTCCTGGTCCCCACATGCCTCCTCCCCACCACCTCCTACAAAGGCCAAGTCTAGAGCAGAAGTGACCTGGACATCAGACAAAAGATTTCAGAGAATGACCACAGGTTCTCCTCAGGGTCAAAATTATAGGAATCCTTTGCAGCTCTCCTCTGACACATACCTTCAGACAAGAACTGTGGCATCAGAGGTTGAAATGTATGGCTCTTCTTTGACAGGACACTGCTCATAATCAGCAAATGAGGGGTAATCAGTCTCTAAGGATTTCCATCTCAGTTTTTCAGAGGAGGTCTTGATTCAGACCCAGTGTTAGAAACGCCATATACCAGCGGTCCCCAACCTTTCTGGCACCAGAGACCGGTTTCGTGGAAGACAATTTTTCCATGGACGGGGCGGGGGTGGGGGGATGGTTCAGGCAGTACTGTGAGCCATGGCGGGGTGGGATGGGAAGCGAGAGACAGATGAAGCTTTGCTTTCTCACCCACTGTTCACCTCCTGCTGTGCAGTCCCGGCCCACGGCCCAGGGGTCGGAGACCCCTGCCATATACCAAAGCAGAACACACACAGTGGCTGACACAAGTGAAAATACTCGAACCTAATTTTCCTTTTGGTATTTGGTCTTCTTTAGCTACAGTTACCCACCTCATTCCTGACTTCCCTTAAATTTTGCTACTAGTGAGAGTGAGTAAGGCCATCTGAAAGTACAACTGCGGAGTCGTCAAAGCTGGATTTAGTACTCTCATCGTTTTGCCCCTCCACTCCTATCTTTTCCAATATTCTCCAGCTGTTCTCCTATCCAAGTGTGCTCCTAGAAAAATATCTTAAAAACTCATACATGTGAAGGTGTAAATGATAGATATGACTTAATCAGTTTTTTAACCTAGGGGTGCTCTTCTCTGGACTGGAGCCAGGATCCAGATGCTTTTGGTGAATGGGGCTGGATGATCTTCATGCTGGCAGTGTGTAAGTGCACGAGTACTATTCACGGGAACTACATGAGGTCGATGCAGGGAATGGCATGGTCTCTATCTTCACCTGCCTTCCTGCCCCATACACATAAAACCCAGCCTGATAGCCTGATTTTGAGCTTCTATAAGAAGAGAGGCTACTGCAAGAAAATGGGAGATCTACATTTATGAAAGACCGTGTGATAGAGAACTACCATCCTAGCTCTGCTGCAGACCACAGCCTGAGTGGTCAAGATAGCCTCCCAGGGAAAAGGGATTGTACTGGCAGGAAGCAGTCTTACAGAGGCAACCAGGTCAGAGTCAATGTCCAGGTTCTTCGACAAGGAGACCAAAACATCTGAGGTAGCTTATTCTAGGGCACATATGAGACACCATCTGTCCTGAGGACTCAAAAAATAACTAAAGAGTTTGGGGATGAGGGTAGGGTGAGGGTTGAAGTCTACTGAAGCTTAATTAAAATTGCAGCTAATGAAATTTCCCCCATAATTGTATAAGTTAGGAGAAGTATTTGAGAGCCACTGACCCATCTTGCAGCTTATGTTCAACCCTTGTAGGCCAATACCTTTTCAGAAAATATCCCTTCACTAACTGTGTCTTCCAAATAAAGTGTGTTATTAGTAACATCATTAGTTAGCATTTATAGTTTCATCTTATTTTTCATATCTTCTTTCTATTTTTCAGCTACTAGATGGTGTGGCAATAAATACCTTTGAAATTGGCATGTCACTTTCCTTCCGCAGGAACTTAGTTGCCTGGTACCAAAGCTTGAATTTAAATAAAATAACTATGACTGTACATTGGCCCTGCCCGTTAATGCCAAATGAATGCACTGCTGTATCAGTAAATAGCAAATGCATTATGGAGTGTTACTCGAGCTCTTACAAATGAGCCACTTGAGTCAGACGGTTCCTCAATCTCTGTGCCTGCCTTTGCGTGTCATCTACCTAGGAAGGTGATGCTTTGAAATCGTGTTAAGAATTTTAATCACGGATATTCTCTGCACATTGCGTAAGATAGGAAAAAAGGTGGGCTCCTGCTTCCCCAGACTCCTGTTCAACCCCTGCAGTTTTCCTCACCTTGGATGATGTGTTCAAGACTTTGATTCATTTTTCCGTATTGTAAACATCTCTTTCACAGCTGGGGTGAAGGGAAGGAGTGAGAGTGTTAGACAGCTATAGGGAAGGTCATAAGTTAAGGGTCAGAAACCTTTTAAAAGTGGTATACTGAAGTTTGGGGTTCTATTCCTCTACTGTGTCCAAGAGAGCAACCCCTTCGGTCCATCATGCCGTGTAAAATCTGGCCATGTGCTAGCACAGCTTGGCTAAAATTGAGCTGCTCACTATGGTCTTGTAACTATCATTACTCATTCAAAAATTATTGAGTACTAATAGGAATTATTTCATTTAATTCTTTCAGTAGCACTAAGAAAAGCAGGCACTATTATTAGTCCCCACTTTATACAGAAGAAAATGGGAGCTTGGAGAGCATAAATAACCTCATCTGTTGTTGCACTGGCAATAAGCAGGAGACTTTCAAACCCGAGTCTGTTTGCCTCCAAGCCTGAGTGCTAAACCCTGTGTTGCTCAGCTACCCAGCAGCTCTTGCAAGAGGAATGAAATCCAGGACCCTCCTAATCACTGGAGCATCATGCTGATTGACTGTGTTGCAGGTATGACTCTCCCCCAAAACTGGGGGCCTGTTTGGGGTATCTTCAGTTCACAGTTTT